>NC_054065.1:2241134-2545634 GCF_017639655.2 Falco naumanni
AACACAGTGTTTTAACAATGCAGGTGTCGCTGAAATTTCACCACAAGGGAAAAGGGAAACTCTCTCCTCTCTGCCTACCCGTAGGTATAGAAGAGGCGAGACAGGACAAATAGCAACTATCATGCAAAGTTAACGTTAAAACTACATCTTCTATCTTATTTTCCAAATCCTATTGCAACTGCAACAACACCCTGATGTTCCCCCTCCACACACGCCTGTTACTCCCTTCCAAAACACATTTGATGTAGAAGACGTACAATAGGAATGTAGTATTCTATGAACTGTAGACTGCAGCACCTGCAAATATACCAAACAAACATATGGTCTTCTGTTTAGAACAGAGTCGTGCTTTCTGCAGTAGCTGTTTTTAGCAGGAACACTTCTGGTGCAAAACTCAAGTAGCAGCAGAGTGTTGCAGTATCAAAAAGCAAAGTACTCCTCTAGTCTACACAAAGAGCTGGAATTTCATGAGGCATTCACTTCAGAGAACTGAATGCAACAACAGTGGTCTTACCCTTCCTGCAACCTTCCACTACTTTAACTACAGATTACTAGAAGACAAAGTAACTACGCTGAAGTGCAAGCCCCACCTGCAAAAAGAAATGGAAGTTAGTATCTGTGCTGTGTATAAACCCATTTTAATGTTTGCAGGATACTCTTGCTTCTTAATGGCTACTTTCCTAGTAACGCCAGTACTAAGCTCCCTCACGTGCACTATTTTATTTTAAACCACTGGCCTCGATCTAATGCAAGCTGCAAGTCACGCGAGTGGAGATGCACAGGTTCTTTTCCAGACATGTACAGTAGCAGCAAGGGTATTTTCCTAAGTTTTGACATCTGATGTCTGAACTGTGTATGAAAAGAAATGCCTCTTCAAATCACATACACACAGCAGACTGAAATACCATCTTAATACATATTAAGAGCAAATCTGGAAGGCCATCTCATGCCCAGCCTGTAGACAACCACAGAAGAGCTTGCAGTGAGTAGTGACTATTTCTGATCAACAGATCACCAGCAGGAGAACTGGAGAAGAAAACAGGAGACAGTGAGTCCATCCCTGATAAACAGAAAAAAAAAAGTACTAAAGCAATCAGAATATGAAAAAGGTAAAAGTGCAGGCACTAACATTTTCTGTAAACCTTCAGCCTACATAGAGAAGTTTACAGAAAGTGACTTAAAAAGAATGTCATGACATGCTTAAGTTTAGCTAAAGAATTATGCAGATTAGTGAACTGGAAGACAGCATACACAGATTACCTGAAGATTTATTCAGCTTTGCTGAAAATACAGCAGTAGGTTTTTCCTTTTCTTTAACAGAAGCAGCTTCTCGCTCAGCTTCCTTCTCAAAAGCTTCTGGTTTTACTACACTGACTATCTCTTTTTCAGCAGGTAAAGGTGAGGTATCTGTGGCCGGTAAGGACATCATGGACACTTGAGGCACTTCTCTCTCCACCTCCTCCAAAGACTTTTTAAAGGCATTAGTATCTTCCTCAGCTTTTATTTCTACATTCTTTATAGACAGATCACAGGGTAGCTCTGGGCAAGGCAACTGCCTCTTCTCACCTTGGATTGCCTTACTGATCTCTTCACTTTCATCTTTGTGCATTACTTCTCTGTCAGTGGCTTCTGCCAAAATCTCGGGAGCAGTTTTAGGATGAGCTAACATCACAAAGTCTTCTTCCACTGGGACTGGGGAAGACTCCATTGGTGAGAGCGCTTTGTCGTCTCCTGGTTTTGGTTCTGTAGCAACAGACACATCAGCTGAATAAGCCAGAGCACCCAGCTCTTCCATTTGAAGAGGAATCTTCTCCGTCTTGGTTATTTTTGTAGGTGTTGGCTCAGATGGCAGAGCAGCAACAGTTTTGGAAGAGTCCAGTTCGGGTTGGAAAGACTCCAAATAAGGCTTGCCTGTGGCAGCTACAGAATCCACCAGTTGTTCCTCATATTCATCATCAATTACAATGTTCTCAGTTGATTTACTTTTTAAGACGAGAGATGGATCTTCACTCACTTTCTCAGTGAAGTCGGTTATCACCTGGCTGTTGAACAAGTCAGATTTTCCAAACTGTGGAGACAGCTTTTCGACATGTTCCCTGTGTTCAGGCACATCCTGAGAAGTGCATTCTGTTATTAGTGTCTTCGAATAATCTGTAAAGGACGGAGAAGTAGATTCACCAGAGGCCTTTGTTTCCTTAATTAAGTCACATGCAATAGATATATATGGAGTCTCTACATCTTCAGGACTGACCCTACTCTCATGATCTGTTTTTTTAAATGCTAACGCCTCTTTTGCTTCTTGGGCCTGTGTCAGTGGTACATTCACTGCCTCTTGGTATAAGGGAGGTTTTTCAGTCTCTTCTTTTACATTCTCATAATTAGCAATAGGAATAAATGTTTCTAATGGGGAAGCTTCAAGCTGCACAGCAGATGCTTCTGCACTGGCAGCCCCAGTGCTTAGCGGGGCTTCCATAACAATATCTGGCAGTATTGGTGACGGAGCAGCTTCTGACCCTTCAAATGAGGGACAGAGTTGTGTCACGGGTTTGAGAGTCTCTTGTACTGACTCAGAGGTTTGAACTAAATCAATCTTTGTTTCATAAGCAAGTTTTGTACATGCCGCATCATGCATTTCACTTTCATACGCTTCTTGTACTAGATCAGGAGTAAGACCTTCAGGCATATTTGCTGCAGTGTCAGATGGCACTGTTGATACATTCTCTGTTTTAGCATAGTCAGCTTCCCGACCTTCCTGCTTGCCAACTGCTGGAGCACTAAAATTATCTTGTTCTGTGCTTGTCTGAGCTTTCATTTCTGCGATTTTTTTCTCATCATCGGTTCTATTTTCTGAAGTGCCTTCCTCTAGTGGAGAAAGAGATTTGGCTTTGTTACCATCAGGACTTACAGAGGATTCCAGTTTAGTACAAGTGATGTAAGTCTGTGAGGGTTCTTTTACAGCTTCTGGGGTACTTGGGAAAGAGCGATCTTCAGTGCTGCCTTCACTCTCTCTTTCGTAATCCTTCTGCACATTCAGCTTACCTACACCATATTTCTCATCTAAACTGCTTTCTAGTTTGGCATCTATTTTACTTCCAACATCCTCTCTCACACTACTCAGTCTGTGGCTAGCACCTTTTACTTCCCATATTGGCTCAAACGGTTTGAAGTCTGCATATTCTTCACTCCTAAGAGGGTCTTCTTTCAGCGCCCCCTTTTCACCATCATCACCACCTCTGTATTTGTCTTTGTCGTAAAAGAGATCTTCCTCTGTTTTCTCAAACAAATCTTGAGGAGTTTCTGGAGACATTTTCAGCTGCTGTGCAGGCATTTTCTCCAGATTAGGTAATTCTTTAGGGCCCTCTAGCTGTGTTTCTTCCTTCGCTTGAGATAAAATGGCTGCTTCTGCTTTAGCAAATGGGGATTCTGAGTATTTCATCTCTGCAATGTCTTTTTCATTCCCCTCCGCAAGAAATGGATTTCTTGCATTTTCCATAGTTTCTTTATAAACCTCACTTGTATTTTCTTTGTAAATGCCTCTTGCAGTTAATCCACCTGACAGTGTATCAAAGGCTGCGTTCTCTTTAAAGGGATCAGCTGAGATAGGAGAGAAGGAGGGAAGAGAAGGAGCAGTATCAAGCGGGACTGCAGTAAAATCCTCTTGACCAAGCGACTTAGTGCTACCTGGCTGCTCCTGCAAGTCCATAATTTTTTCTGTGACCATGGACAGAAAGGAAAGTTAGAGAATGCAAGTGCTCTTAAAGTCAATACAAACTTTCATGACAGGTTCACATGATGGTAGTTATTAAGAAGTTCTTCCAAGTTCTATCATAAATACTATTAGCCATTAAAACAAAGTATCAAGTTAAAGTATGTTATTCTATTTCATTTCTAGCAGAGAAGTATGCGAGAGCCTACAGAAGCAGCAACTTTATGCAGCGCAAAGATCACAGTAAAGCTGAAGATGCCAGACAAGTGCAGAGCATCCAAGTACAGCAGGCAATATTAACAAAGTAAGAGAGGGAGAGTGGGGTGGCAAGATGAGACAGAGAGGGTATGTGTGTATGCTTGTGCATAAACACATGCACAAATGTGCATGCTACGAAGAAGTCTTCTTATTAAACACTTTTTTAAAAATGGGAATTTGGTAAACAGTGTAGCTAGCAAAAACCATTAAAGAAATACTACAGGTACAAATTTTACTTATCTGAAATACTGCAGAAAGTTTTACCTTCTGCTATATCAGCAAAGCAACTATGCTTTGATGTGTTAACCTGTTAATAGTATCAACTTCTCTCCTACATCAAGGGTCCAAGAATTCACAGATGGCTGTAGCTCATTTGTAAAACAGTTTACCACGTCAAGAAATGAATGTGTAATAAAATCTTGAACAGATCAACTGAAAAGTCAAAACAAAAACATGACAGAACAAAACAAAATTATTCTTGGACCCATGCTGACTTTTAGTAAAGGCAGACTAACTACAAAGGGTTAATGAGATCGGGTCAGAAATGCAGGATGTATTCAGACAAAGGTGAGCAGAAAGAACTTGCCTGCAGAGGAGTGCATCAGAGGCGCAGATGTAGCAGGAAGAGCAAAAAGGGTCTCATCTGAAAAACAAACAAATAACCTCAGCAGAAATAAAGGGCTAGGTTGAAGAGAGGAGAAAGCACGCAAGTAGTCGGTTCCCAGTAAATCAAATAAATATATAGCCAACCTCTACACCCACAGAGAACCACAGAACTAGGTACAAGCCAGGTAATCTGAAAGAGACAACGCTCAGATCTCTCCATTTATAATGGGATCTTTACTGAGGCAGCTCAGGGATCTCCACTGAGGCAGCTCAGGGATCTCCACCCTCCAAGCCAGCGACCAATCTTAAGGTTAGACACACCATAGTAGCTGCTCTTTATTTTCATTCTCCAAACTTAGGCTACCGAGCAGCTACAGTGTCTCTAGCACCAAAAAAAAAAAACAACAGTTGCCATTGACAATGTTACACTGCTCTTCATCAGCTCACTTTGTCAGAGGGTCTACTAACACCAGCTTAACAGCGGCCATAAGGAGACTCAGCCAAAATTTGTGAAATGTTAAAATGACTGAACTAAGCTTTGAAAACTTCCCACAGAGCACTGATCCGGCATGCTGATACTGACTAAACCGAGAACAGTAACTGACACTACTATTTGCTTTACGTTTACATCTTTTACTATTTTTATTGTCTTATAATGTAGAGAAGTTTCCAAATGAAGGCATTATTTTTAAAGCCTTCTCTGGCATGACCCAAGGAGCATATTTTGCTTTGCTGAATTTGTTTTAACTCTGATATTTCACAAAGACAATCCCAGTTCCCCAATTTCAACTTGAAGAACTAAGCAAACATAAGGAAGGACACCCTGCTTCTAAGCTAAGGAAGTCACTCCCTTTCACTAATGCACAATGGTGAGAAGAGTTTCATATTGCGCATTATCTTAAGTAAAAGCATACAACCATGACATTTTTACTAAACTGCATAAAGCATGTAATGAAAAACCACTCTAGAAGCAGCAATACCAACAGTTGTGAGCAACCAGGCAAATCAAAAACAGTCCTTCTCTGGATTTCTGTGTCAGCAACAGTATTTTTCCCAGGTCCATCGTAGCCTGTTGGCATTATTGTGTTCATGTAAAAACAGTAGCATGTAGATAAATATATTTCATTCTGAAGAGTGCATCAAATTTTCAAATTAAGGCTGATAAAGAATATTTGCAATTTACGTCAATTGTATTATCAGACTGTAAAACTATATTAAAGCATTGCAATTAGATTTTGAATTTCCAGTACAGACATCAATAATCTTTAGTTTTGCTATTTGCCTAGACAAAATCAAGTGTTGAAAAAATGAAGAACTCGGGGTTTTATTAAAACCAAAGAAAAACAGAAGCAATTATTTAAAAGATGAAAGGCAAGTAGTAAGAAATATAGCAGACACAGCAGCACATACATAATAATCAAGTAAAGCAAGGCATTAAGGTAATTTTTGGTTTGGCACTGAACCATGACTTTCTGCAAAAGCAATGCCACTTCAAGATACTCATGACCTGTCTGTCTTACTCAAGTTAATCCCACCAGCAGGTTTCAAAAACGTCAAGTCTCCTCACAACCTATGTTTCCTGTCGCAACAAACGGTGGGTTGGTTTTGTTTTGCAGAACATTGTTATCTTCAAGTGGTATTTCTAATCCACAGCAAGATACAAGATAAAACACAGCAAGATACAAGAAAACTAAGTAATAAAGTTGGAGCGTAGGAGACTGTATTTAGAAGCTTCCTAAACTCCTGCCGGGGCCAAAGGGATTTCTGTTCAGTTTTCTAGAAATAACATTTTCCTATTAAGGACCACACAGAGAGAAACCTCAATTCCAAATTTAGAACACATTAAAGCAGTGTTGCAGTTCGGTGGTGGCAAAAGCTTTTAAGGACAAAAACCCAAAAACCACACTGGAGGACAACTGATCAATAAGTGACACTTAAGTCACAGAACTGCAACGTGCATCCATACACTGCCAAGTATCATCACATTCCCTTTATTTCAGCAGATGCTCAACTCTGCATGCCCTGGCTCGCTGGGATCCCTTCTGCAAGCAGCCCACTTGCATGGGGCCCACCGCCCCACAAGACAAGTTAGCAAGTCACCTGGTCTGGAGAGCAAAACAAGAGGCTTCAGTAAGAATGGAGCCTGGGGTTCCATTCCAGTCTCCAGTCCAGTCTAGAGAGCTGCTCTGCCTTCCTTAAATGAGGCTTTTGGCAGTAACGCCAGAGTTGTTTTTTTTCTTCAGTTCCCAGTGTGCCTGGTCCATCAAGGATTACTGCTGAGCTTCATATTTTAGACTAGCAAGCCTTCGGGTTTGCACCAAGCAGCAGCACACTCTCCTTCCCTCTCAATGTTATGCCCAGGTGGACCAAGGAAGCACCATCTCCCACCACAAATGCAGAACCGTCCCCCTCTATGTGTGTACTGGATGCTGATCCTGCTGAAATACCGAATCACTTGGTGCTCAAATGGAATAGTATTGCCCACATACTCCATGCCTGAGCCAGTGTCGATCTGTCAGCTCAACTCTTACCCACCTGTGGCACACTGCCCTCGGAGCACTGCGCACAGATACCAGGTCCAAAGCCTCAAGGGACCCATGATATGGCAATTCACCAGGAAGCTGGTAACAGAGGCTGCAGGCTGAGGAGTAGCCTCGCTGTCACCTCCTCTGAGTCATGTCACAGCAGCATAACCTTTATTTGCTGGAAGGGGCCTACACTTTGGAGTGGAGAAGGGAGAAAAAGCAGGCTGCACCTGATGAGACCAGCTTGCGCAGCATGAAGACAGACACCCCTAACAGCCCAACAGAAAAGAATCTCACAGGGAAACCAAGAACAAGTCAATGAATTGGAAGGGTCAAAAAAGCAGACATAAAAGAAGGGCAAAGAAAGAATACAGAGTCCACTGGGGTAAGGAGATGAAGCTGAAAATGCACAAGTCCCTGAAGGTGCAGTACAATTTATGCCCGAAGACCAAGCGCAATCCGTACCCAAAATTCTAGACTTAATCTATTTAACACTTCCCAACCTCAGAGAGAGAGGTTTCTGGTGAGGAACACTGGTTTTAGGAGCACGGGCGCTGGTTTTTCAGTGCTCCATTACAACAGCACAGTGCAGAAACTCCTCAGGTTTGCCTTCCATTTACTCAACACAGAAACATACAACAGCTATGCCAGTCACTGAATTCCCAGGTTCTCTTAATGGGAGGATATTATGCCCACACCCAAATTTTATTTTCCACATCTAGCTGGAGTGTGAAAAGAGATTACATAAAAGCAGTATTTCCTAACCAGCAAGGAGAACCACCCACTTGCCCTCCACCCACATCAGAATGGCAGTTCTGCTGCTGAAAGGAAGATACCAGGTCCTTTTCCTGCTGTAGGCCCTATATGACAACTCCAGCCAAGGAGGGATAACAGAGTAGGACCTCTACAACTTCCACATCAGCATGATTGCTAACTGAACCAACCATTCTCTTCAGATTGTCATTCAAATGCCATGGTGAAAGGAATGGCATTTCCCTTCCTTGTCATTCTTTCCACCAATGACACTTACACTGAAAAATCCTTTCCTCCAGTGTTACATGTAGAAACCTTTCAGAAACAGAACTCTGTGCTTCAGTAGACAAGAGAAAAAAAACACATCATGTATCAGCCTGTCACCTGGCATACAGTAAGGCTGCCCAGGCTCAAAAGCATACCACAGGGAAGGTGCAAGCCACTCCAGCCAATACTTGCATAACCCTCTAGAGAACTGGCCGCCTCTTCCCACCCTTTACTCAAGTAGTAGCACTGGTAACAGCTGACCACAAGTGTAGTAAGTTTTGTAATAAAGTACTATGTTTATCAGAATAACTTCATTTGTTAGAGAAGCTCACAGAAGATAAATCACTGAGGGTGGCTTTTCCTATTTGCATATTAATGGCAGAAATAAGGCAATTGAAACAAAGTAGTAGTACACTACTACTAGAACCAAGTAAAAAAAAAAAATCAGAATAGACCAAGCTCTAAGGAAGATTATTTTCAAGGTACATATTCAAAACTCCTTTCTTGATCCATGAAGCAGGCCTTTGTTACAGCAAAGCTTCACCCAAAGATACAAAGAAATCTAAACAAAGCAGTCTTCGGATTTTATGAATCATAACCAAAAAAAAATCAGTAAGATGAACTGCTCAATTCATGTTTCCATCAGAAGACAGATTTTGTTTCATGAAATATAGAATAAGACCTCAAAATGAACACTAAATCTCCAGGAGAAAAGTCTTTACTCCAAATTTTATCTGTCAAAAATCCATAATGGTGCAGGTTAGTAACTTACCCTCAGCATTACCATTACAATAAAGGCAGATGACCTATTTGTGAATGGCATTACTATCATATTAGTTACTGAAGTAGTCCAATTGGTGGGTTTTAGAAAGAACTTTATAGACCAACTCAACCTTGCTCAGGTGATTTTACACCATTCAGTAAAATACTAGTAGTATATTCAAACATATACACCCACACATCACCAAATCAGTAATCGCATGACTGCTGTTTGCCTAAAGAGAGAAAGTTAACAATTTTGCTCACTAGCACATACTCGCCTGGCCTTTTTTTTTTTTTTTTTCAAGCCACATATACAACCATATTCCCCTAATGTGAAATGAATAGCATTTATGAAACAACAAAACAAAGTGAAGCACAAAGTGATTCATTCTGATCTCATTCCTACTTTTAGCCAAAACCATTCTGCAAATTTTACCTTGGCTTTCACAACATAAGAATTCCCTCAAAAGAAAAAAAAATCCACCCACAAGCAACCCTGTACCTTCTCCTTTCATTAGCATGACCTTTCATACTTTAAAGCTTTGTATTATGGTTTCAGCTAAAATGTAAGTTCCACTAATAAGAAATAGATCTCAAAGTTTTTTTGTTTAAAAATCAGCTGGCACCATTACAACAAAGAGATATCATTTTAAACTCTCATTTTAGTTTTTGCCAATTGCCCACTAACTGATGGTGTTGCAAGATACTGATATTACCAGCATAAAACTATTTTGGATAAAAAGCAGAGAAATAAATGGAGAGAGATTTTTTGGACAACTAAGAAAGAGAAAGTAAAGTTAGTGGCAAAGGTTTCCAGAGAAAAAGAGAAGAATGCTTAAAACTAAAAACTAGCAAACTGACAATTCCAAGAAAAGCAATTTATTAAAAAAAAAAAAGCGCCTTTTTTTTACCCCCCTTCTTCCCCCCAAAACACACTTGCAAACAGAAAGCAGAGGACTTAAGTCTAGTCATAGAAAATAACTCAGCAAGAATGTGTTCTACACCCCATTGCTGGATTTTTGGTCCAGCTGCTCTCTCATGTGACTCCTTCTAAGCATCTGCAGCAGGTCTGTGATAGAGTATCATATTAATAAACCTACCTTATTTTTTAATGTGTGAGCTCAGCATTAAAAAAACCAAACTAAAATATTTTATTTTCTACATATAAACACCAAGTAAACTTAATCTTGATGCACAGTTTAGGTTTGGTAGGAGACTATATTAGGCTGCTAGATGGCAATTTCGATATTCAGAAAATAAAAAACATTTCCTGGATTAGTTTGCTGGAGAACGTATGCTATTCTTAAAACAAAAGAGAAAAAAACAGTTGGCAAGAATACAGTTTTTAAGAAGCTACTTCACCTTTAGAAAGCTATTTCACATTTAGAAAATTAGCAAAATGCCTAACACACAACACAGGAACTGCTTTTGTTTTACAGGAGCTACCACAATGGGACACTGATTGCGAAGGGCCTCTCTTGTTAACATTTAGTATTGCCAAATACTTAACAATGAAAGAAAACAGGGGAAAATTAACACTCAAACGAATGGCATCTGTGACATGACTCACAGCAGTGTAAAAGTTACATTTGTGGCAATCCCTCCAGGGCAGGTAACAACTGGGTGGGTTGAAGAATTTTGTAATTTGCCCATAATGAAGGCTGCCCCAAGCAGCATTTCTAATCTCAAACTAGTATCTAAGCAACAAACACGTATGTAGTACCGTGAAGTTTTACACTTTTACTAAAGAACTACAAACACCTCAAAAGGCTTTTTCAGACCCATGCAGTACCCTCACACTTCATAACCACAGGGAGGAACTGCCATGGGGTTTTTATCCTGCATGTGTTGATGTCAAATTATATACAAGCAAGTTGTTAAGTCTTGGCATGAAATGTCAGATGACACACGTGGTCATTTAAAAGTTAAATTAATTTATTTCAAGGAATGTTAAGTTCTTGGATGCCTAATTTCCTACTGTAGCAGGAAACAAGGGCACGTAACTTTACAAGAATTTCCTGAGAAAAGCTGCTGCCTACACAAACTCCATTGAAATCATATAATGATATGATGCAATTGTTCTAAATTCAGTATTTCACCAAATATTTAAGCCATTCAAGGTTAAGAACACTAACTATTAATAGCATCCTTTCACATCGTTAGATCAGGCTGCAAAGCCACAGCAAATAATGAGGTTTTCTCATCTGGCTCCTTTTAGCTATACATGCACGTTTATAAAGAGAAGTTTCCAGTTTAGGAAACCCTGCTTGTAAACTACTTTGAAATCTTTGAGGAAAGTATACAAGCTGCTACAGAAGATGGAGACTGCTGAAGATTAAGTGAAAAAAGGAGCTCCATTTTTAGCATCTTGAGGGTATCACACCTAGGATCACAAAAGGATCCAGGAGTTTTGATTATTAACAGGGGCAGCTGTAGGTCACCTCAGGTCTTCATGGAAATTACTGCGAAGTGGTTTTACACATCCCTTGCAGAGTGAGTTCCACCAAACTGCACAGGAGAGTTCTCAGTTAATGTTATTTGAGATAAAGAAAACCAACCCCAAACAAGCATTTCAAACAATGCTTGCTGCTTTAAATATTCTGTTCAGGGAAAAACAAGTCTCCAGAAAGAAGCAAGTATTTTCTTACTCTCTAAGCAGAAACCTATAGCCAAACTGGTTTAAGTAAGGTTTTGTGGGGGTTTTTTTTCAATATTATTTATATGGCCCAACTTGCAACAACTTTTCCTTTTTTGGAAAAATTACACTTGAGGCAAGTGGCCCAGCAATGAAGATACTCTGCATCATACAATGGCAGCACTAAGGTATATGCCATTTCATCTTCCTTTGATCAGCTAACAGAGTGAGAAGAAAGAAAGACCCACCCACTTCCCCTGCAGCACCCAACTGCCAACCAAAGCCAGAACAGATGGACAAGGAAGATATGTCAACTCTGGCTCTGTTGCAATTCTTTCTGTTACAATTCCCAAATCACCAAAATAAATACCCACCACAAGGATGTTTTTAAAGGGCCACTAAATACTTCTGACACGTAACTGCCAGCCTCACCTCACTCTTCCAAACAAACATTTTGATCAATAACGCTATGGACAGGACCCAAGCAGCATTTCAGAAGATGGTTCTATAATGCCACTTCCTATTAAAAGTCCCTCATCCATATGGGTGTCGCTGTATCTCCTCAGAGCAGGGGCAGAATTTTGCATGCCATGTTTTGTTATTAAAAGTAAACAAGTCACACAGGTCAGCTCCAAAGAAACTTTTCGTTACTCTTGTAAGTACGGCAAGAGAACAGGGAATTCTCAGGAATAGGATGCACATACCTATGACAGACCAGCAATCCAGTGGCTCATCATGAGTAAAATTAAATCCTCTGAAGAATGAAGATAAACCATTTGGCTTCTGAGCATAAACTAAGCTCACAGACAATTAAGTGACACGCAGGACAAGAAACGCCACATAGATTAACTGTGCCTTCTCCCCCTAATTTATCAACTGACCTCATCACATAAATTCTGCCTTCTTTTAGAGTCAGCATCAGGTGGTGGGTAAATAACTCACTTTATTAAAGTCAGGTGGACACAATAATCAACTACAACTGTTCACAGCCCACCTGATGGCTGGAAATATCCATTTCACAATCACAACTACATTTAAATCACAAATACATTTACTAGCAAAGCTTGGAATGAATTTAGAACAATCTCAGATGCGAACATTCACAGATCCAGCGTTTACAGTCACCAATTTAGATTATTTTAATATATTTAATTAAAGAGAAAGAAGCAGAAGGAAACAATCTAGCCAACTGCAAACACCTGTCCAGCTAGACATGGCTTCAAAGATATGTATTCTGTCTTTGGCAATATTTGTAACCAAAAAAATACCATGTAATTCCTCTAAAAACTAAATTAACTCTTCCTTAAGACCCAGACTCTTTAACCACATTTTGAAATAAACAGAAATCTGAGTTCTGGCAGTGCCATAAAGCAGAAAAATACAATAATTACCCCAGAACTTAATCAAAGGCATGAGGTCTAAAGAGCCATGCAAATCCTATCATTATGCAGACATTATCCAATTTAATTTTACAGATTAAACCAATCATAAGATTCCCTTTCACCGATTTGTACAGATGGAATTTTTCCCTGCTTTCCCCATAATTAAACAAATTAAGCAGTATTTAGATTAGCAACTTTATCATTGCAGAAGAATATATTTATTAGCTCAATTAATCTTTAAAGAATGGAGAACAGATGCTGCAAGATTTCTTTTAGCATCTATTCCCAAGACATTACCTTGTGTGACAAGCCTCTGATATAAGAGCTTACAGTCTGCAAAATAAAAACAAATCAATGCATAAGATATCTTCAGGTCAAAAGAGGGAACACGGACATTCATTAGAGGATTCATTATACCACTAGCATTTGTATAAGACTATCTTTACATGAAATGAATAAGGGAGTGGGAAGATTGCACACACTGTCCTGATGTCCTCCTCATCAATAAAGATGACCCGGTATCAAGCAGCACTGCACTTCCTGGGCTGCAGTAAGATTTTGACCAATACAGGTTTTAGCTATCCACTTCAGGTTTTTGTCACTTAGACACAATCCACATACACCAGAAAACTTATTTTCTTATCTGATTATGTGATCTTTTAAAGAAAATGTGGGCTTAAAACACTGAAAATTCATGCCCTTGCCCCAGGAACAGCATTTCTCAAGCTGAAGATGAAGAAAAGCAGCAACTTTTCTTCCACCACTACCACATACATTTTGCTACTTCCTCCAGATCTTGCTTGTGCCTTTCAGTTCTGCAGCTACAACCTGCTTTTGAAGGCCTCACACATGCTCTTTCATCTGTTTTACTTGGCATTCATTTCCTTATGAAACACAAAGGACAGAGAAGGATAGGCATTAAGGAATTTCACCTTCTGTCAGAAAAGAGGGAACAGCAGAGTTAAAAAAAAAAAGAAGACACAAACCAGTAACAACTGCTTAAGTACTAAAATTTTGACATTAGACCAAAAGCATCCAATAAACTCAAACACTTTTAATTGACAACAGAAAAGTTTATATTTATCTCAGTCTTGTCTTATTTAAAGACATCTTAATTAACATATTCTTCAGAGCCGATGAAGTTGATGACATGATTACTGCGTTCATTAAAAAGCTGTAAGCAGAAGTTCACAGTACATGCTGAAGACACAAAGCAAGCCTTCCAGCAAAACCAGGGAGGGTCACACTGGTATTCCTAACACTTCTACATGTCAGAGGAGGGGGCACAGAAGTATTCTTCATACCTCAGAAAGTAATAAAGGAGACAAACCCATTAAAAACCACAGGTAAAGGTAACAGCAATAATTTAAAAACATCTGTAACTTAAAATCTTTGTTTTGACAGCTACAGTTAGCAGCAGATTGATTATTTCCATTTGAAAGATAAAAACATTCTACTGAGATAATTTGATTTTCTCAGATTTTGGGAATATTAGTAACCCCATTATTTTTATTGTAATACTTCTCATTGATGGAAAAACCAATTTAAAAAAAGCTATCCACCAAACTTATGTCATATTGCTGTAGTCCAGTGATGTCAGTGCTAGTTGTACTGTGCTTCCCTAAAAACTGTCTTAAAAACTGGAAAACGCTATGCAGTGTTTTCAAAGCATAGCAGGAGTAATTTCTATTTTAGATCACAAAAGAAGAAACAAACAAAAAAAGCCACATGAAAACACACTCAACTATTCTACTCAGAATGGGTCTCACACTTTACTATTTTTTACCAGGTACAAATAGCTTTTTTTCTTTCATTTCTAATGCAGCTTGATAGTTACACCATTTTCCTCCTACTTCATGCATAAGCATTTCTGAGTATCTCAGGACAACTCATCTGTAAACTATACGCTGCTTTACATTTTCTAGCCAGCAAAAGATCAAGAACTATTTCCTTGCTTGTACAGTATCTAGAACCCAAAGGACAACCATACATTTCTGATTTTTTGCATGCGAGTTTCATAGTTACTATAGTAACATGCCAGCTCAATTCATTCAAAGTATTAACAGAAAACAAAGAAACATAACTCAAGGACACCAAGACATGCCTCAATTTGTGGGTTAACTGTCCTTTGTTATTCTAACACCTTCCTAGCTCACAAATCCAGACTGATCTAGTAAGAGTCACCAAGCAGCTGGGTGTGGCAAAATGGACTTTTAAACAGGCAGTCAAAGCCAGTAACCTCCCTCAAAATCAGGTGGCAAGCAGCAAAGCCCCCACAGAATTCTAACAGGATGGAAAAATCAATCTCCAGGGTTGGAAGAATGATGCCTATATGCCTTCTGCTAAGTAGCCAGGCTCCCACACCGAGTGCTCTCCAAAATCCTCATCTTCCCCATCCTGAGCACTGGAAGAAGAAGGAGGAAAAGCAAAGCAAACATCCTCACGATACATCAACCAGAAAGTTACACTAGAAAAATGCATCACAAATTACTGAAATAACAGAAGATGCATCTGCAAGCCACTTAGAAACCACGTTTTTCCAGTCACTGATCTACGTTTAAGATTGTCTTTTCACCATGCTGAATGCCAACAACCACAGCTTATTTCTCTCCTCATGAGCTGCCAAGTTTGAGTCTCTTGACCTTAGGCCTTTCTATTCCAACCGCCACACATTTCTAACCCATCTGCAGATCAGCTGTTGCAAAAGAACTTGACGCTTTCCTAGCGACATTGTACTTGTCAGCAGGAGAGAACCACTGACCAGGAGACTTAAACTTTGTCCTCAACTTGTTAGCAGCTATCTGTAAGATAAGAAATTCAGTGCTCACCAGGTGGTGATGCAACAGAATGGACAAAATTGTGTAGACATGCCACAAACTTCCTTAAGTACAGATAGGAAGGAAGGGAAAAAAGGGCAAACAAATAGTAGTTCTTCACTGTCTCCTAACTTGTGGTTTGTAGGATTTCATCGCCAAGAGGAAAACTCCCAATGCAATTCAAAACTTCCCTGAGGGCTACATCATTATATGGTAGGTGGAAGCTGTGTGGTTTTTCCTGGAAAGCAAGTCAAAGATATACACCAAAGCAAATATACTATCAAACTTGGCTGGACTAACCTTGCACATACTTCTGGCTAACAGAATAGATAGATGTTTGGCTTTAGAAACTCTTACACCAGCTGAAATACAAAAGCAGGCCCCACTGTGCTAGACATTGCACACGCACATGACACCAAACAAATAAAAACCAAACAAATAAAAACCAAACAAATAAAAACCAAACAAATAAAAACCAAACAAATAAAAACCAAACAAATAAAAACCAAACAAATAAAAACCAAACAAATAAAAACCAAACAAATAAAAACCAAACAAATAAAAACCAAACAAATAAAAACCAAACAAATAAAAACCAAACAAATAAAAACCAAACAAATAAAAACCAAACAAATAAAAACCAAACAAATAAAAACCAAACAAATAAAAACCAAACAAATAAAAACCAAACAAATAAAAACCAAACAAATAAAAACCAAACAAATAGCCATCTCTAGGTGAGCCAACTCACCTAGATGAGAACATGAAATATGAAAATGAAGTTACTAGCTTCACTATACCAGTCAAATTGCTGGTTACTCTCCTCCTTATATGTCACTATAACGGAAACTATGTAATAGAAATAAAAAAAAAAAAAATCACAGTCTACCTTTGATATACCTAGGTCATAACCATGTCCGTTACAGCTTTACTGACTACACTTGGGCAGAGAAAAGGTCTTGCACCTCAAGGAAACACTGAATATCACTGAAGATCAGTGGGAATATATTTTAATAAATCAAAGTCACCAGTGGCAGTATTCAAGGACAGCTATATTTTTTGCAAGTTGTGCTGCATTCCGTCCTTAAAAGAATAAAAAAACCTGAGAAGCATATATGCTGCTTCAGAATTTGTATAAAATGCACACTACAGGATCCGCATCTTCCTACTGCAGGATAAAAGGTACAGTCTCTAAGAGTAAGCAGAAGTGTGCATAGATCAGTCTGTATAATCACCACCTACTGAGGGTGAACTCTTAATACGGAGCAGCTTGCATGCTCCTGGTACAGCTTGGGGCATCCCTGCTGACCTCTGCTTGACAGTCTGGCACATAAACAATCTGTTCATGAAACCTCCCTCCTCAATGCTGATGAATTAAAACCAGGCCCTATAAAACTAAATGGAAAAACAAGATTAATTAATAAACATTTGCGTATGTATTGAACCGTGGCCGAGTTGCAGGCAACTGACACACAAGGAAATGTATTTATTCACTTTGGATGCTGGTCTGTGGGCAGTCTGGTGTATTTAGTAGATGGGTTACTTGTAAGTGTAGTTTTAACTTCAAAACACAGTAGTTTCTTCCAGGAAAGTGATACGTGACCTTCCTTTAAAAGCGGGATCTAGTACTGCTAGGATTTAGGGCTTTAAAGATGGCAGGCGTTATCTTCTCATCATTTACTGGTTAATCTTACTTTGGACAGCTAGCAAAGAAAAAAAAAAAAGCGCATTACTTTTACCATGTAACACTACCTCAAATTTACTCTTCTTTGCACTGCATACAAATTTAGGTAATCGTAACATCTTAGTAGTAATCTCTCAAGAAGAACTGCAGGTTTTGCTACCCACATAACTGTACATAGCAAAAAAACAGAAAGCATGCAGGGGAGCATAAGTTTTACTTTAGTCCTTGTTTTCTTCTCCAGCAAATATTTGTATTAGCTCTTAAGAGGATAGGCTGCTGATACACAGCCAGAGACTTGGGTTAGATACAGTTATGCGACAGTCTCTTACAACAATAATACTGAATACTCCTAAGTACATAACCAACAGAAATTACAAAGATAAACTGCTTAAAACACGTTCAGGTATATTAAATAATGTATTTTAATGGGCCATCAAGTCGTCCAGACGTTTCCTCTATCGTTACACTGACAAAAACCAGCACCATGGCCTACTGTTGCAAATAAAATAATCCCTACTATTCTTTGCATACTGGCTATAGGCAATACTGCTTTCTTCTTCTCTTGGAGATAGAATTTCAAAGTTATTTGCTTCAAATTCTCACTAAATCAAAGCCTTAGATTTTAAGTATGAAGAGAATGGAATATTTTCAGGTTTTCTAGAATATGAACTCCAACTCTTGTGTTGTATTTTAAACTCAACAAACAGAGCAGAAAGTGAATGAAACCGTAACACTCCAGAAGAGAGGGAACCATCCCAGCCACGTGACTATCCGTACCGCAGCCACTCTGCCACAAATTGTGGGCATCAAATTGATTTTGCCAATTCCACAGCAAAACTAAAAGTGAATTAGTTTGAGCCCAACTTAAATATTTTGATTGAGAGAGTTCTGCATCTAGCAGCTGGTGTTAAAACTAAAAAATATTTGATGTTTAAATAGATACTTGACAACTTGAAACCAAGTATTCCTGTCATGAGAGGACCAAGGCGTTGGTGGCGTAACTAGACAATGCTTTTGTCAAAATAATTTGTTCTAGTAGTTTCAAGTACTTAAGACATTGCCTCCAATATTCCAACCCATCGTTAGACGGGCATTATGTGTTACAACACATTGTCTTGGGAAACCAGGCCTCCCAGAGACTCCAGTCAGAGCTCTAAATTAATCATCACTGATGAATTGAAGTCACTCTTCAACACCATCTCAGCTACACTATCCAGTTCTCACACAGATAGGTCTCTAATAAGAATTACTGTGCTTTTTGCCTTACACTTCAGGGGTCAGAGAGTAGAAAAAAAAAGTCAGCTCTAGAAATCACAATTTTATCCCTACTTTTCAAAGCAACAGCAAGATTTGGTTGATCCTATTCCTTCCATTCTGTTTTGTTCCAGTCACACCTTCCAGAGCTCCATTCAAAGAACGTGCCTCAAAAAAAAAAAATCTGTTAACCCATCATATAGGATCCCTCCTCTTAAGTCCTTTGCGAGCTTTTGTCATCATCTGTCCTCCAGACTGGGGCGGGGATTCTCCTCAGCATACTGCTATAGAGAGAGCCACCATAAGAACAAAAAAAAAAGTAGGCTTCATGAAAGACAAGAGCACAACTGACCACAAAGTCCTATCGCATATGCAAATAAAATGCATCGTGAAACTGCCCCCCAACAAAACTGAATTCAGGTTTAACAACAGGCCTTTTTTGTTATTGTTCCAGATGCTTTTCTAGAGTAAGTCTTGAGAATCATGCCCACTCATACCATGACATCAAATTAGTACTGAAATCCTGCATCTTTTAAAACCTATACAACATAGCAATATGACAACAGCACAATGAAGACAAGAATGCACCATCACGATGATAAGGCGCTTCGATTTGCTCATTTTCGCTGTTTTAATAGTCTCGAGTTAGCTCTTGTATTCTGGACTAAGCAAAAGCAGAGCCAAGGCACAATCACAATCCCCATGCAACACATTAGTCATGCCGGGTCAGCTATCAGACCTTGCAAGAAGGGGTCTGGCAGCAGCACCAGCAATTGTTGGGGGCGGGGTGGTGTGACACGCCCTCCACTACGGCAGCTCTGCACTCCGGAGGACCCCGGCCCGCAGGGGCGACCCCCTCCGAGCAGCCCCGGCTGGCAGCTGTGGCTACCTGCAGCCACCCAGCAGGCATCTGCAGGGCCGGAGGCTGGTTATTTTCCTGCCACACCTACGGCAGCCTCTACGCCTTTTGTGCTTCCATACGCACCTCACTAGTTTACGCTCCCTTTTGGGCCTTACGATTCATTGTCTGCAGCCGGAGAGCAGCGCTCCCCACACCGGCCCGCCGGCCCAAGGCCTGCCGCCCGCGCCAGGCCCGCAGAGACGCCCATCCCCTCACCTTCCGCCCGGCTCCCGGCCTCCGTGAGGCGGGCTCAGGCAGGAGGGCGCGCTGCTCCCCGACTCCTCTCCTTGCCCCTCCCAGCGAGGTGACTTGCTTAAAATGAGTAACACTAAAAGCAGCTGTCTCCCTCCCCCCCTCACGCTCCCCCAGCCGCCGCAGGGCCGCCCGTCGCCCCCACGCCCGGAGCCGCGCCACGGGCGCCGCCTGCCCGGGACGACGCGCCAGGGGGTCGGGGAAGCTGCTGCCGCCGCCGCGGGCAGGTTTCGCGCCAGGGGAAGCAGCGGCCGCTACCTCAGGCGCTGCCCCGCGACGCGGCCGTTGCCAGGCGGCGGCGGCCTCGCCCCCGGGAGGCCCATGTGCGAGGCGGCGCTCCCCCCCTCCCGCCATTAGCATAACACAGAGGAGAGGGGAGGGAAAGAGATGAAATTAAAAAAAAAAAAGGGGGGGGAGGGGGAGCCCTTTTTCCCGCATGAGCTGCGACGGGGCGGCGGGGAGCGGGGCCGCGGGGCGCGGCTAAGGGGAGGGAGCGATGCTGCAAGAGGCGGCCGCGGGCCGGCAGACAAAGGGAACCTCCCGGCGGTGCAGCGGGGAGTGAGAACGGGAGCGATTCGGGCGGAGGCGCCCGGCTTGCGAGGACGGCCGCCCTCCCCGGCCCTGGGGCGGAGGTACTTACCAGCCGAGCCGGAGGAGGACCCTCTTCTCCGGGGCGCGGCGGCGGGCTCGGACTTAGGCGGCTGGGGCTGAGCGGGCCGGGGGGGGGCCGAGGGCTGCTCCTGCGCGGGGGACGGCGTGGTGGCGGCGGAGGAGGAGGAGGAGACGGCTCCCAGGGGGCTCCAGTCAGGCTGCGGTGGCTCCGGAGCGGCGGGGCGGGGCGGCTCGGCGGGGCCGCCGAGGTCCAGCAGCTGCGGCGGCCGCTCCTGCAGGGCTGCGGCGGGAGCTGTGGCGGGCTTCCTCTCCATCACCTCCAGCTGCTCGTCAAAGTCTTCGTCCTCGTCCTCTTCTTCCTCCTCCTCTTCCTCCTCCTCCTTTTCGTCGTCGAGCACGAACTGGTAGTTAAACTGGGGCTGCTGCGGCCGCACTGGCCCGGAGGAGGAGGAGGAGACCAGGGGTGACTGGTCCAGCTCGTCCATGGTGTCTGGAGCTGGCGGAACAATGAGTGTGCGGCGCTGGGGCTGTGCCTGTGCCGGCTGCGGGGGGAGGGCGTGAGCTGCGCTGCCGCCGCCGCTGCGGGACCCAGACTCCACGCCCTGGTGAGTCACCGCCGTGGGCGGGGGTGAGGCGCGGCCGCCTGCAACGCCCCGCCCGCCGCGCCGCTGAGCGACGGCGCCCTCAGCCAGTAGGAACGGGAGAGGGGCGCGGGCGCGCCAATGAGGCGCGGCGCTGGGTGCGGCTGCCTTATGCATATGCAGTGTTGGGGTGGGGCGCGAGGGCTGGCCGGGCGCGGAGGGAGAAGTCGGGTAAAGTTCAGCGCGCAGAGCGCGGCTGGGGCGGGAGCGGCCCGCGGGGCCGAGGCCGGGCCCACTCCCACCTGCGCGCCGGACGGGCGCCCCGCGGCGGGGGCGGGGCCGCGGCGCCCCCTGCGGGACGGGGCGGGGCCGGGGGTGTCCCTCCATCCGTCCGCGGGCCGGGCTCGGCGGCGGCGTGACGGACATCTTGTGAGCGCGTGTGGTGATTCATCGCTTTCCCCTGCCGGGACCGGTGTTCCGTGGTTGCTGTTCGTACAGCGGGCGGAACCCCTTCGCGCCCGGGGCAGGGGGAGAGGGCCGCAGGGTTCCCCGCGCCCCCGGGCACCGACCCGCCGCGACGCGGTTCCTCTCACCCTGGGTGCGACCGAATGGTCCCGAGGCTCCTCCGCACTGCGGGGCTGGGCGAGGCTCCCTACCGCTCCCGCGCCGGCTCCTCGGGCTCCGCGCGGGCGGGGGCATCACCCCCGGGGCGGGCAGCGCAGCCGCCGGCGCCATCCTCCCAGGGGCAGGGGTGCTTTAACCAACACATGATGCAAAAAAACCTGCCGTGTTTTAAAACAAAACAGAGCGAGACATTTTCAGAAGAGGCAAACTTGTTTAATCCCTGGCGTAAGTCAGCCATCCGAACAGATCCAACCAGCTCTTTAAAAATTTAATTATGCAACTTGTGCGGGCGAAAAAAAAAAATGTGGCAGCTTGTTCACAAAGTGAAAACTGGCGTCTGTCTGCGTTAGGCTCCGGTGTGGTCTCTTGCTTTCTGCTCAGAGACGGAACGCTGGCCACAGCCCTCAGGGTAATGATTTAACTTAAACCGTGTATATTTGGATGTGATTTCTACCCACACGGCTACCACAGTCAGACCAAAAGGACTTATAATTCTGTATTTAATACTATTCCAACATTGTTACAGATTCTTAACCCACAGATGATTTATTCTCCCACATATGCCAGTATAAAGAGTTCATGGAAATGTTCAAAGCAAATTGCAAGTTCAGTGAGACACAAGAACAACGCTCGCATTGCTTCCGCTGCTCTGTGCCCAGGTGAGCCGCCCCGCTGAGCAGAACGCCCGATGCCCTGGCACCAGAAGCTCCCGAGCAGGCCCTGTGCAGCACACCTGCGGCGAGGGGCAGCTGCATGCTGCAGAGGGAAGAGTCTCCAGCAGGAAACTGGGGTTAGATCTCCAGTGTTTGGTGGCTTCCTGAAACACTGGATGGCAACACATGAATGGAGGGGCTCTAGGGGTCCCAGCACTGAGTCCTCTCTTGTCTCAGAAAAATATATCATATTCTTTGCGTAAACTGAACCCAAATATTTGAGCGTGGGGTGGTTTGTTGCTGCTATTTGTATTGGGAAGGCTATTCTAAAATACCCCCTTCCCCAGTCTTAATTTGCTCAAGGCCAACACGTGTCCTATTCCCTTTAATTTAAATTGTTCTTTTCACTGACACTTAATATTTAACAGGCTTTAAAGAATACACTTTGTCCAGCCCTTGCTTTCTTAAGCTAAAACTAGAAGAGCTCCGCTGTCACCCTTTCTCCTGCTCCTCTGAGCAGCCTTGCCCTGCACCAGATCCAGTCTCAGTTCAGACACAGGAAGTTCCAGATGAGATTTTTTGCAGGAATGACATTAACATTCCCTATCTCTACCATAAATTACTAGAAGGAATGTGAAAATTATTTTTATAAATACAGTGAAGGCAACACTGTTGCCCCAATGGAGATAAAAATTTCACAGCAGGTGAATAAGGACTTAACAACCTGCGAGGTCTTCAGACTTCACTCTTCTCCACTACCATTTTGTATCTCCTATTGACAAATTATCGTGTATATTTTCAGGTCAGCCCTTCTGACAGTGATATAAGGGGTGTTACAGTGGCAGCAGGATTAAATTCCATGTTTTGTAAAATTCAAAAGTTCTGGCTAAAAACTTTTCCCAGATTTATTGTTACATCTCTGTTACCGCCAGTGGACTATGTATGAATAAATAAAGACAGAAGAGGCTCAGTGGCTCCCATCATGCTCACTGAAATTTATATTGTACCACTTAGGACAGAGTGTAACCCAACATTCAGCTCAGTCAGCTTAGGTATCCACCCTGAATGTCACCTAGCTGTCAATTATCCCTGAATGATATTCCGATCTGGTAGAAACAGTGGGTCCTGACATGGAGGATCACAGATCACAGCCCTAGATCCCTGCTGTAACTCCAGTACAGCACTTCTACTTCCCCAAGCCAGTAATTTGGTTCCTGATTTACGATACAAAGTGATACCTGCACTCTTTCCACTTACCGATTGCTATGCCTACCTGGTGTCTTACACCAGCTGCCACAGGGTAAGTACATGCAAAGAAAATCTGAACACTGCTTCCTTTCTCTTCCTACCAGCTAGTCAATTTGGAGAATGTACGTGGGGGAGAGCACTCACTTCTGGGTAATACAAATTCTCAGAACATTTTTACTCTTTGAAGAAGCTTAATATACTAAAATGTATCAAGAAACGAGTAACAATCTAGTGATGGCTTTTATCTGAGAAAAAAGCCAGGCGAGACTTAATGACCTTATCAATGAATAGAGAGAGGTCTGTAATCTTCAGTGGCATTTTACCCTGTTCACAGTAGATGACTGGGCCTGAAATAGTTTACTAAAAGGAAAATTCAGCTTTTCTGTGTACTTATTTATTACATAGCAGTAAAGGGGGTGTGTGTGTTTGTCTTATAAATCTGCCGTTTCTGTGTAGCAAATAAAAGTACTTTGACTGAATAAAGTCATTATAATTTCACTAGCCAATCTGGTTTTTGCATCTCTTGGTTAAACAAGAAAATGGAATTTTAACATTCCATTAAAGTATACCCTCAGGCAACAAGGTACTTTTGAAAATTTGTGAAAATCTGAGTACAAACATAGCGCTGAAACTAATTTTAACATATCAAACTGCAGTGATTTTTGTTCATTTACAAGTAGGAAAAAATCTATATATAATTTAGCTGATTTTATCAGAATGCTTGAAAGCGAATCTATCATCAGTTAAAGTCAAATGAAAGGAGTTTTTATTTAGAGAAAGGAAGTGACTAAAGGTCTTGGAGGGAAACAGGAAGGGAGTTCCAGATAGCCTCAGCAAGTCAAATTAACAAGCCAGAGGAAAATACAGCTCTCCAGCACTGAAACTATACTGCGAAACACCCTTTCTTTTAGCTCTTTAGAAAATTATTTTACAATTCTTTTATGAAGGATTGTCAACAAGTAGGAGTACTTTGCAGATATTCAGCAAGTTAATGTACAACTTGGTTTTCGTGAGGTGTTTTTACATAGCAAACTTAGGAAAAAAAGCATTCAGCACGTGAAAGAGAAACCAGTTGGTGTTTCTGCATTTCCACAGCAGTGCTGACATTGGCTACGTTCTGGTTGGATTTTTTTCTGTCCACTCTGAACTTCTGCTTGATCTCACACAGAAGTAATATGATATCACAGCATATCATAGGCTAGGAAAATAATTGTGATGGGACAAATGCAGTATTACCACTTCACAGCGGGATCAAACAGAAGAAAAAAAAATTGGTCTCAGATAGCAATTTAAAAAGATGGAGTTAAAACTGCAAGGGTGGCTGGATTTCTGTCCCTCCTTTTAAGCCTGAGATACAATCCTTCATGTTTCAGGCATCATGTCTTTATCTCTGGAAGGATAAAACTCCGATTCTTTTGCTTTCAGATTTTGCCTGTCGTCCAGTGCCTTGGGCATCAAGTATATTTACCTAGCAAGTTTGTCTTTGAACAACTGCTGTACTTCTTTTCAAGATCAGTGCTGGGACATTGTGACGAAATCACTGCTCCGTTTATTAATACAAATGCAGCACATGGAAGGAAAAAGTGTTAAAGCAACAGTACAGAGGGATTACTATCTCTTGATGGTAACTGAGTCAGGCTCAGCTTTATCAGAATCTTCTGTGGGGCCTGCCTTTCAGCCTCATCCTCTGCAGTAATTAACATTTTCTTGAAAATAGCTTTTTAAACCTTTTATGTTCTTGTTCCAGGCACTTCCTATTCTGGTATTGTTTCTAACATCCCATAGGCTGACTGAGATGAAGCCAATTTTTCCACTTTTTTTTTATGCCTCCCAAGATCATCTTGATAAATCAAAACAGTCTGTTTCTACAGTAAATGTCTCATAACCATGTCAATATGCAGTATCCTGATCCAGATCTGTCACTAAACATTCTTTAAAACTTCCTTCAGCCGGCCAGCCAGGTGCTAAGCCAGGCCATCTGCATAAAAGAGAGTGGTTTAAGAACAGCTCTAAATTACACCAACTGCCATGAGTGAGAAGTTGCCATTAGCTGTAGCTTTAATTTCCTATACCTGGGTGATTTCTTCCTAGGCCACAACTTGGTCTGTTTAAGCTTTCATTCAAAGGAACTAAAGCTGATGCATAACATTAAAATCATGTTACAGCAGTGAACAAGAACATATTTGCTCACCATTAAAATATACCAGCATTTGAAGTGAATCAAAGCAATGACAATGCTCTCCAGCAAATGAAACTGACATGAGAAAGTCATCTCACTAAAACTGCACAGGAATCCACTGTTAATTGAATTTTGATCTGTCGACTCTTTTCCTTGAGAAAGAACCATTGGGTCTTAAAAGACAATACATAGTTAAGACACCAATTTTATGTCTTACTGACGTACAGAACCCTAAGCAGTGGCATCCTTCCACACCCAAAGAAGGCCTTGTTTACACTGAAGACAGATGAGACTTCGGTGCAACATAAGAAGTCTCAAACATTTCCTGTAGCACTTCCATGTTCCTAGATAACCTCCTATCTAAATACTGACCCCGGCAAAGGCTGCTTAACTTGCAGGACTAACAGGTTCCCAACAAGAAGATAGCGTGGATTTAAAATAAGTATTATCCTTGAAGTCTTTTCCTTTCTGCCCAGCCAGGGGGCTGAGGGTTGGGTACTTTGAGAGACCAGGCAGTCAATCAGAAAAGTCCTTAAGTGAAAATGAAGACTAAAGATTGAACTTTCATTATGAAATGACGTGATATATTAATAATAAATTGTATCAAATGTGTCCATTCACAGGTTAATAACAGTGTATTAGGAAAACATAACCATGGGAATGTGGCAGAACAGTTGCTAATACTACTTTCTAAATTAATCAGATTACTGTAGAAAATTTAAACGTACAAGAATGTGAAGTCTTCTGAGACTCTCTGTGAGTATTCATTAATTTTCTAAGGAATTAGAATGAATGGTGAAAAATTTTCGCACTACCCAGAATACAGGCAATTCCCCACTTTAGGGTTAATATTGCTACTCTGCAACTCCTCACACTTTCAAGAAAAACAATTAAACTCTTCACTTACCAGTTTGGCTATAATGCTGTACACTCTCCAGAAACATAAGGACCACCAGCTTCCTTGGACCTAGACACAAAAAATCCATTCTTTATTAATATTTCTTGCAAACAGATCAAGGTAGTATTATAACTGCTTTTTCTAATTCATGTTTTCCCCTCCTACTTTTCATTTAAACATCAATGCTTAAAATCTGTATCAAGTTTAGATCTCAGCATGCCTAAATCTATACCCATGGACATGTCTAAATTCGAACTTTTCAGCCTTAATATTTAGCTTTTTTTTTATGTTTTTATTATAGTTATGTTCTGTATTATGTGAACATCCCCCACACTGTAATTAAAAGTAATGAACGAGCAATGATTGTTCCCTGTGTGCCTGAGGGTTCAATGGAGGGAATAATGGCCATTGATGCCCAGGTACCTTTTGGGTCATTTGGACTGACATATTTGTGACATTTAATTCCCAGGGAGTAAAGGAAGAAGGATCTACTCATTACATCACAAACTGGAGCAAGGGCAGAACAGTTCTACAAGTTACAGGTGTAGTTTTAGAGCAGGAACAGAATTTGGATGGTATGTTCCAGGCTCAGGATATCTAACCCCTCTCTAAATCAGAGGTGCTCAACCTCTGATTTCTTAACTTGGAACATACAAGTGATTGAGCCAAATTAGCTGAACAAACCAATTGAGGAAAGTATGTTCCCTGCGTATTCAGGGGAAGATGCAGGTGGCAAGAGCTGATCTGGCAGCTCCACCATTCTGATTCCAGACACTGAGCTAGTGCTGCTACAAGCTCGATGACTAGAATTTACAACTCTAACAGCAAGAATGAACTATCTGAAATCATGGTATTCTATCTACATTATTTTAATAGCTTTTTGAAAACTTAGGAATTCATGAAAGTTATAATAATTTGGAATTAAAATTGGTTCATTTTTTAAAAGGAAAAGTGCATATAATTTAAATTAGAAATCAATATTTGGTCTTTTTCAGCATTAATATTTAACCACGTAGGAAAGAAACAGCCTGGGAACCAACATTCAGGGTTATTCCCTTGGCTGCCAAATATGCCCAAGGAGTAAACAGATTGGTAACAGCAATATTTTCACCATTACTGTAGACAAGGTTGATGGCATTGCTACTGGGACTATGAAACTTAAATATACAGGCAAAGTTTGCACTGGAAGCAACAGTACTGATTTTAAATGGCTCCCATTTGAAAGGTACGAGCCCACCATCTTCTAGCACATTGCTCACTGCTTAATGACTTGTCCTTTGTAACTGCTTTTATCAGATTACAGCAGCTGGAGTCTTCACTTGAGTTATGGTGGTGTTTTGGAGTCACAGTGCCTCTTTGACTTGCAAAGGCAAAACGTATGGCAGCTTTGGAAGATGCCACCAAGACTGTAACTGCTGCTTCTTTCTTATGAGCATTTAGGGAGTTCTTCCTTTTATATGGGTGAGACAAAGATAGTACAGCAAAAAAAAATTTCAACATGACTACCCTGGTTTCTCTGTATCACATCAAGCTGATCATCCACTGACTCCCTCACCTTTCCTCACATAAAACACTCCAGCTTTGGACAATTTCAGTTAACTATGGCAGTGGCAGAAGATTCAAGGATATTGAATTCCTGATAGTTGTGTAAAAATCAGCAGCTGGCTAAATTACAGAGAGCTGCCTAGCTCTCCTGTGGAGAGGGAGCCAGGAGAACTTGGTTGTTACCCATTCCATTTGGGAGCCATCAGCTAGTATGTAGTTTCTACAAGCCTGTCTGTCTTTTACCTACATGCCAAAACCAAAGAGGAGGATGAGAGAGATGTGAGAATGACTGAAGATATTCCAGGATAGAGATGCAAACAATGCAAGACCTGAAGCTATATGAAACCTGAATTTTCTAGTTTTACTGGTTTTGGAACTGGTTTCTGACTGTTGTAGATAGGGATGTATTTTAGGTGAGTCATGCCAGTGGAACTGTGCTACCTAGGTGTAGCCAGTTTTAGCAAGGACAGGAAAAAAAAAAAGATATAAGTCTTGTAGGCTGAATTCTCTCTGATATATCCTGTGAAAATGAGCAGAAACAAAAGGAAAAGATCCTGAAAAAACAGCACATGAAAAAGAAGTTACACAGGGCTACTTTGTGAAATCCCAAAGAAAATCGAGGTGCTTCAGACTTTCCAGGCCATGGTGTTTAGCAGGTACTACCTATTCTGTTCTCAAATGTCTTTTTTTTTCAGTGCAAATACAGGTTTTGCTCTTCTAACTTGTGAAAAACAACATATTTCAGTAGAATCTGACTACTTGAATACCATGTAACACCTGCTCAAATTACTACTTCAGCACAGGCTATTAGCTAAAGTTAAGTGGTTTTATTCCATCAGGTAGAATCAAGTTGCTAAACAGTGCAAGTTTTAATGTATAAGCCTGGAAATAAATATAACTTGAACATATCCTGGGCAGAAATGCCCAGGGTAAATTAAAAAAACCACAAAACCCCACAGTTTGGCTTTAGAGGTAGCTAGCTATTATGCTATTTATCTTTCATCCAAATCTTACCCACTTTAAGCTTTAGGAAATAAAATCAGACTTTAGAACTAGCAGTCTTTAAGATTTATCCAACTAAATTGATTCAACAGAGTTCTTGTAAATTTTTCGTTGTGCTATTGTCAAGTTGAACAGATCTCTTTGATGGAGCACATCACCTTCCTGAAGCTAATATATATAAACTAAGATGGCAGGTGCTATCTACCGTCAGGAACTTATTTCATTCTCCATTTCTCTTTGCTTGCAATTTTTATTTTTACCTAATCCCTGTTCACTCAGATGTTTCATGAGAATAATGACTGACTTAAAATTTCTTTCTTTTTTTTTCCCGCCAAATGTCACCTGGTGAATCAGCTTCAAATGACTGCTGCTAAAAGAATAAAATCATGTAATGCTTCAGCTGTGTAGTCTGCTGTAAAGCCAGCCTTACTGAGTGATGACAAGCAGCTTTTGACATTACACCAGTAGTAATTTCTTTTACCTAGACTATAATCTAGACAAGAAACAAGTTAATAAGGCATACAAATATGTGCACGCTTATAGGCAGCCACTGAACACATGTCAATTTTAATTACTCTTTCAGCACATTGTACTTCTTACAGTGTAAAACTGTTCTGTAAGTATCCTAGTAAAAAGAATAAACTTTAAAAAGGCCTATTGATTTCCATTTGAAATAAATACTTTTGATGGTGCGAAGACAGCCTTCTTGTTCCTGTTAGTTAAATCTGAGAATTCCTCTATTTTACTCCATAGCTGTCTGATCACAGACCATATACAAGCAGTTTCTTCATGGTTTGGCATGCTCATGTGGCTGATGTGATGCTAAGATATATGTCTGATGACTCATGTGGTCTCTTTTCAGCACTTTAAACCAAGTGCCATGCTTACCTTCTACTCTTGTCTCAGAGGAATTCCCAGATTCAGCCCACCTTTAGACAAACGCCCTCACCAGATCATCACTGCCATCAGGCTGCGGCTCATCTGACAAAATAAAGCGTGAAATTCATACAGATATTCAATATATTTGTACTGAACTCTTTCTTTGAAGCAAAGTATCCTTCATTTTTCTTCAAGAATATAACAAAAAGAAAGGTTGTAAGACACCAAGATGTAGATGCATTTAATATTAAATAAATATAATATTTCATCCAAACCTCTATCCTGGTTTTTCTGCAAAGCGGGTAGTGGTTGCTATCTCTGTAGATTCAGCCCCTCTGCCCGGATCTTAGGCACTTCCCCCTCACCCCACCAAATCCATTCTGTGGCTGCCCCAGGATGCTGAACTTGTAATTTCTGTATCCCACTGTGGGATAAGAGGAAAGACAGCTGGGAGCAGACAAAAAGGGATGCTAAAATGGACTAGACCTCCAACTGCTGTCCCACAGAACAAACAGTACTGTCAACTGCCACAATCTAAAACAATTAACTTTAGCTCCCTTGGACTAAAACAGCCCAGGACTGGTTAATTCTTACTTCTTCACACAGCATCCATCTAACTGCAACCAAATAAAAATAAACGTATTATTCCTAAAAATAGTACAGGATATCATCTCCCATATTTTTCAGAAATGGCAAATGCTATTTGAACTGCTTTAACAATGAAATTGGGTGCCGCCATATAAATACATAGTATATGATACATTGGTTCAATTACAGATAATTTTATGGCAATTGAGTGACATTTAAATTTCTGTTGCATTCCTACCAGTATGTAATTTTTAAACACACTGTGTTAGGGATTTCATCTTCCTCTCTGCTTGGAAATTGTGGTTCAAATTACAGATATTCCTTCAGCCTAAGTATTTATGCATTTATAGTTGTGTGTGGCATATATATGTATGTATGTATGTATAAACTCATATGCAAAATGTGAACCAAAAAAGCAAAAGATACTGTCTCTGGCCTGACCGGCTGTTCGGCTTTAATTAGGTTCATGTTTACGCTATGGAGTGCTTAGGCTTCTCAGTCAGGTACCACGACTCACCGCGTTATGCAATGTACTGGCATGTTAAGAAGTCGATTCCTCCTACACACAGCTCGCAAAACACAATACAACAGGTGGATGAAAGACATGTTGTGTGGGAGTGTTTTGGAAAAATGAGGTAACAACAAACCAAAGAGGTCAGTGGAAAAAGAGCAGTCAATTTGCTACCTACCATTATTGGTTAGTTGATTTCTCTTGCACATGTTTTTGATTTGCTTGGATTTGAAAGACATCTAGAAGCAAGCAAGGAAATATATACATGGATTGGGAAGACAAAAAGAGTAAATAAAAAGATCTTCAGTGAGCTAAGGATAGTATCCCATAATATTAAATTTAGATACATAAGCAGACCAAAATATAACAGATAGCATATACAAGGCACTATATATTATACTATACATAATTGCACACATTTCTGTGAGTGCTCCTCTGTTGTAAGCTTCTAAGGCAAAGACTGCATAATCTCCTATTTACAGAGCGTAACACAATGAACCCACAATCCTGATCATAGCCCCTGCACAATACATAGATATTATAAATACCTCCTGCCAGGGTGGGCTTTTTCTTTTTTTCTTTCTCAATCAGATTTCTCACAACTCCGCAGACAGGCCAAACACGTCAGCTGGAAGCACTGCTGAACCAGGTGCTGGTAACCCACACTGCAAAAATTCACAAGAGTCATTACGCCCATGAAGTCAATGGCACAATATACAGAACAATTTAATTTCCATTTATTCTGCTTCATGTCTAGCTTCATGTCAGCACATGACTGATTTGTTTTAAACTCCTGAGTACTGGCAGCACACTGATGTGTGGGATACGTGTATGCAGTGTTTGTAGCCATGTCACCTGGGGCAACGTCACATGGGATTGGACAAGATAGGCAGGTTTTGCAATACTTGGATAAGGAACTCAGAAGATTACTGCAAAAGATAACATTGGGTATTTGTGTTCTCATACACAGAAACTGACACTGCCATAAGCTGGGTTGTACTCTTCCAAAGATAATGGCCATCTAAACCAGCATGCACAAAAAATGGCTGGTTCTTCCTGTCCATATGTCTGAATAAAGTTGTTTTCTTAGGAGGAACAACGAATACTGAAGCCAGGAGTTTGGGGGCTTGTCAGTGATGGTTATGCGGGGAAGAGACTTAAATGGCAAAGGAGGAAGGTGGGAATTTGTGCACAGAAGCTGTGAATGGTAGCTGAGCAAGCTCCCAGAGCTTTGCGGCCTGGATGGGAGAACAAGCCAAGCAGTGTCAGTCGGCAGCAGCCAGAGAAAAAAGAAAATGGGCAGAACAAAATGGAATCTGTATCCCTACATTTTTGAAAGAGTAGCCTGTGGCCAGACGTGAGAGGGTTAGGAAGAAAAGAGTGAAATGAATCATGAGCCCAATATACAGAAATTGTAAAAGGTGAAGACACAAAGGAAAGGGCAAGAAATCCCCTTTCCTAGCACAAAAATAGATGAGGCAGAGAAACAACAAAAAATGTAATTTCAGGTTACCTTGCTGCACTGCATGTATTAATAGTTTGATTCAGTTCTGTTATTTGAAATGAAGACAGAAGAAAGGAAAGGGCATAAAATCCTCCTTACAAGCAGGAAAACAGATGAGGCAGAAAAACAACAAAAAATCTGATTTCAAGTTACCTTGGCAACTTTTTTTAATAGTTTTTTTTATTATTTATTTAGTAGTTTGTATTTATATCTTTATTCCATTGTTATTTATTTCAGTTATACATTTAAGCCTATATTATTCACTACTCTCTCATTCAAAACTTATTTTTAAAGACCAGTTTTTCTCTCAGGCATCTGCATGTAAGCATTACTACAGTAACATACAGTTGTTTATGGGTGACTGAAGGCAATAGGCCTAAAATCTGGTGCAAGACAAATTAAGATTTTTTTTGGGTTTTAGTACGACGAGGACTGACTTTGCACCCTTACCTTCTGCTTTTACCGTTCTGCTTCTTCCAGTTGTATGAAGATATTAAAATAGGAAGGTGTTATCCTAAGTTAGACAATTTTCTGAAACAACCGTGCATTCATTTAATGAATAATAGCAAGTTGGAGTCTCTGCATTTATGAATACCGTTCAGATTAAACTTCTTGTAGACTAATCATTTACCCTCAAATTACTATTAAGCAAAAAACCCCACCCACAAATAAAAGCTGAAAAGACATCTGAACGTATAACAATAGTAATAAGCAAAAGCCTTACTATGATTAAACCTTTAATGTGATTAAAGCATTTTGGAAGGATTACACCTAAAACCTAGAAAGCACAATAGAGCTGGGGAAAAAATCAAAAGGTATTCAACTTGGAAAGGAACAGTTCAAGAGATGCAGCCATTTAACTCATGGCTTCCTCAGCTGCAGGAAGTATGATCCAGTACAGCTGCTTCAAACCTAGAGACTGGTGTAATGAAGTGAGAAACACAAATGAGCTGAACTGACAAGAGTTTGGGAAAGCAATGTGAACCTCAGCTAGCAGGGGGAAAAAAGGACACTTAAAAAGAAATTGGTGTTGTCCTAACATAAAGTTACCAATATTAACATAATCCTGAGTGCTCATGAGGGTTTGAAGTACCACAAGAAGAGATCTGAAACCCTGCTGCATCGGTTTGAGAACTGTGGATTGTGGACCACTTTCTGGGCATGCAGCAGCCCTGCAGAAATCGTCTCCCCCTTGTTTCTCCAGAGGGAGCTTTTCTTCTACACAGCTCTGCTGTGTAAGGAGCACAACCTCATTCTAAGAATACCACAGCACTTTGTTGCAGCTTTACACGTTAACGACATTGGTAGGCTACGATATTTTCAAAAGATAACCCCAGAAATGTGTGAAATCATGCAAATATATATTTTCTTCTGGAAAAGTGAAGTGATCCTTAATTTTTATCAACCTGGGTAAAGATCAGCTCTAGAGAGTTCATATTATGTATTTAAGAGAATTGTCGCTAAAATCAGATTGAACCTTCTTATGCAAAGAGTTACTGGCTTAGATCCTCAGCTTGTATAGATTCAGGTTGCTTTATTGAAATCAAGATGCTGTTAGGAATTCATGTTAGCTGAGAATCTGGCTTGCTACAGTTAGGCTTAAGAGGTTCAAAACTGACTAAATGAAGTGTGGGCTACATGAAAAAGCACGGTGTCAGAAAATATCTCTGTGTAGAATAACACTCCAAGCTGAAGTCTGATACCAAATCCACCATACATCACAGAAACATGGAAGTGGATCTGACTCCCAAAGTCCGCCTTCCTGATGTTTAGTCAAGAAAGGTCAGAAGATCATCCATTCTTCACATACCCATATATCACAAGCTAAAAAAATACTTCCTAATACTCTGCTACAAGCTTTCAGCCCACAGCAAAGACCAAAAGCTAGAACTTGCAATATTTTTTATATGAATGACAGTAGGTTTCTTCACAGATAAATTTTAAAAATACTCTGCCTCCAAAACCAGTTACATTGTTTCCTGTTATTGTCTATAAAGCCCTACAGCAATTTTCCTCTGTACATTTGAAAAAAGCAAACCCAAACGGGAAATACTGCTGTTGTTCAAACTCGAGCCCGTATTCCCACTACTTTAGTAATACAGTTTCTATTTGGGATGATATGCAACACTGACACCAAAGAAATTAAGAGATGGATTTAGTAGGACCATGCTGTGATCTTAGGCTGACAAAGAACAAGCCATTAAAAGGGCTCTGCAAAGTCTAAAAAAACCAAGAAAAGAAACCTTTAAAGCAATTGTTGTTCATAATCTTTTTTTAAAAAAAACCTATACTAGGTTTTGTGCAACATGCATTTTTAATGATATCTGGCTTAACTATTAACTGTGTCTTTGAAAATAAGTGAATGTTGCCACTGTCAGTATTTTTCAGAAATTAATTAAATGGGATGTACCTATAAAACCATCTTTTAACTGCACCATTTTCTTGTATCTGAAGATTTCATCTAGTCTTTGTACTTGATTCTAAGCTAAAGATTCTCCTGAATAAAGTCTACATATTTCTAAGAACAAGCAGTTCAGCTATTTCTATTCTAGTTACCACCACACCACAAGAACTGAAATAGCATCAATTAAAATTGTCATTGACCTCTTACAGAGCACTGAAATAAGTGCCATTCTCCCTGTGTCCCAGCTGCTTTTTATACAACGGGGTATTTTATTTCCTCTGAACATTTGATAGGAAGATTAAACTGTCCAATGTTTCCAATTAAAACCAGTTTATGTACTACAGTGGGTTTAACTACTTCATTAAACCACTCATTATGGATCTCCTCACAGCACTATTTTCAGTTCTTTCCTTCAATCCATATTTTTTTCACTTATGGATCTAATAAAATCATCAGGAAGCTTAAATTTCATTCATATGCCAAGTATCACAAAGATGTAATTAAAAATCATTACCACTATTCCATCTGCCACTTCTGTGTGTTGTCAGTGCACCTGACTCCTCTGTGTACAGAGTGTTAAGAAGTCTGAAAATTAATGCAGTATGAACAGAGAGAATGTCCGTGTTTTCTAGATATAATTTAAACTGCATTTCTTTTACAACACCTTATGCTGCTCCTTCCCAACCCCAGGAATCTCTGGTGTGCCAGTGGGCCTTCATGGGAGAGAAGTGTTTCTCCTTTCTCTTTCGCAATACTGCCAATACACTTCCTTGCCTCTTTCGGGTGCAATTGTCTTTCTTCATGTCTATGTTTTGTTCCATTTAGATCAGCGTAATGTTAGACCCTTTCTGCTGATGTGTATGCATGCAGAATTAATAGACTTCATCTACTACAAAAAGATGTTGGCAGGAGTTTTGTTGGCAGCAGACAGAGTAAGCACATAACTCCCTTAGTGGCTCAGTTACCCTGGTTGCCAGCCACATTCAATATTGGCCCCAAGGTGCTTCCTCTTGACCTTTAAAGCCTTGTGGAATCTTGACCCGACTGCATTCTCCAAGGCAGCAATTCCCTCTCCTTCCCAAGTACTAACAAGCTTGCCCGAGTCCTCCCTGTCTCACTAGCAGGTATACAAATACGCCCAGCTAACTAGCAACTTGACTGCATCTGCTATCTTTTTGCTGCACAATGTCCAACCTACTGTGATCACCAAAGAGATTGTACTCTTTTTGCCCCTTTTTTCCCCCAAAATGCTGGTTTGGCATCCAAAGTTACGCTGATGTCCTTAATTTTTATGTAAATGCTACATCCGGTTGTTATAAATTGAAATACAAACTGAAGATGTCACCCTTGATCACATTCTTCCCTCATCAAACCAATACTGAGATTTAAGAAACAGGTGACAAGCATACGCTGCTCCTGATGGCAATTCATATTACTGGGTGAAAAGATTAAAAATAGTGAGCTTTCTTTAGTATAAATCGATCCACACAATCTACCTTTATTTCAATTCGGTAAAACTTTCAGTAAGTAAACCACGGTTGTATGCGTGATGTAATTCAAGGACAACACCAACTCCTAATCCTTTTGACCCTCACATCCATGAATGAAACCAGAAGCACTATCTTTGCTTGTGTGTCAACTAACAGGTCTTGAGCTTGAGCAGTGCTTGAGGTGTATGTGCGTTCCCCTTCACAGTCACAACCTGCCCTATCTAGTATCCAAAACTGTGCTTAGTAGCAAAGTATTTGCTGGACTGGACCTAAGAGCAAATTTATATTTAAAAAGTTTTTACTTTAAGAAAATTAGGTTATATTCTGAAAATAAAACACAACTTAAAACAATCTGTTGCCAGCTTTGGGGGAAAGAGATCCAGATTAGCTCTGTGACCCCTTTGGCCTTTATGGCACTTGCGTCAATACTGCCAATAGTAACAAGCCATAACAAATAACAGAGTTTGCATCTATAGCCATACAGGCATCTGCAAAACCATTGTACGCAAACATGTAGTTAGAGTTGCATTTCAAAATACAATTTTAAACACCAAACTCAAACTAACTGAAAAGACCGTTTAAACAATAGTCAATAAATATGTCACTAAAATATAGATATATTTTTTCTGTTTACTTTTCAGGGGATTTGCACATCAGTCCTCTCATGAAAATGGTTTTCATAGATAAAAATTTTAAGCTTGTTTTTAACAAGTCCATACTTCAGCTTCCAAGTAAGAGTTCAGCTTTTCCAAATATCACCCCTTGGGGAAAAAAACATTGTTTCCAGAGAAACACATAGCTGTGTTTGAATGGAGGGCACAGCTTCCGTTTTTAAAATCCTGGTTATACTTAACAAAGTACTGACACAGGCCTGCACTGCAGGCGGCTTATTTCTGAGCATAAAAAGACAGCATAAAGTGAGAAAGCTGATACAGGCCTCTTTTTATATTACTGGAAAGTTTGGCTCAACTCCAATCTTCCCTCAGTTTAGGGAGTACATGTCAGTATAAGAAAACAAAATTATTCAGACACTTTACCTTTCTGAGATCATTTTCCTTGAGGTCTGTCTCCTAGTCTTATTCCATGTGCCAGAGCTTTCTGTGACAGTCACAGGTTAACATAAAGTGCATGTGATAAATACCGCAAGCGGTACCTTCACTGTAATTGCTGCTATAGGTACAGTGTAATTGCTACAAATAAGCAATCATTTTTATCATAGTAAAAGAAGGTGTGGTTTAGTTTGCACTTGTCAGAGGGTCTGTAGGAGTTTTCACAACAGAGAATCAACACTGCTTTTATTTTAGCAACAGGAGCTGTTCAAGTGATGGTATTTAAGGAATGAGGTCACATATTCAAGCTGTTTAGATACAACAGTGTTCAAAGATGTCAGTCAGGCTCCAAAGTAGATAAAAAGTGCATCAGCTTATCAGCCAGGCATTTCTGGTGCTGGTGTGCTTCTCACATTTAATAAAGCAAGGCATGCAAAGTGAACTCCATCCTGGCACGGAAAGATGCTTCTAAAGCCACAGTTAGAATTAAAAAACTTGACACATGTCTCTCAATGCCTACACTTCAATGGTTCAAGAAAAAAAAAAAATCAGTGTTCTTACCTGAATCACTTGTTTTTCTCTGTATTAGGAAAGATCTCAGTAAGATAGACGTTGCAGCCGGAAATCCTAGGCAACTAAACATATTTCAGTTACTATATTGATGAAACTTACTCAGCAGTGTAAAGTACTAATCTGACTTTATAATTTAATCCAGATGTATTTGACTGACATGGAAGATTCGGCCCAAGGTTTTTGGCCAATGGCAGAATATACTTGAGTTTTCCCATGCATCCACAGAAAGACCAAAATCTACTCCTTTCAGTATCACATTATTTGAAAAATTGGCTTGATGGCTGGCATGGTCTGAAATTACTTGGTATGACTGTAACCTCAGAAGAAATTTGCTTGATCACAACTGGACTTAAATTTGATCTTTTGTAAAAAAGATCAACAAATTGTTGATAGTCAAGTGGTCCAAATCTGATTTACCATATGCAGTTCTACTAAAATCAACAGGATTATAAACACTGATACCAGATTGTATTTGGCCCACAACCTCTGCAATAAATTTCTTTTCAAATATAGGCAGTTTAAAAAAAAATCTCCCTTGTCCTAAATACATGTAGCATGATTACACAGACAAGTTTATCTGAAAAATTTAAATTTTGTCTCCCAACATACATTAATCCAACATTTTTACACTCCTGTGAATTTCTTCTTAATAGTTGCTAAGTGGTATGTCCTTTCTGAGAACACATTTTAGAGAAAGTATTTGCCTCTGAAGTTTTTACAAATATATTTCTGATACATGTCTAAATTACCATTTTTGTTACAACAGAGGCCAGAATGAGGAATTATAATCACTTCTCTGGAGAATTTACACTGAACAAGGCTCCACATTGAAAATATTTACATGCATGACTTCAATAAAAGTATTCATATAAATAAAATAATTCATGTGTATAAATGTTGCAGACCTCAGCCAAAAAGACGATAGCACTCAGTGCAAAAACCCTGGAATCGTCTTTAATACACACAGGATAAACCAGGCTGTCAGGCAGTGATCTGTATTAAATTTTTATGAAACAGTTGATGCCAAATACATTTCCTCTGACTTCATAAAAGAAAAACAATTTATTTCCAGGCCTCAAACACCTAGCTGATACTTACATTAGGCTTTAGCCATTTACATCATTACAAAGATATCAAGATTGGGCCTTTGCACTGGCAAATATTTTAATAAATCTTATTATTAAGTTTCTAGCTTCCCCTAAATTGTATTTCACTGTGCATTGAAGCAACGAGATTGCAACAGTGATGAAAAATATTTACAGCCTAATTGAATTTACATTACTTGATGTTTACACAGAAGCCAAAAACATTCAACAAGCCTCACCTGTCCATGTGATTAGTGCTCAAGGAAATACCCTTTGTTGCTTAACAGCAATACTTAGGTACATGAAGAATTAGCTCCAAAGAAAGGACCTGAATTTCAGGAATTAGCCCTGAGAACTTGCTGCAATGCCTGCTCCCATTATTTTTGTACAGCTCCAAGGGATTGTAGAATTAGGCCTAGTATGGTACCAGAAGTCCAAAAATACTTAAGTATAATTGAAAAATATCACAACTTCAGATTTTTCCAAATGTGATTTTATTTAATATTTGGTATGTTAAAGAGGAACAGAACATGTAGGGGTAAAACCCTTTAACAGGGACTTGATTCACAACAGTCATGTACCCTGCATGACATAACCCTTCAATGCAAAATATTTTTCAACCATAAAAAATATCAAGCAGCAAGTTATGCAGACAATTATTTCACTAAATTTGAAGCAAATAAAATTAGCAAATCAGTAACTGTTGCTTACCCACTTTTAACCTGGACAGCAACCATCTAAACCGTAAGATATTCAGTATTTATCTCTACAGAAAAGAAGAAATGTGGAATGTCCAACTGTAGACATGATCAGTGAAAGTACTGCCACAGAAAGTGAAAGTACTGAAGGCAGCAGCCAGTGTGTAAACTGAGACAGTTAAAACTGAGTATCTTCTGTTTGAAAAAAAAATATTTTCACTGACATGACTAAAACTATTCTTGTTGATTTCCATGCTGTATCAATCGCTCTTTTCTTTCTCTCCCTCCACCAACAGCAGACATAGATAATTTTTGTCCTTTCCTTATTCCAAAATGAAATTAAAGCCTGTCTGGAAAAGACTGATTTTTCTTTCAGGAACTTTCATCTTGTTCTTTTGGCACTGTTTGTTGTCTCTCTTGTTTAACCTGTGCATGTAGTCTACGTACCTGAACCTGCCCCAAAACAAAATTATGATTTAGGCTAAAAATAGAAAGCAGATTGTACCTGGACTTCCTGTTGGAAGTATAAATTGTTTGTGTTCATTGAAAAAGAGGAAAACCTGTTGCTAGCTACTGGAAATAATCTTTCCAATAGACAAACCTGACTGAAAGACAGTCTCCCTAGACAGTAAGTCCCTGGACAGTCTCCCTGCTCTCCAGGCTCCCACTGAATATTCTCCTTCCTTTTGAACTCTCCCCATGGTGGAAGGTGACGCAGAGACTGAGGTCTTATTAAGGAGCATTTACGTTAACATTGGTTGTACACGTAGATTGCACTCAAGATAGCCAACAGCAGTAAGTTAGTCCCTCAATGTAAGCTGCGATGGCAACACTTTTGGTTTGGGTTTTTGGGAGGATTGGCTTTTGGTTTGTTCAGTGTTTCTTTTACAAGTATGGTGGCATCACACTGAACATCCCTGTTGAGATATGACAGGTTAGAGGTGACAATTGCTTAGTTTCTTAGAGTCATCCAGGCTGCAGAATTGTTATCAGTGCTGGAAATACAGTTTTCAAGTTCAAAACCTATTACACGGCACCAAGGCTATGTTAATAAGGTTTCTGTTGAGCATTTTTTCCCCCCAAAGTTTTTGACCAAACTCACTTGTCTGTATAATACAATAAATGTCTCAAAAACCTCCCAGACAAATGAAACCTATCTTAAGTTGTCCATTAAGCAATTTCCAACCAAGGTAATTTACTTCCATTATAACCAATTACTAGGGAACTGACAGCATTTTACCACTTCATTATTTCATGTTATCAAAATGCTGGGTGACCTACCATGTTCAAACATCTCATTTCTTGGCTGAGGAAAAGCTATCACAGTTATTTTACATACCTGATTCAGAAAATCTGCCATTGCTTCTTAAAAATGGAGTTCAAATAGAAATGAATGATTCTATTTCAGTTGTTTACCAGAAATACTGGTAATTACAAGTGTTTCTAATTTTCTGTTTATTGAAGGTACATTACAATTGTGCTACATGCTGTAGTACTTATTTTGGCCAGATCCTCAGCTACAATAAACCAGCAAACCTCACTTATGTTAATTAACTTGTGCAATTTAAGCCAACTGAATGTAACTGCCTTCTGGATTTTTCTGTATTTTTATGCTTGCTCACATTAATACACTTGTTTCTTGTGAGAAGCAGAATTACTAATTGTAAATGCAAACAGAGCAAAGTCCAGAAGAGTAAGCCTGGAATAGCCTCTTCATTTCTCTGCTGTGATTGGCTAGACATTACACAACAGCTTCAAAAAGAAATACCCCAAAACCAGAACGCGTTGTCATCTTTTGGTCAGCTATAGTATATATTACCTCACAAACTATTCTTCCTTTTGACAGCCCCAGCAGAGCCTTCTCCTGTTTGAGCTTTTGCCAGCAAAGCTCTGAAAATGGTGTCAGGGAACTGATTTAGCCCAGTCACACAATGATGCTGAGTAACTCTGATCTTCACCGGGAGCCACTTCTGCTACTGTCACTTCTGAGTCATGACCCTTTCTGAGGAAGGAGCCTTTGCTGCTAGCTCAAACTTTCTTTGTGACATCAAAGTTCAAAGTGGCAACTTCCCACAACAAAACAAAAGGTCCAAATAAGTTCCTTTGGGGAAGAAACAATCACCAATCCCTAGCCATGACTTACTAAATACTTCTACTTTTTTATTGTTTCTTTTCTTCACACGGAAGTCAAATTGTCTTTGAAAATCACACATCCAAATCCGCAAAATGAGAACTTCCTAAAAGCGAGTTCTGACCTCACTTCAATACTCTCTGCCTTCATTCCCTTTGGTCCACATCATCTTCCTCTTTTCCTCTATATTTGTTTCCATCTTTCTATGTTTGTTTCCTTCAAACACCTTCTAATCTTTTTATGGTTTTTAAACAAAAACATGTTTTTTTTTTTATTTTATTTTGGGAAATAGTGGTAAAATTCATTGCTGGATAGTAAAGAGGACACACAGCTTTGAGGTGACTGCAGATCTTGCCTCCCAGCCTTAGACTCCAGACTACCCCAACTCTGTAAAGAATTTTTCCACTGAGTTCAACAGACATTACTAGATCTCTATGGCTTGACTTCGCCATCTTACAGACACATACAAGGCATTACTCTAAACTATGACATACTTTACTGTTCTTTCTGGCTTACTTTTAGAGTAGTAAATGGGAGGATTCATTTTACTTCTACTACTTGCCTTCCCTTGTAAACGTAACATTTATCTCCATATGTTGCCTAGTTAAACCAAGTCAATTTATTGCTTATAACTCTGGATTTCTGATTCAGTGCCAAGAGAGATGACAATAAAAAATCATTAAGAGTGAGTGCTTTGGGAAGCTACTTCCAAACAATAGATATTTACAGATTTTGTTAATTTTACAGGCAACTTAAGCCACCGTGCAATCCAGAAATACTTGTGTCTTCAAGTTAGGTAACTTAGATCACTCCATGCTACATAAACTTTTACATGTCACTCATTCTATGTAGGCTGCCAACATTTACGTTCTTAGACCGATGAAGTGTTCAAACCATAAGCACAAGCATCTGAATTCTTTCAAAAAAAGGATATATAAGCATAAGACAAGGAAGAGGCAGTCATAAGAAGTCTTTATCAGCTCTGAAAATACTAAGTCATGCTCTGAGGAGTGCTGAAATTACTTTTCTTTCTCAACCCACCTATGTAATGCCTTCGCAACACTGGCAAACCACAGATAAGCTTTCTATAACTCCTTTTTAAAATGTCACACATCTGTGAGAGTCCAAGTAGCTGACCAGTGTTGTCCCACTTCAAGAATTGGTTGGGGTAAACTCTCTCTCCCTTGCAGTGTGCTCAGAGTTAATCACCTCTTCATGAAACAAAACAAATTTATTTGGATTGAGCTTCAAACTGACAATAAGCTTACCACAAACTATTAACAAATAAAATGGTTTTTGTTGCAAAAAAATACACACACCAGGATATCACTCAGCTTTAAGAATCATGCCATGTAAAGTTCTATTAAATATGTCAGATGTAGTAAGCCAAAAATTGTAGCTTAAATTGTCTATACATTTACCCTTCTGTGAAAGTAGGTTTCTCTTTTCCATTCCCCACTGTCCGTCGCACATTTTCACCTGTCAAAGCACATTTTTAAAACCAGCACTGGGGCAATTTCTTCCCACACACAACCCAGTAGGAATCCCCAACTAAATAATTTCTGCATTCTCTCTTTCACCACAGCGTAGTGGCATAAACATACTGGGCTTTTGAAAGCAGTTGATGGCTGCATCTGTTTGGAGACTTTGAAAAAAGCCCACATTTCCCCAGGCTCTTCAGCTTTGAAAAAAGCTTGCCTGTATTAAAAGCGTTTCCCTTTCCTGCCTTATAGCAGGCCTTACAGCTTCACCAAAGTAAGGACATATCATCAATACAGACAACATTCTTTTCTAATTGAATTATAAATGTTTTTTTTTTTCTTTTCCCATATAGACAGCAGTATTCTCAGTTCATGTATCTCCCTCATTCTTTTTTCAAGACTTCAAAAGTGAAATATTGACCCAAAACACTTGCTACAAACACTGTGACATCGCATACGCCAAGCTCTCTGCAAACAAGGTGGAAACATAGGACATCAGGGAACAAACTTCACAGAGTTTTCCTTGAAGTTGGAATGACTTGCAAAGCCTGAAGGATAAGCTAAAATTTTACATTTCTTAAACTTATCAACAAAAAACACTGTTTGTTATACACGTTCTAGATCATGAATATCTGGAGATCTGAAGCCTTCTAAAAATGTAGAGGGTGGGCTAAAACAATGTAGAAAATGTGAGGGTTTGCAGTCCTTTCTCTGGCAATGATACTTGCACAGCATGCTTGACTGTGCACAGATGCAGCTGCTTAAAGAGGACCCAGGTAGTCATGATGGCTGCAGAAACAAAGTGTCCAGAGCCCGGCAGGTCACAAGCAATGAGGCAAGCCATGTCTTGTTACTGCCTTGGGGATGAACAGCAGTGGGGCATTTTTTTCCCCCAGACACCCCAGTAGGAATCCTCACTTGGTAACTGAATAGTCTTGTTACTGCCTTGGGGATGAACAGCAGTGGGGCATTTTTTTCCCCCAGACACCCCAGTAGGAATCCTCACTTGGTAACTGAATAGTCTCCTTGTTACCTCTTGGTCTTACACGGTTACAGTGCAAGAGCTGAGCAAAACCCTACAGATAATGACTAATCATCTAAAAACATACCATGCTGGTTTTCCCAGTGAAATGTAGCAGCTACAGAAAATCCATTTACAGCCTGTCAAGGATGGGTGAAAGAAAGAAAGGAAAATCACAAAGGAGCTAATTCTTCATCTTTTTTCCTTTTTAGTCATTAGTCAGAGCCCATTAAGCCCAGCTACGAGTTCCCTATTAAGGACAGAAGACCCCTGCAGATATAATGGGGAATTTGAATGTGAGGAGACCCCTTGCAGCAGTCTATGCACTGCCATCTGCCTTCCACCAGTTTACTGTTGACAATGCTTCATTACTGTGAATATCTTCGATTAGGGATCTTGAGTCAGCTGTGCCCTCTTGGTTTAAGTCTTGCAATATGTCACTGCAGCAGTACAAATATAGCCAGTCCGTTACTCTCAGGTTGTTGGCTGACTAGGCAGCTTTTGGCTGAGAAAATGTTATGTTATTTCACCACTGTGACCAAATTTTTGTTTCAGATATAATCCTGCTGTTTTAGCATTTCCTAGTTAGGGCTACGCTCCTAAATATCCAAGGACAGACTTGGCTTTTACTGGGTAAATGCTGGTGAACAGCTCGGAAAGGAATCCACAACTAAGCCTCTTTTTTTTTTTTTTTTTTTCATCCTGAGAGTTAATAAAGGGATGACAGGACACACAAAAATGGACAGAAAACAAGATGTTAAAGATACTAAAGGATCAAATTCTGTTCTCAGTAAAATATTAACTGCAGATATTCTGCAAGAATTTACTAAATCTAGCACTAAAACTACTTGTCTTTTCAAGGGTATGGAGAAATATTCAGTAACCCTGAGTCAGGTGTTCCTGTTTAAAAGACTATACAATATACCTGTAATCCCACATGCAGTAATTTAAATACAATATTGAGTAATGCTTTGGAACATAATAATGCTACCTTTTTATTTACTACTTAAGAATATGGGGATCATGTCTTCAGAAAAACTTCCTGACATAAAATATATTAACTGTGGAAAGGTTGCCTTTCAGGGTGGTAAATCTGGTGCCAAGAAGTAAGTAACTTTTTGTGTGCATGGAAATAATGTGGCAAGGTCTTGTAGGCTGACTACAGATATCTCCCTCTTTACATTCTGCACACACTCAGCCCTATACTGCATGAGCTGTTTTTGTTTGCAGATGACAGGGTTTCTCAGCAACATAAGAACGTGAAGTAGAAACAGCATGTGCCAATAAGAATAAAGCAAAAAGTCAGTCTTGGTTTCCTTTCACAATCTGGTAGTTTTCCTTTCATGCATTTACCCTAGTATGCTTTTTGCCTGCAGATTACCCAACAATTTTCAGAGCTCGTCTCAGGTGCACTCCTGCTGCATACACAAAAATGCCCCAAAAGAAAAGGGGAAATAAAGGGCATAAATGTGAGTATAATAGATTAAATGGTTATGCTTCACATGCATCTACACAATATAAATAAACAGATCTAGATCCTATTCGGTGTCACTGGGAAAACTCTCACATCGGATGCAGTTTTAGGTCTGTTGATAAGCAGACTTGCAGCTTAGAGCTTAGCCCTAATATTCATCCCACCTGGGTATTATGAGTGCTTCTGAAAACCATACTGGTTTCATCTGACCCAAGAGTGGGTAAGTTAAAAAGGAACCTAATGATCAGTTTTAACGTTCTGGGAATATGCAAGAGAGCCATTCAAAGCTTTTTTTTCTTAATGGTTATGTCTTAGAGTAGAACCATTGGTCTCTTTGGCCACATTTGACTGCAAATAACATTCCCTAGCATTGATGTCACCGTATTAATTAGCTTTTAAATGCAGCCCCCTAACTGTCACTGAGAGCTGCTTCTTCACTGTCACTGAAATTATCTTTTGCATCAAGCCTCAAATTGACAGGCAATGAGGTGAACTACCAAAAAAAAAAAAAAAAAAAAAGGCCTAATGTAGCCAACACCAAAGTGCTCTCTGTCATTTATGCAGCCTCTCTTCAGCCTAGAAGAAGCAAGAGCAGCCTTGAGACTCAGCACGTTTGGGAGGATCCAGCAAGCTAAGCCATATTCACTTACCAGCTCTAGCTTTGTTTGCAGAAGTTGAAACCAAGTGGAAAACAATATCAACAACTCCTCACCGCTCAGTTCGATTTGTCCTCTAATGGCTTACCTTGGGGAAGGAATGAAACTTGTTGCTGGACACCCTTCACTCCTTCACAAAAGGAGTACAAAAGAAGGAAAGACGTCATGTCTCAATTTCACTATTCCCAGCAGGCTTATGTCCTATGTACTGTCAATCCAGTCCTGAATATTTATATCACTACCAGTCAACAGACTGTGTTCTTTCACAAACTGCCAGCCAAAGTGATTTCTCACAGCCAAGCAGCTGCTATTCTTCTCTGTCCTTTCCAAGGGCTCAACTTCACAGTCACTAGATAGAGAAAGATCAGGCTAAACAAGGGGAAAATTCACATGTTCTTAAGTCTCAAAATAAGAAGTAAGACAGATTCAGTCACAAGGATCAAGGGCACAAGAAGCTATCATTTTTTTTGATCCAAGGTCTTTTGGAAGAGGGGTTGCATTAGGAGACTCTATAGAAATAATATTAACATTTTGGTAGCTAAGTCTGTGAAGAGGGTGGTTTGGGCATCACAATAGAGATGACATTTAGCTGGCCACATGCCTGCTAACTTGAAGGGATCAAACACTCTGCCTGATAGAGGAGGTGATGGGTTTCAGAACAGTACAGGAACTATAACTCAGCACTTCCAACACACTGGATGTCACCCTGATTGTTCATCTAACACGTCCGCCACATGACTAAAGAAACCGCGATGGAAATTCTTTTTGTCAGTGTCATTCCTCTATTTTGTCATCTCTGAAATTACCATATGACCAGCTGGGATAAGTGTCAAAGTTTTAAATCTGCAGCATCTGTCTCACTCTTTCTTAGCAGGATGTGGGGAATACAACATTTGACTAGTGATACTTGAAGAAGTTATCTTGAACAGAGAGTCACAGACCTGTTCTGTGACTCACTTAACAGACAAGGGCTAATTCAGCCTGTTTACAGTATGGTGCCAGAATCAACTTCTCAGAATGTTTTGTTTTGTTTTCAAAACTTTCCTCTAATTGAGGCAATGTACTGATCCAGGATAGTTCAATTTTATTTTAATAAGCTGTCTTCTGAAATTGTTATGGAATTTCCTCACACTCTGCAGAAGCAGGGTTCTCCTTACTAATACCAAATACAAATCTTGGGATGTTGATTTTTATTCCTCTCCTAAGCTGTCCACCGTTTTTTACAGTGAGCCAGACTCAAGGACATTACCACTTAGAGAAATTTTCAGAAAAGCACATTCTTTTTCCTATTCTTTAGCATGGTTCACAGACTCACAACAGTGGCATTTCCACAGTAGTGTGACTCTAAGGTGAAGACAGGATCATCTTTGAAATGTGATCTTTGAACAAATAGAGATTATTATATATCCTCTTCATTGTTCCCTGGAGATTGAAAAGCGCATCATTTTGCTAAAACTGAATGCCTAATATAAAGACTTCAAAATGTTTATACCACTGTATGTGTATCTCGGCTCTCTATTTGTCTAGAACAATAAACAGAAAAAATATTGAGGAAAAGATTAAAGTATTTTCCCTCCTTCTTTTTAAAAAGCCAATACTGAGTCAGTTGTGCTGGAACAGGCCCTAGGACCATGGTTAGATCAAACAGTTACAATAAAAATTTGGAAAATATAATAGCTACCATCCATAGAGCAAACTGTAGGGCCTGTTCAAAGATGGTACAAAGAAAAGTCTAGAATATAAACCTTACTCTTTTTCTGCTTCTGAAGCAAAAGGCAGAATGGGAATGAGTTCAACCTAGTCCAGTCACTGTTAGATGATGGATGACTTCATTCATTCAAGTTGTAGCATTCCCTGAGGTTGCCAAGACTCAGAGGAGACAAAACCTGCTCCTGCAAATTCCAGCACAGGTCCACAGGCTTTGACCAGAACAAGACAGCTCTGCAAAGCCTGGTGTTTCTTTACTTGGGAAGCACTCTGGTGCATGGGAGAGAGAGATTACAGAAACTCTAAAATGGCCAGGTGGATCTTAACAGAATTGGACACTGTTGGTTTTGAAAAAGCATGGAAGCTGTAAAGGTGCTTTACCAGATTGGGCCAAGTTAACTTCAGACTTGGTGGTTAAATCCCCAGACAAATGGATTCCAACAATACTGTTTTTTCCCGCTCCCAATGTCTTCTAGCATAAGCAGCAGTGCAGTTTTAGGCTTCTGGTTCTTTTATGCAAGGGAAACCTCTGTTATTCTGATGCTACCGAAACAGAGAACAGTTTCTGCAAGCAAAAGAGGAAGAAAGCTGCAGTCACATGCAGTGTCACACGGATGAAGTCATACACTGGCATAACAGCAAGTGTTGTCAGTTGTCAAAGGCCATCTGTAGCCAGCAGACTTAAACTGTCATCCTGGAAAAAGATGCAAACAAGCCTAATGGGAGATTGCATTATCCTCTCCCTGGCATTCAATCAAATGAAGCTTGTTCCCTGAACAGATACAGAAAACAAAGGGCCACATTCTTTCATTTCCTTTTTTTTTCTTTTTTTTTTTTTAAAAAAATCATTATTTTTTGGCAGTTGATATATTTTCAAAATGACAGGAAAAATAGGAAGAACCAAAGAACTCCAGAATTGAACATCCACTTGTCAAATGCGGGCCATATATACTCATTTGCTGCTACTGGAAGAGAGAGATTTTGCTCTGCTGTTTGCTCTGCAGAATTGATGCACAGACTTTTCATTTGAAACATTTAGGGGTTTGCTAGGTATGTGATTTGACACTCTGTTTGTGTGCTTTCTCTTTTGGGGGATTTTTTACAGTGCCAAACACACAGTGGGAACTGCTTTAAAAGGATACTCAATAAGAGATCAATTCCTCGCAGCAGGAAATGGTTATGCGCTTAAAGATGACGCATGAAGCATTCCTGAGGGAAAGTAGTGATGGTTCCCAGTACCCTTTGTGTATCCTCCAGCTGGTGTCAGATTTCCAAACCAACCTGCAACAGAAGACAGAAGATATGCTTGGGGAGAGGTATGCATTCCATCACGTGTAGGCCCCAGTGATGCAAGAAGGGAAATATTCCTATTCTGTATTCCAGGAGGCAAAGATAAATGCATTTCTTTGGTTGGTTCTAGTGCAGGCAGGGGCCAAAGAAGAGGAGCACTGAAAAATGAGTCTTGGGATCTGTGCCTGGTACTGATGCAAATGAAGGTGAAACTATACAAACAGCTACACAATCAGACCATTCATCATTCCTTCATTAGCAGCTTTTCTTTGCAACACCACCACCAAAGAAAAAACCTTCCCTCTTTTTATGAACAACCAAGAGGACTGAAAAGAAAGCCTAATTGGTGAGCATACAGTATGCACACTGTAAGACCATTTGTTACACAAATGAGATAGTCCTGAATCCATAGGTGGTGGTAGTGTAATACAACTTACACAAGCTTTGTAATACAGAAATTTACTGAGTATGCGGTATGGAATCTCAGTTTATGGCAAAACAGTTGCCTGCTAGAACAGAAAAGCTTCCAGCCGCAGTGTTAAGCAGATACAAACTACACTCCAGATTAAATCAAAGACATGTTAGGAAAGGTCAGATTTCCGTATTACTTGCAAATCTAACATGCTAGTCTTGCTTACCTACATGAACATAATTACTATCAGTGAAAAAATATTAAATTGTTTTAAAATATTTTATATTCCTTTAACAGAATAAAAGTCTTTCATGTTCTATTCCCTTGGACAATCTAAGATTAAGGTTGAGTTTTCATATGTGTGTATTGTACTCTGGGCTCAAAGAATTCCATACTGTACAGCTGCCTGCCACTCCCCATTAAAACAACTTGACTTCAGCTTCTTATAAACCTTTGCATCAAAACTTTCCATGGCATTGGCTGAAAATTTTGGAGGGCTTTTCAGCAAGAAATGATTCAGCTGTTTCCCAGAAATCAGTCAGAGAGAAAAATACACTGTCATGGTGATATTAAAAAATAAATCTGAAGAGGATTTGGTTTGGGTTTTTTGGTTGTTTTGGGGTTTTTTTTAAATCTTGAAGAGCATATAACTGGTAAGATGTGCATCTTATTGTCCCTGAAATAAATATACATATAATCCTCAGAAAAATTCTAACTCATATGTACTTTATACAGATTCTTGAATTTGAAGCTACTAAATTTCTAGAGATCCCCATGTCGTTTACAAGTCTGTATGCAATCAGACTGTGGAAGCACTACCCACTTGCAGAGTCTGATCTCCAGGGACTCACAAGGACTTTCATCCGTAATTGCTGAACCCAGATGCTAGAAGGCTGGGCACTAAAAATCAGGTCAGGAACCTCCCTGTCCTGCTCACCATAACCTTCTCTTCAGTGCAGCCAGCCTGGAGAAGGTAGCCGTCTGCTTCAGAGTGCACGTGGGGGGGACAGATTGACACAAGGACCTTACAATGGAAACGAGCAGTGGGATAAGATGTCTTGCCTGCACCACAACAGACAGCTGATTCTACCTATTAATATAAAATAAAGCATTGCCAGGTTACCCACAAAGATCACAGATGGGTACTTCGGGCAGCACAGCTTGTTTCTTTATTTCCCCTTTTTGTTCCAATTGTAGTATTTGTAACACTTACTAATGCATCACACTGACTAAACTGTTGATCTGCGGAATAACAGAGCTAGGAAGATTTCTGTGCTCAGTTTCCAATTTTTAACCACAAGGAGACAGGGAGAAAAGCAGAGGCTGTGTGTGCAGCTTGGACTCTTTGGAGGAGTGCCTTCTATCACACTGGGATACTGCTTCTGGACCGACAGAGTAGCACTGATGCAATTCAAAGTATGCGTGCTTGTCAGCTGAAAGAGAGTACCACAGAAGTAAGATTAAATGAAATTAGTATATCAAAAAGAAAGTGCAAAAACACCAATAATGCGTGAAATAAAATAAAGTGATGTGAAGGACTGCTTGAGAAAAAAAAAACAACAAACAGCAGCAGAGATAACATTAAATTCTGCAGAGGCATAAGAAGGAACAAAAGAAACTTAAGACAAAAAGGGATTAAGCCTTTGGAAACAGACCAATAGTCAAGGATTCTTTGGATTTAAGGTCAGCCTTAGCCACTGGCTGCATTGCAGAAATCGTATCTGAGCAGATTAGAATAAATGCAGATTTCAGCATTGTGGTGCCTGAGCCTGAATACTTGCCAGCTCTGTCCTTGATTTGACTTATGCTCAACTCTAGGCCAAGTCTGAATAGCACTTCTTCAAATCATGGCTGATCAATAAGGATCTTTAATGCATGAGCTGCCCTATTATAAAATATACAATACGGATAACTGACAGTAGGAGACAGATGAATTCACAGAAGAAAGCTGAATTTGAATATACAATGCACTATTAACTTATGCGGTGCGTGCTTGTGCGCCTGGATCTTACAGGTAGCTGGTAATATGGATATGCATGTGTTCCCCAGAATCAAGTACTACTACAATAAAGAAGGTAGATGGAAGTTTGATTACAGCTGGAGGTTATCTGAGACAACTGTGCCAGACACAAAAGCCAGAGTAGCTATATAAAGATGACCAGTTCCAGAAATTCACAAGATGTTCTTCCAAAATATTTTGTCAGTTCAGAGGCAACTAATTCCTTTCAATCTAAAGCTGGGGTTACAAACAAACAAAAATCAAAAGTGGATAAATCAGTTCAGATGAACAGTCCATGATGTTCCTAAAACATACAGAGGTTCAAATGGAAAGTTTTCATTCTAGCTAAAATTAACACATCTGCTATTTGTCAACCTGGATTTATTTCAGATTCGGTTTTTACATGTACCTTTACAACAAAATAAACATGCCTGTAGAACAATTTAAAATGCACAGCTGCTGAACTGGTTCAAGCATGACTCAGAATGAAACATGAACTGCAATGCAGGAAAATATAGTCCTTGCAGTGGGATTTTACAGTCTCAGATCTTGATTTTCCATTATTTACATAGCTCCCGACTTCAAGAAGACTATGCTTAGGCGATGGCTAAAATGCAAGTGACCATATTGGGGCCTAAAAGGACACAAACCAGGATCAGGAACGAAGCAGGGTGCTGAACACTGGGACAGTTTAGTTCACCTCACCTACAATTTAAGTCTTTGCAAATCAGAATTATATGCAAGGTGCAATGTGCAGTTCTGAGAAAGGGGAACAGTGAGGAACAGTAACTAGCTTATACAAGGCTTCAGATGGCCTGGACGGGTGAAGGCCTGGGGAAACACGTGTCAGTTTGGCCATCTTTATTCTGAATGCTTGTTTTCATCATAAAAAACACAAGCCCTACACAAAGGTAATAGGGCCTTGCACATTTTCCCTGCAGGATCTGCTCATCACCTTGCAAAGTGTGGCACATATGTACAGTGACACCAAAAGCATGTTTTTATAATTCTGTATCATTTCTGTATGTCAACTGTTCTCAAACGCAAAGGATGTGAGATTCATTTATTTCAAGTTTGCTTGGTTTTCCTTTTTTAAGTGAAGCTTACTCACATTTTGTAGATTATTAACAAACAAATTTTCAGGAATAAAATAAAAAAGGTCATAAAGAAAACTAATGAATATTTCTGACAGGTATTTCAACCTTAAAAGATCATTTAGAGAAGACCATTTAGAGAGAAGTCTGGGAGAATAGTATGGTCACATTTGCTCTTTGAATTAAGAGGCAGTGCTAAAGCCACATGCAAACATAACCGGATTTAAAACTGGATACCTAATTAAACCCCACAGATTAGATCAAATGAATTAAAACAATTTTTTTTCTCATGCATCTTTCTCAGGAATTTAGTTTAGTAGTACCAACAGAGAGTTACCACTATTTCAATGCAGTTTCAACATCTCTTCTCAATGGAGAATGGATACAAGACATGACCCCCTTCTACTTCAGTATACCTTCTTGCCTAGTTGCCTGATACTAGTCCAGCCCTTAAAAAATTAGACATTCTACAAAAATAACTAGCCCCGCCTAACATTTGTTATTCATAACTGATAAAGCTTTTCCTGTAGCACATACAACATTTTCCCTAGATTAAACAGGGAAAACCAGACCTAGATAGATAGTTACTGAAGCTGAGATACAACATATATATAGAAACCAAAACAAGTTTTAAATGAGCCCAGCTTGCTTGAAACCCAGAAGCTCTCCAGCTACAGCAATCCTGAAGAGAGTCTGCCATGGGCTAATTTTCCCTGTTTCTGGACAGTCTAGTTCACGGTCAGGCTGAATACCTCTAAGCTACACTGCAACCTCCGGGCAGACATGTCCTGAGGGAGAGAAACAGTCACTTACTAAAGCCGATACATTCAGTCTACAGTCATCAGTACCATCAGGATTACACTACCTCTTGATTTACTCTTCCTTTTTAAAAGTTTTTTCAGATGCTATGGCTCAAAAATGAAGTAAAAGAACAACACCACAGGTACATCGGTTTCTTTAGTTCAGGGACACTAACTGTGGTGAGCCATTAACAGCTCTTATCAACAACTTTTTTTTTTTTTTTTTTTTTTAATCCTTAAGAATAAAAAGGAAATTAGTTATTCTTCAAAAGTCCTTGTGGACAAAGTAATAATGAGTACTGATGGATACTTTTTGTCACTAATACATGCTTGAGAAGCTCTTAGACAGTAGCCAAGATGATTTATCTGTAAACAAGATGCCTTTTTGACTGGACGTTAGTCTGCAAGAAGAAACCACTTGTAAAGCAAAGGCACAATATGACAGTCAGAAGGGAAAAAGAGTATTATCTCAGGTGCCTAAGAGCTTGTCATGTGTTAGCACTGCAACAGGAAAGCCTGATAACTCAAGTGCAGCATGAAATGTTTCTGGAAACCAAAACATTTCCATGTACTCCCATCCCCCATTTCCCTGGATATGGAATAATTTATTATATATTATTTTATATATATATTATTATATATATCATTAAATATGAGGCATAGTCTTTCTATACTCCTGACAAAAGTTTTTCTCATACAGGGCAAATGGAAATTCCCTTAACAGGCAAAATGAAAGGTTTCCTATTCAGTCAAGAAGTCTGCCAACAGTGATGTCAAAGACAGAATATATACTGGAAATCCAGATTGAAAAAAATTTCTCCTTATTTCTATTGTAAGAAAACTAGAACTGAAATTCAGAAATTAAGCTCATAATGGGATTCACAGAGACCTTCAAACAGCCCCTACATCTGAGAAAAGTTAAGATCCAAATTAAAGTTTCTCTTTCAGGCCCACCCGTGTGCCTGAAGATATCTGCTATACCACATACATAGAATTATCCTCTCCTGAAGCGCAGTAGTTCAGGAAGAAGCATGAACATCTCCCAGGACCACATTCAAAGCAATTGAGAGTGGGTCCTCTCTTGGGGAAGTGAATTCAGCACCTGCCAACACCAATCTCGCTTACTGGTAGAACTGCAGCAGCAACTATTGAAACTATCATGCCTATGTTCCTTATATTCAACTTCTACATTAAAACTACTAATAGTCGGTTATATTACTTGTGACTAAAAATGAGAGTAAGCCAAATGAGTAAAAGCAGCAAAATTACGAACAAATTTCCATTTATAGGTAAACTCTTTTAGAGATTTCAGGTTAAATGAACCACAGATGCAATTTGTTCATAACCATATTGTAAATGACGGAAAGACTGGAAGAGCAGAGCCCATTATCTACCTGTTTATTTTGAATGAACACGGTTTGTCAAAAGAAGAGGATGCTTTTGTCAGTGTGTGTACAATGTCAAGGACAGCAGTGCTTGGCACCTTAGCTAGGCCCTCTTAGTCTATCATGAGAAAGATTAAGATATATTTCTGTTGGATCAACACTGTCTCAGCGCAAGGGAAAGATTTATTCTTCCAGTTTCTTCTAAGATAGGTGCAATTACTATTCTAATTTTACACAGGGGAGAATGCCAACAGAGACAAATCAGGTCACTTAATTAGCAGCCACAGAAACTTGACAGCATAGTTCCAGGTTAAAACTTTGTTCTGTAAGCAAATATATTTATTCAGCGTTTATCTCTGTCTTTATCCCAGGAGACTCATGAGCAGCTCAACAGGTATGTTTGGAAATTGCTGTTTCTCCGTATTCGAGGCTTCAGCACCTGCAAACTGATGTGCCCTGATGCGCCCAACTGGGCAACACAGAGCTATGGCAGTCAGAGCTTCTAAATCGTTAATGTTTTAGACAAGGACATTTTCAGCCACATGCAGTATCAACAAATCCACTGGGGCCCAGCTTCTTACAGATAGTCCAAGCAACATTTATATCCACTGACTTCAGGGGGAGACACACTTAGCACCTCAGGGTGTCATGCCTGGAAACTAAGTTTCATTCTCTCTAGCAGCAAATCTACATTGGTATTTACTGCAGAAAGCTATTACAAGGGTTGCATAATGCTAGTAGAGTGCTGTGAGCATGAAATATGCCTTGTATCATTAAATATGTGACAGATGTACCTGCAGAGAACTCATTAATTCTAATTTCTATTCCTGTTAGTCTAGAAATATTAGCATATAATTGTTAGTTTCTAAAATATTCTGGCAAACTTTTTTTAACTGAAAAACTGTGTCAGCATTTATTTTGGAATATCAGATGAAGTCTGTTCTCTTGTATGCCCCTCAAGTAATGTGCTACAATAACCTCAATTACCTAACAGGAAATGTTAAGGCCTCAGCAAGAAGCCTTTCTGCAAGCCTTTAAGTAGGAACTGTGAAATTTCTTCTCACTAAACCTAAATGAAGAAACCTTCAGTATGACAAGAAAATTCAGAACGGACTATTTTGAAAATGAAAACCAAAACCAATGCATGTGCAATACACAAACTGTATGGCAATACTAAATGTATTTTGAGATTGCATTGCAGTGTCTATCATGGAGCAAAAAGGCTGAGTGAAGCAGCAGCCAGCAGTAGCATGCTGTAGGCACATTGTTAGCTGTAACTGCAGTCTGATATAAAGGAATCCAAAGGAATTGCACATCTTCCTCCCCAAAGAGTATGCAAGTTGAAGAAATACTGAATTTATCTCTTCTGTTGTTTTCTTTTTCCCCTGGAAGTCTCAAGATCATTCTACACACATTCTACACAAAAATCAAAGCCTGGAAGTAGTATTAGACTAACCAATAGCTGTATACAAAAGCCCTGTAAAAATGAACACATCCATCTTAGTGACAGAAACCACTCACATTCACAAACACCGCTTCCCTAGTAAGAAAGGGGAAGACCACATGTTGTTCGGTACAATAGCATATGGGGACCAGGATTTTATTGTATGTTTCCCCAAACTGCAGCTTTGGAGACAAAATCTTTTATCAGCTTAGACCTCTCAGGCTGCCTCTTTAGCATCTGGTGACTTGAAAGCCTGACAAAGGAAAAATTCATTTAACCAGAAAGATACCAAAAGATGGATGTGCAAACAAAGCACAGCAGTATCTCTGCAAACAATGCATAAGAATATCAACTGTGTATGAGAAACTAGACTATGAAAAAGAAACATAGCTTCAACTCTTTCATAATGCTTAAAACACAGAGGTTTGCAGCAATTACAACTGCAGCCAATAGCAGAGTTGAAAGTAAACATACTGGCCAATAGATCTTTGCTGGAAATAAGCTCTTTTATTACTCTGGGAGGAAGTTAAAGAGAAGAGAAATGCATGAAATCAGTATGTGAGAATGTAAATACTTGCATAGCATGGTATCACAAGTGTGGACAAGAGCAATCACGATGTGGTTTAGCTGAGCTGTTTCCCACAGCATGCAATTACCTGATTAAAGGTGATATAACCACCCATGTACACAGAGGGAATTAACCAAATCTGCATAAGCAAATCGGGGCAAATTCCCCTCTCTACTTACTTATGCGTACCTCATTTCTGATTATTTTTTATTTCATTGTACTGTTAACCTAGAATACAGATCTGTCTTACTGAAGCTGAGGGTTGTGTTTGTTTATGGAATAATACGATCAAACACTCTGCAGCAGAGTGCCTCTTCTAGTTACTCCAAAAGCACCTGCTACTCCGAGTGTCTTACAAGGTTTTTCTTCCAAGTATGCAGAGTGAGTTGCAATATTTTGCATAGGATCTGAGATGTTTTATTGCTTCAGTTTTTCTTTTAATTCCTACTGAATATTCACAGACTGCACATCTACCTCAGACTACTTTTTGTTTCAGCTGTTTTTTAAATCAGCACAGTGTGGCTGGCATCTTATCATGAACAAGAGTTCCCTGTCTGCTTAAGATTTTCACGCAGATTCCTACAGCATCTTGCATGCTGCAATTTCATAGGAACTCAGAGTCCCAACTGAGTAGGATGGAAGTCTTTGAGACCTGTTTCTAAGCAATACTGTAACTCTTAAGCCTCTAATAATACTTGTATTTTGAAAAACCAAATGAAATTTGGTTTCTTAACTAGTATCTGGGGGGAGGGAAGGGCATTTTCTGTGAAACAGATCATGGTGCATAAGCAAACAGCCTAGTGCATTTCTGAACAACTGCTAAGTATGGAAGCAGGCATTTATGAAAGGATAACATACATTAAAGTGTAGCACAGCTGAGAAAATGTTTTTGACAAGTCTGCGTGATAAACTTCTGTACATTTTCTTTGTGCTATCCTGAACTATACTGAGAATTATAAGGAGCACTTTTAAAAGAGTACATACGGGAGAAAAGAGACAAGTAAAGGGTCAATTAGTTTGACAGAAGCCATAGAATAAACAGACATTATATACATCAATTTTATACTTTCAATCCAACATGGAACTTCAGTAGAACAGTGATACACAATTTATGCTACATATTAAACATACATAGATAGTTAACATAATACATGCTACAATACATTGACAACAACATATTTTAAGCAACTAATATTCTGTGTACTATGCAGGATTTTATCTGTAGGACTAATGAAGGGTATTCATGCTACTCTGTCACAGTAAAGCTATTAGTATAAATGGGACCAACTCTTAGTGTCACAGACAGCATAATGCTAAAAGGTTTAATAGGCTATTTGGCAGGAGACAGACAGAATAGATTCAGCTGCTAAAATTGTGACACTGACATTCTGCCCTTCGTTACCAGTGTTCTTATCTTTCCCCATAGAAAAATAAGTGCTGGATGGTGCAAGCTGCTGGTCTGTCGGTTTCTAGTTAGGCTGCACTACAATAGCCCTGCTTCACAAAGAGCAATTTATTTCACAGGAATATTTGTAATCTGTTGCTATTAAAGGTTTAATCAAATATAGCTTTAGGGCACTAATTAACACATAATAATTACATGCTCTAACTATCCTCCACACCCATCGCCTAAAAAATACACAAAAATAAATAAAAACGGGTGCAGAAAGAACATACATGTACTAGCCTCACCTCCTTCCCAATGAATTCAGCATTCAATTCTACATAATAGTTATGAAATTATCAGGCAGAGAACACTGCCCTAGAGAATAAATTGCCTAAAAGTAAAATTCTGTGTCTTGAAAAGTAGGAATTACACAAGGGTTTTAGTATTAATTTATGTATCACAGTTTTATTGCCAGTCCTACTGACATTTTAAGGCATATGGAATACATCAGGGAAAGGATATCTGAATAGAATTGTGAAGACACATGTGGGATACCCTGAAACAGTTAAAAAGACAGACTAGGGGGACAGGCCAAAAGCAAGCACCAGCAAGAAAAAAGCTGTGCATTAGAAAAAATGCCAATATAAAAACTGTGCTTTTCCAAACCCGAAAAGGGCCAGGCATTTTTTTGCATCCTTCACAATTAATAGGCCAGAGCACTGCTCCTGGAGTTCTCAACTCCCTCAAGAATGCTTATCTAATCCACTTTTTAATCCCTCTGTGAGCTTCAACTGAGTGCTGAGAGCAAGAGAAGAAAGCTCCCACATCTAGGTGTCCTATCTTACTCTCTCCGATATTTATGAGAGTAAAGAAATGCTTGAACATATGTTGCAGAGCATGACTAAGCAAAAAAAAATCATTCCTGACATACCATCACCATTACACCCACCCCAGCAATTATTCATTTGCAATTAACTGGTCTTCTGCAAGGCTTTATAAGGGTTTTATTTACCATATGCATTTGTTTCACACATGTCACTACTTTTGAAGTGAAGCCACATCTGGAACGGGATTTTTTTTTCCTGCAGTGCTTCTCTTCCCCTGTCACTAGCGTTACAAAGCCACTTCTTGCCACAACCAACCTCCAGACGGTTTCGGTTCTTACACGTAGCAATGGGTGGCTGTTGATTGATGCATGACTTGTTGTTCTATGAATTAATTTAGGAAGACATTTTATGTGGGGCTTCTGAAGAGGGGCATGTAAGAAAATGGTCAGGTAATACACCAAAGCAAATGATACTGGGTGACAGTGGCTCAATATTCGTGGGCGCCATCTGCCGGCATTTTATTAATTACTGACACCTCTAATGACATCAAATGCCCACATCAAAGAATGGCATTTTCTCTTCCAGAAGTGGAAGTATGTTCACCTGTAGCTTCCGGCAAAGGTCTGGAACACAGATCTGTCTAGCTTTCCTCCAGTCCCACTCATGGCAGCTAAAGGTGGGCCAGGAAAGCCCACGCAGCACAGGACACAAGTCCTCCGTCAGGTAGAAAAACTAGGTAGCTCCTTAGCCTTTCATTACAAGCCTATGACTTGCAGCCAACCACCCCTGTCTCTTACACTGTTGCACTAGAGGACAAAATTCAGCAATGCCAATCTCTGTGCTCAGACATTTCCTACCACCACTAGCAAATCATCGCAGCAGCTGAATATGACTCTTTGTCCAAGCTACTAAAACCTACAGTATATTCTATTTATACTGCTGTTGTTAACCCACTATACATCACACACATTTAGACAACAGCTGATCCTAAGCCACAAAATGTTGGTCTTGGCTATGAATATAACTCAAAGTTTGCAGTCATTCTGACCAGCAGTGAAGACTCTGATTCAGCCTCTTAATAAGAGCTAGAAGTGTGTATTGTGCCAAGATGTGGACTCAAAACCCTGAATCCCCATTTCGTGTAACTCAGAAACACAGATGTAAAATGCCAGTTCACGCCTATTCCTAGTCTAGATATATTTTCTCTTTGCAGACAATGGCACCACACACTGTTCTAGAAAGAACAAACTGTTGTTTGTAGAAGTCTCTGTCATTCAAAACCCCACAGAATAAATACCTCTAAGAGTCAGATATTCCTATTAGGCTCAAGAGAATTAGGCATTATTCATGTGTGACAAACAGAATCTAAATTTACAAGTGTATGAATCAAGAAGGGAATTTCCAGAAGCATTTTAGAATGAGAAGACTATTTAGCTGTCCCTCTTCAAACAAACCTTCTGTCACATGTAGGCTCTGCAATGAGGAAGAAATCCACCTCTAAAATTCTCTGCCAATGACACAAAACTCAATTTGGAAACATTAGCTGATGAAAAATACAAACGTGTTCCTACAACCACAGCTATGAAGACAAATTGAGTATACTCACTGAATGAAAATTAGAAGTATTTTTAATAGCTGGGCTTAGCAGAAGCAACTGTACAACTATTAAGCCCTGTCATACATTTTTTTTGTTGAAGGATCAACCCTAAGAATAACTAAAAAACACCACTCTAAGTATCTCAACGTACAGAGGTTTTAGACATGTGCAACTAATGATGGATGTATAAATCCTTACACATAAGAATATTTATGCCCATACTTGGTGCAGAAGGAAAATTCTGAATATAACCTCCTTATTCAAATATTCCACGAGCAGCTGCCAGTTTTTGATTGCACACTTCAAATCCCAGCCTGGAATACAACTGTTGGGATGCAAATTCAGGCAGCATTACTTGTCTGAGTCAGATACAGACCTGCTGCAAACGTAGGTAAAGCAGTGCTGGTTCTGCTGCTTATGACACAGCATGCCAATTCTGCATCACCCCTGTTCACAAAGAACATTTATTAAATCACCAGTTGCCTTTCTGTCCTCTATCCAATCCAGTTTCAAATATCCTAAAGAACAAAACCATATTCTCCCTTAAATAACACTTCCATAATACACTGTTAAGAAATACCTCCTCACAATCAGAATATTTTTATCTTTTCTGAATTTTTTGATTTCAATACTGATATGACTGTAAAAAATTGCATTCTTTCTTTGGGCTTCTATATCTCCTTCTACTGAAAAGCTCAGTGAAAAGAAAGTACACACACGCACAAAAAATAAAAAAAAAAAAGACTCCCTATAGGAATTAAAACTATAGGAATTAAAAATGAAAGGCATAAAAGTTATACATCCATCAGCTGAAGGGCCACTGGATGACAGTCTTTTCTATAAGAAAAATAAAGATATGTCTGTCTTCTGACATTCCCTCAATCTTTTTTTATGAATTCATGGTTGCTTTCTTAAGCACGGCCTGCTGTTTACCCAGAAACATCTGCATTATCTCTGTTTCTCAGCTCAAAGATTGCCTGCGCTTCCTTAAATTTCTGTATCTTCTATCCTCTCCTAGGGTTCTCTCCTGTTCTGTTATTTCTGCTGTCTGAAAGTTCAGAAACAATATTAAACTTTCCTCTTATCTTTCCTCCTTCCTCACTTCCATATGGATCTCCTCTTTCAGCTTTCCTTTCCACATTCTCCTTTCTGTGCAGCTTTGTCATCCCTATATGCAACATAGTCTCTCTCCATTCTTCCTTTTCAGGAGCCATCAACCTTTCACTGATAAAAAGGGTAACAATACAAAAGCAACTATTGTACCTGATGACATAAACATACATTTTTGTGGAATAATATTGCACATTCACGCTACAAAGTTGCAGCTTTCCAACAAATGTGAGATCCTGATGCTCTGCTATAAGACACTGAACAACAATTAAATGCCTTGGATTACTAAAGTACCTTGGATTCCTAGCACAGAATCACCACCCCTTTCACCAGCTCTCATCTCCTGTTCTTTCCATACTGCTCATTACAGAGTTCTTTACTTCACCTTCCAGGTGACTCTTAACTCGTTTCTCTTCCCCTTCTGATATCTTTCCACTTACCTTACCACTTCCCACCCTGATCTAATGAAATATATTTATTCCTCTTCTGGATTCTAAACTCTATATCTCATTCCAAAGTATTCCCGCTACCAGGACCGACACAAATTGACCCAGCTGTTCTTTTCAAGCGATGAACTCCAAATGAGGCAAGAGAAAAAACTTTAATGAATATTTGTTCCGAAGCAGTAGCAAAACCACTTCCATCAGCATACTGTGGCTTTTGAGAGTGCTACACAGACCAGCCCAAACAGTGTTAACATGTCTGTTAACATCGTTCTGCTGCTGCCATCTCTACCTATTTTAATGGAAAAATGTACAGGAATAGGTTATGATTTCTATTACCATGCTGCACAAGAGCCCCAGATATAAACGAGACTTCATTTGCAGGGTACTATATGTAGAACAAAACACAACCAGTGCTCTGAAAAATTTCCTAAGATGAGAGACAACTCATGTACATTTTCTACAAGGGAAGTAATAAGATAATGATGGCCAACACAATACACTTCCAATCAAGATTTTTGTAGCCATAGCTACAAATATGTAAGAATTTATATCAGAATTTTCCAAAAATGACTACAAAACCAAACAGGTTGATCCAAACAGTATCATTCATCACAATTACAAAGAAAAATCTAGTTGTCGATAGACACTTTGACTGCAACGCAACTTTTAAAAGACTACAATGCTGCTTCTTCAAATGGACTGCGTCAGATATAATGTAAAGCTTTTTTGCACCAAAAAGCTAACATAGAACAGCAATAAAATGTACGTGAAGGAAAACCCGGATCCTTCATAAGATGTGATAAAAGCAAACATTAGTTCAGCCAATAAGTATTAATTCATTGGAAATCAAAATTGCAAAGACAGAATGCAGTAATAGCTAGAGTATTCATGCTCTGCTACCGATGAAATAAAAAATAATAGCTATTAAAACAAATATAATGAAGAAGCAATGTTTAGAACTAAGAAACAAGTTTCTTTTTCAAGTAACAAGTCCTCATATTTAACAGCTTTGATAATGGTATCAGTACTGCAAATGCACTTGTAGAAACACTAATGAAAAGTGTGTGGAGTGAGTTTTTTTAATTTATTTCATTTTCTCTGCTCCTAAAAAAGGATGATCACAGACACCATCTTGATAAGCCTGTTACCGAAAAACTTCACATGGCAAGAGCCCCAAGACACATACCATGATTTCCTGAGAGCTAAAAGGTAGAAGATGCCCTGAGTGTTGACAACAGCTCCTAGGGGTCCTGTTGGTCCTCTGAAGGATGTGTGTGCCAGAGCAGCTTTGCTGTTGGACTATCACAAACTTCAGCTAGATCAGATGCCTCATGCCACATTTACCAGATAAAGGCACCTAAATGACTCCCTAAGAATGCTGTTCCAGTGTACAGAAGGATATTAACACTATCCAACATCATGTACCTCATTCAATCTGCTCACCTCCTGCAAAAACCAAGAGGGAAAGAAACTACTCCAGATGGGGAATTTAGGAAGAAGCTTAACTGAAGCAGTCTCTGGCACCACTGTCTATGCAACAAGGGCAAATATCTTCTCCAAGACACGAATCAATGTTCTCGCTCCTCTTTCCTCCATCCTTTCTATAGCCCCTGGGAAATCTCCCTCCTCCCACTCCTTACAGTTTCCTTCTGTGCTTTTTTGCGGCTGAATGATCTTGTTGCCTGAGCAACTGCAGCTGAAGGGGAGCAGGGAGCAGGTTCTGGCCTAGTTGTGTGCTATAGGCAACAGCACTGCATTCTGACCCTGTGACACACAACAGTGATGGTAGCAGCCTCAGGAAATTAGCAGTTCAGGTGAGTTAGGTGCCTTGAGTTGGGTGTAACCTTCTTACCAGGTGCTCGGGATTTTGCAGCCACCCTATATTTTTGTTCAAGCACGAATAAAATAAACTAACACGCAAGACTGTCAAACAAGTAGTTATCTAGCTCATCCACACACCCAGATTATATTCATAAAGCAGCCACACCTCAATTCTGGTCCTAATAAAACTCACAAGTACAAATTAACTAGTAATTAATCTCTAAAATCAGAATTATCTGCTCTAGAAATTTCAGATTATTACCACGTGTCTCTCTCTCCCTTTGCTCTTTTCATTGTGTATTTTAGAATTCAGAAAAGTAACCAGAACAAAACTACCTATCAATGACCTTTCCAATCCACTTCAGTACTTATATTTTGCTTTCTTTTCATCTTTGCTGTCTGTCTCTTGGTATTTGAACAATAAGTGGTAAAATGAGAACGCAGTCTCAGTGCTATCACTGTACAAGAAAGAATAATCTCTGCAAGATATCCAGCAGAGACTTCTTTTCTAATATTGTTTTATTGGAAAAAAATCCTTTTATTTTTAAAAAAATAGAATTCTGTTTATAAGGTTTTGTGTTGCTACAGTATATGAAACACTACGGGTTGCCCCCCTGCTCCCATGATGGTTTATGATCAAAATGGTTGTAACTGACTACTTGCTAGTCTGCTGATTGCAGGAGGGAGGGCTCTGCAGCTCTTTCTGCATTTGAGCAAACCATCACTGTGAACATAAAGCATGGAATAGTCTGCGTCAATACTTCTTAACAGATATTAGGATCAGTCTTGTTAAAATAAACCAAAAAACATCAGGGATTGCAGACCTGAATGAGTGTAGCTGCTATGACACTTCACTTTTTTCTTATTATTTAGTTTTTACTTCTGAAGCAGAAACGTAGTTAGTTAAAAGTTTCAGTTACATCAGGGCTTAATGGTGAGTTACTGGAAAATGACTTGACCTTTTAAATTTCGTATCAATGTGAGCTTCATTCAAAATTAATTTACTCCAGCTTATCAAACCTGCCTTCAGCAGCTGCATGCTTGCTAATTCTGTCCCCTGTACTGTATTTATAGCATTTTTTTATTTAGTTTTTGGACTATGTTTATTTTTGTTGAGCATAAAATAAAGAACAACTGGAGTTTAAGCTTGACAGAATCCAACCACAAAAGCTCAGAAACTAATAATTCATTTTTTTCTCTATTATCTTCAGAGATAACCTACTTCCATTTTCAGCTATTCAGCAGAATAGTCAGGGTGAATATCACTGGAGCAAAACACCGTCCAGATTTTATGTCTTACTAAATTCAGTGAAAAGTTTTAATTAATGAAGTCTGGAGCACTATGACTAGATAGCAGATTCCATCAATTCATTTGGAATAAAACTATCAGGATTTCTCAGAAGTATCTGGAAGTTTCAAAACCACCTGTCAAAACAATGTTAGTACATCTAGGACATAAGTACTTTTGCTTCAGAGAGCTTAGATCATTGGTCAGGTACATCCAGTGCTGCCTCTTCAATAGCTCCCTCTGACTAATGGCTTCAACAAATGATGCAAATTAGCTGACTGTATATACAGCTTTCAAAAACAGAAGGGAGGCTCACAGAGTCATAAAATTTAGGGACAGAAAAGGCATATGGCCAAACATCCTTAGTGTGACTCATGGATTTCAATGGGATTACAGAAGGATGGAAATAGACCACATTTACCATATTAGGTCATCATGCAAATATTATTAATCTTCTGCCAGTGAAAGATTGCTTCCTACCATTCTGTGATTTAAAGTATGAGGATAACTGGCCCACAAGGATACAAGACAGCTAGAAGAAAAAAAGTGAAATAATGGGAAGAGCCTCAAGAAACAACAGAAAATATTTTAAAATTGAGCATCCTAATTTTCCCTAAAAGGTCTTAATGGGTATCACTGGTGGATTCTTACCAGTACAACTCTTACTCAATATCATTTATCTATTTATCAATACAAACTCTTTTGTAGTGATGACCCTCTACCTGTGATTTGCACTTTGTGAAAGCTGTATCACAAAATTTTATTTTGCTTTTGATAACTTCAGAAAACCTAACTCTCACATCACGTAAGACTTTTGTGATTAAAGCATGCAAAAGGCTATGTTATGGCTATCTCCTCTCCATAAAACTTGCCAGAGTAACATAAAAAATCCCATCTCACAAAGACAAGAATGCAATAAAAATAGTATTATCATTTCTTTAAGCTCTAATGAAATTTCTCAGGGCAGATGGAGCAAAACCATCTTCTATGTGTTAACAGCACTCACCTAGGAAGTGTATCTTGGATGGGCTGGGCTTTGTACTTTTTCCAGTAAATAAAAAAAAATAATTTAAAGACAGAAAATGAACAATGAATTAATTTTAAGATGGAAGAATTCCACACAGCACAGTCCTTCTTCAGGTAAGTGTCCTGGGCACTAGGCTACGTAACTAACCTCACCTTTCCTCTCATTTCAGTATCTTTAATCTCCCATCCAGCACCTATCTTGTAAGAACCTGATCTCTTCATTAAATCAAGGTATAAATCTGTGGCTGACCTTTGTGAAGTTTGCATTTGAAGGAGGTAACTGCAGCACACCAGTAAAGGTAGGAATTAAGTCCTAGCTAGTCAAAGCTTGGAAATAATAAATTACCTAGGACCATGATGCTGTGTACCTGTAAATTTTGTTCATTCTTGAAGTATCTTTAAAACTCACAACCACTTTATTATATTTTGACCAACTGTTTTATCCAAGTCAAAGTCTGTCAAACACTGAGAAAATGATGATTACTGAGTTTGATTAATAAATAAAGAGAAAAAAGAAATGTAAGTACTGCCAGTACCCTAAATGTTTCAGAATCTCTCTTACCAGCGAGGTGATGAGACAGCTCTACTACTTCGTCTGTGAAACTGGGTAACTCTTCTTCAAAATAATGTCTGAGTCTGGGGACACAAATTTTTGTAAGGAACAGATTTTTAAACTTGCTTAGACATTTACAGATGTTTCTAGCTTTTTGAAATTCCATCTCTATATGCAACTTCGAGTGTTTGAATATTATTAAAATATTACTTGGCTTTTATGGACATTTGGGTAAAAGTATATTGTCACCTTGCAAAACAGAATTTTTAAGAGTTTGTACAAGATGAAGAGACTGAAAATTCTTGAGGTTGCTGAATAAATCACACAGGTCTAAATAGCTCTCAATTCCAACAGATGATTAGCAACTGACTCTTGGGGTGGGAGACACCAAGTTCTTCAGAATGAAAATAAGGTATAATAAAGCAACACCAGTATAGTCCTCCCCAGTAACAGTTGTGGTTGCTTTCAAAGTGACACTGCACTTGCATTGTTTTTCTTGTGTAGCATGATTTCTAAAACTTCCAGAGAATGCTCAGTATGAAACAGCTAGCTAGTAAATAAGCCAACTAAAGGAGCACGTACCTCAGGCCTGCCATTTGACCATGTATCCTTGCTAGAAATCACTTCTGCAGAGTAAAAATAGCTATAAAGAAAAAGAATAAAACTTTGTTGTTCAGCCCATCACTATCCTGTTCAATTTAACAAGCACCTTCATTTTTCAGCTGCTGCAAATATTAAACAAAAACCATGAAATCACTCTGGGGAGTATCACAGTTACATCTGCACTGCTTCCTTGTATGTTGTCAGCTTTTGTGCAGTACGATGTCAAGGATATTTTCATTGTTTTCACCCTTTTGGTCAAAATCCAACGTATGTTATGCTGTAAACAGAGTTACAATATATACAGTGTATCTGAGGTCAAACACCCCGTCTTATTTTATAATCAGTGTGACAACTAATCAGATAATGATCTTTTGTCAGTCATTATATAAAAGAAATAGCACCATTAAAATTAATATATATCCACCAGAATAAAATTAAATTAGAAAATTGAACCTTAAGTTTCAGTAGGCATAGCAATGTATAATAATAAATCCATTTTCATCTAGCATGGACTCTCCATTTTTCTATAAAGGGGTGTTACTACTTCTGAGAGTTTACATCTGCTCTCTTTTCCCAGCACACAAAATATATTTGGCCATTCTTTCTGATCCCTTGCTTATGCCTGGTATTTAATTATACTTCAGATTTGAACTTTACAATGCAGGCTGGTAACAAGTAAAATTCTAGAACTTCATAACTAAATTAAGTTACGTAAGTGGGAAACAAAATGGCTATCGACCTCTGCATTCATCATGTGTGATGATACCAGACTCTGGAAAGCTCTCCTATGGAATTCAACTGCTCCGCATTTCATAATCAAAAAGTGCAGACATCTGTGGTCACTCAGGTGGTGTCAAGCTGAGTTAAGGAAAAGATCAGGTGTCAGTTAATGAATGTTCTAGTTCTGCTACAGAAATAACAGTCTGGACAGCTAAAACAATCTCAATTTGGAAAAAAAACATTTTGTGCTCCTCATGTTTCTTATAAAACCAGTCTTCAAAGTATACTAGCCTGTACTCGTAAAGAGCATGCAATACTTCCCCCTCCCCCCCCCCAGTCATAAGCACTTGCTTGGGGCTCTATTCTGTAGATGTGCTGTGTTCAGAAAGCCCACAGAAGCCACTAGCACTGACCTTTCACCTGACTGCTCTTGAGTATCTGCATTAGCATATATGTTCATAATGGCAGGACTACATTAATTTCAGTACCATGAATCACAAAAAACACTAAAAGGGAAAAGTACGTTCTTAATTTGTGGTCCATTCTCAGTAATTCTGGGAAAATGTACTTAAACATCAGCCAAAATTCAGCTACAATGATATGTAAAGTAGACATCACCTAAGTCATTTATTCATGAATATGTTCTTTAAACTGATGCTTTAATAAGTATTTTAAATCCCTATTCTCACATTCTTTTGACAGTATCACCTCTTTCTCCCCCCTCTCCTGCAAACAGGCTTGTATCAACTGCCCTTTGACTTTTAAAAATGCTAGAAATTCCTTTTCAGCATAGCAGATGGAGTACAGAAAATGCTGCAGCAGATTAAAAAAAAAAACAACCTAGGAAAAGATGTGTTCAGCTAAGACAGCAACAGCATCCTGGCAAAGCCCTACTTCCCAGGGTCGCAGAACTTAACTTTTTCTACAGCACTGAACTCACTTCAATTGCCACTAAACTGGCCAGTCTTTGATAGATTTGAACCACTCTTGAGGTAGAAATTCTAATGCTCCCTACAAGGAGTGTATCCTTAATAAAATTTACATAAATTGTAAGATCTTCTGAGCAGTATTAATTTGCAAACATTTGGAAACACACTACTAAGTGGTAGGCATTACTAGAAAAAAATACTTAACACTAACTTATTTAAGAAAATATCTCTAGGTTTGCATATTTAAACAAGGGTTATATTTAGAGGACATATTATTCTTCATGTTGTAAACTAAACTTGCACACCTTTCCCTGTTCCTCATGCACAAAATACTTCAAGTATCTGTAGACTTGTAAGACTTGTAATTCTTCTCTCTTCAAGAAAGCTCTCTTGTGAATCCTAACTGCAGATTTATCTGTATAATAAGTGTGGCCCAGCAGGCCTTAAAAAGTGCCAAAATAAAACAGCAGTAGTTATATCTAGATTAATTATAGAGATATCTGTTATTTGGGAACATGTAGCAGAGTGAAAACAGCAAATGACATTCAGCATTCTTCCTGTTTATACTGGCTGTAGGCTGAAAGCTAAAAAGAGGCTCTGCCAACATGCACCCAGTGAATCTGCTGGCGTATGACTGCAGTTGGACACCTTCCTTTCCCTAAGGCTGAATTACCCATCTCTTAACAATCAGTCTAAGCTAAGTTCCTGTACTGGCTCTTACAGTGTAATATGTTTTACACAATTCCCACAGCAATCCAAGGATCAGGTGGATGCATGTAACCATGAAGCCTCAATTTGTTCCAAGTAGACTTTGTGGTATTTTGGCAAGCAGGATTTGTTAGATTATCTTGATAATCTAACTTGCACTATGACTCCAGTAATGGCCTATCAGGAAAAAACAAAAATACCAAGGCATCAGAGTATGCCTTCACTGCACTCCCTTTGCCCAGCTCTCTCAGAACAATGATCCACTCAGGCCAGTTTCCCCTATCCACGCTGATTCTAAACCCTGTGCAGTATCTCTCTCCACTAGTATACTAAAGGCCAGACACTAGGTACTGAAGCTGAGAACAGGATGTAAAGTATATGCATACCATTCCAGAGTACAACATGATGACCGTCTTCTACACCAAGAATATATTTTCAGTTAAACAAAAAACAAACCCGCACACATTCTCACACAGACATATTAAAAGGGACAGATAACTGATATTTGATGGTAAAATAATTCTCAGCACTGCTCTTTAGCATGCTTGGTGTTTACTGTGGTTCGCGCAGAGCTAAAAGGATTCTTCTCTTGACCGCTCTAAGAGCTCCCTCTGTTGTTACACAGAAGTACCACCGGAAGACATGTCCCATTATCCTCGCACCTTTTTCACCTTCAAGTGGCAAATCTTCAAACACTCCATCCTGATAGGTGAGAATCAACACGATTTTCTCAGATAACTTTTCATGCTTATTTTCTGCACAGGAGACTGCTATCTTATTCCAGTCTTCCAAAGTACAGATGGTATCATTTAGAATAATCTGTCCCAACGCATCTAAGAAAAAAACAACCATATGTAAAGATCCTGCATTTGCCCTAGTAAGCTTTGTACTATTCATATTAAGCACGTCACACAAATCATTCACTGTTTTTCCAGATGGATTACAAGTCTTAAAACTGAGTTTAAAAAAAAAAAAAAAAAAAGCTGATGAAATTAAAGATCCGTAAGAAAAACAGCGTTTATTTTAATTTAAAAAGCTTAAAGGCCAAAATCCCCAATTGCACTCAAAATCACTTCTGAAACCCCCATGAGCAATAGAATGACAGGGGAGTTGCAGGCACTGAAGCTAAAGGCAGTTTATTGGGCCAAGACACAATAAGCACAATAGACGCAAATAACCATCCATGGACAAAGAAAACCTCATTTTCAGAAGTATAATCTTTAAATTTAAGTACTTTCTTAGCTAAGTCCAGGCAGGTAAATATTAATTTGTCTGCACACTAGTTTTTCAGGACCTGGCACTTGCTGCCCATGTGGTTTGTTGCAGCTGTCTGCCCTCGATTTGAATTCATGTTGCCTGAAGAGTTTTTGCCACTGTGTCCAGCAGTGTAACAACAACAACAAAAAAGTCCAAAAGTTCCTCTGAAAACTTACAAATCTTACAACACCGTAGGACTTTTTGTGTGTGTGTGTGTGTGCTAAGCAGGAAGCACTGAAGTTGCAGGCTGCCCAAGAGCCAGCCTACAGAGGCTCTGCTAGAAGCAAGGCAAATGCCTGCAGTTATTTCAGTGGCCGGGTTGCCCCAAGGTTGCAACAGCACAGACTGACCCTGCGTGTGAGGGCAGGCAGGGGGGGCCTTCAAATCTGACACCGTGACCCTCATCCCTGTGGGAGCGCTGGAAGATGTGAGAACACATGGTTCAGCTGACTGTGAAGGAAAAGCTTTTATTCAGATCACATTATAAACTAGGAACACTGAATCTGAAGTCATTTAAAGGCTGAAATGGGAGTTGAATTAAAATTTCAAGTTAGAAAGGTTCTTACTAAAATTTTGCTGTGCTTACTCTTCTTGCTCGTTTCCTCCAATAGCTAAAACCCATGCTTTTTGTGATCAGCTAAGATAAAAGGCAGGACCGTAGCCCCCATAGATGAGAACAGTCATTTTCTAATCCACTGTTGACAGTGAATTAATGCAGGCTAGGACAATTTTCCAAAAGAAAGAAGTAATCATCTGAAAAGTCAAATACCAAAATTATGTATTTGCATATGGTTACCTCTCCCCTTCCTCACCATAAAAATCCACCATGATCTTGACTGATTTCCCTGAACACTGGGGAAAAGCTAGAGGTGACATTAAAAACTAACCTTCTTTTTTACTTGGAAAAAAAATACATAAAGAATATTTTTTTCCTGTAATTATTTTAGAAATCTCGTAGAATGAAAAAAATAACGAACACTAAAAGAGAAGATAACCTGAAAATCCTCCCTCAAAATCATCTGAAATATGGCCAGGAAATAAAATAAGAATGAGAAACTGTAACTTAACAGAGCAACAACAGTCTAAGCAAGAATACACATAGAAATAGAAAAGGACACTGCCGGAAGGCACCTAAGTAGAAAGAAACCTAAGAAAGAACATAAGGCACCCTTCTTTCCTTTCACCGTTTGATTAATGAACTCACAATGCACCAGGGGGGGCCAAATCAACCTATCAGCCTTGGGTTCGGAACTGCAGGCTATGAGAACCCCCTACTGGGGTCCTTCTCAAAGTGCTGTGGAGATTTTCTAGCAGGTGTACAAAAACGATTTCCTTACTTCATCAGAGCATGCATGTATTGGTATTATGATAAAATACACAGTATTTAACAGTATTCTTTACATCTTGGTAAACACAATGACAAACATTCAGATATTTGTATTCAATTCAAATGTTTTCTATACGAACGTGGTCAAAAACATCACCGTTAAACCTGAAGTAAATACACTGTAGAACAATCATGAAAAAGAATACAAATGCCTTACTATTCACTTAACGAAAAGTGTTCCAGTTGCCAAATATAATCCATTGCTTCAAAAACTCAGCCCCATTTATATAGGCACAGAGCTACATTTTTGTGTGTACCAGACTGACCATACGCAACCTGAGCCAAAGCCAGGCATTTTGACTCATTGCTTGGTTCCACCTTCCTATAGTTATAAATAATATCTTCTACTGCCTCAGAAAAGGTTAACCTGAAGAAGACAAGGTAATAAAACAAACCAGTGTCACTAATGTGTTACATAACTTTGTGTCGTGGTTTAACCCTAGCTAGCAACTAAGCCCCACACAGCCACTGACTCACTGCCCCCTGCCCTGGTGGGACAGTGGAGAGAATCGGGAGGGTAAAAGTAAGAAAACTGTGGGTTGAGATAAGAGCAGTGTAATAATTGGGTGGGTGGGTGGTGGTGATTGTAATGAAAAGGAAAAGAACAAAAAGAGACAGAATCAAACACCAAGAAAAACAAGTGATGCAAATGAAAAACAGTTGCTCACTGCCAACCGACCAATGCGCAGCCAGTTCCCCAGCAGCAGCCCCGGGCCAGCTTTCCCCCCAGTTCATGTACCGAGCATGATGTCATATGGCAGGGGTCCTCAAACTTTTTAACCAGGGGGCCGGCGCGCAGATGAAGTGGCAGGCAGTCATCTGCAGCTGCTTCGTTTCCCCCCCCAACCCGCGGCGGAGGATGGTGGCGGGGTTCTGTAAATGCCAGGGGGTGGATTGAGGACGCTGGGGGGCCGTATCCAGCCCGCGGGTCATAGTTTGAAGACCCCTGTCATATGGTATGGAATATTCCCTCAGCCAGTTTGGGTCAGCTGTCCTGGCTGCGCCCTCCAGCCTCCTCACTAGGGTGGAGTGAGAAGCTGAAAAGTCCTTGCCTTAGAGCAAGCACTGCTCAGCAACAACTAAAACATCAGTGTGTTAACAATGTTGTTTTCACCCTAAATCCAAAACACAGCACTGTACCAGCTACTAGGCAGAAAACTAACTCTATCCCAGCCGAAACCAGGACACTTTGGAATATTTCAAAACAAGCTACATGCAGATTGCATAGATGGGCATATTTCTGCATAAGTGTTTGTAAAGGAGTGTTTCAAAATCAGTACAGTACTTTACAGCTTTGGAATAGGAGGTAAAGCTCCTACTGACCTATACAAACAAGGCACCATTATATTTCAGTAACAGAGTATTTTTCAACAGGCTTCTCCAGCAAACAATTAAAAGCAATTTACAGATCCCTGACTACTGTAAACATCTATAATACTTGAAACTAGAAACTACAGTTGCTTTTCACTCTTCCACCCTAGAGGAACTAAGCTATTGTCTACTAACACTGCATTTAGTAATATTTTATGATTCCCAAGGTGGTCATAAAGCATGGCTTGAGAAACACTGTTTCACTGTGATGATGTAACTAGCTAGGTCTTATTACTGTAAGAACAATAATGATTTCAGCATGTCAAAAGAGCAGGCTGTAACTGGTTTTTTGCATTAGTAGGATAGGTTATGCGTTAGGACTGGAATAAAGAAGTGGTATTTTGATCCTGACACAAGGTGGGTTAGAATCTCAATTTAAAACTAAGATATGGACTAGCGTTAAAGAACGCTGTTGCTCCTCACAGGAGTCTTTCAGCAGAGAGGCACCCATTAGTTAACTTAATACCAGACCAGTAACATTTTCACCTTTTCAAACAAATCTACTCTGGATTAGGAAAATGTATCTCTGACAGCTTAATGTCTTCTCCAAATATAAAAATGGAGAAACAGATGCATTTCTAGAAACTCAAATATGATTGTATCCTATCCCCACAAATGGGAAGACAGAGGTCAAGTGCACTTATGGGGTTTACACTTTAAGCATGTTTTTAGTGCAATTGTGTTTGAAACTGTGGATCCGGTACTGACATCAACAACAGAATGAAAGAAATTAATATCCTAGTGCTTGCAGGTTTTTAATACACAGAAGTCTGTGAAAATTTTATATCCATATAGTTTTTATGTACAGTTTAAGAGAAAAAGTGGCTCAAACCTGAAGTCTAGAATGCTGTAAGAAAGGCTGATAGGAACCAAAACAAAATGTGCCCTTCTGAAGGAGCTGATGATATTGTTTGGTCTACGCTCATACCGAATTCAGGATTTAGTAAAAGAATAAAAAAGATATCCATTAATGTATTTTTGCTTGTGTTTTGTTTGAAAGGATTTACTTTGAAGAAAAGGCAAAGCCTCATGACTTGGGAAGTAAAGGAAGATGGGATGGCATATCACAAACCCACGAATCTCGGTGCAGAACCACCACATACTTTTTCTGCTTAACCCCACGTGTTAACTAGATTTAGTCCATTTCCAGATAATGCACATTTGATTGCTTCCAGAGTTATGGCTGGACTTGGAAGGTGTCCAGCTGCAGTACTGGAGTTTATCAGTTCTTTAAGGCAGCTAACAACTAAAGGGATGGAAACAAAAATCATTGGCTGAGCACCCAGAAAAGTATCTTTCACTGTTTATGACTTCTTAAGTTTTAGACTTTGTTTGCTGATACCCACCAATTTTTACCTCAGATTTAATAATCACAGATGTTACTGAAAACTAAGGCAACCAGTACTTCTGCAGCAACCATTTCCATGTAATAAAAGGTATTTTCTCTAGATGGGCACTAAATTTCCTTAGCACTTACAGGTGTGGAAAACCAAAGAAGCAGGGGCTGTGCATTTTAATGTCTTAAAATAGCAGTCTGACTCCAGATTTAAAAGCAGACTCAGTAATCTTTATTCCTATCCATCCCGAAACCTAAGATTCTTTATTCTTGGCATCTCTGTCAGTTGCCTGAAAAAGGCAGGCACAATCAGGCAGGCAGGAGTCCTTCAGCAACTTCAGCAATAACCTTTCAGCTGAACAAAGACTAATGCTAATACAAGGATACTATGGGATATATGGCATGGGTCTTTTTAGTTACATAGATTTTCTCCTGGTTTAGGACAGCTTTATGTTGTTTCATCATTTCAAAACTGCCAGAAAATTAGAAAAATGGTTATCAAGCATGAACCTTACTGTAACTTCTAGTAGTACGAATTCATTGTAGTGGATGCCATTCGGCTGCAAATGGGCACAAAACCAGCTGAAAACATACCCATCCTTGATTTCTGTAACAGTGCCAACAGCTCTCAATCAGTCTGCTTATACCTTTTTCCTGCCAGAAAACAAAGCAGCAACAAACCCCTTTTTAGTTATTATCGTTCACTGCTCATTTACCTGAAAAATATTTGTCACCTTGCCAAATGCATTACGGTATATAATGTAACACTCCTCAGATGGTCCTTGCTCAGCACAATCCACTTTCTCAGTTTCTGTCAATATATACGCTTGTAGACTCCCTAGAAAAACTTCCGTCCTTCTCAAAAATGGCGGGATGGAAGTCAGTTTTTCTCTGCTCCAACGTGATAGCGTGGCATAGCAACCTAGCACCTTTCTTACACAGAGCCTAAACCTCTTTCCTCCTTTGTTCAACAACTGCCTTCAGATCAAAACCTGAAAGAGTTGAAATTGTTAGAATAGCATCAGCTGATACTCATGTATTCAAGTGAGCCTTCATCCTGCTTTAACCCTCCCCATATTCAATTCATAAGCATAAGCCCACCTAACAAGTAATTTCCAAATTTTCGGTGCTTCTCTATCCCTAATTTACAGCTTTTCTGATCCTAGAAATATTTGCCCTATAAACCCAGATACCTTTCGCACTGACCCTGTGGAATCTGCAGGTGGCGAGGTAGCTGTGAGATGTTTAAACTGCCTCCACAGGGACTGAGGGGAGGACACAGATTTCTGGGATTTCCCGCTGTAGCGCAGACTGCGGTGGCACAGCTACCTGAAAAACCCGCAATCCCCCGAACAGCCGCCACCGCCCAGAGCAACTACAAGGCGCACAACGGGCCCCCGCCGCGCCGGCCCACCTGAGGAGCCCGCTCCCTCACGGCCGCGGAGGACGGCGCGGCGCGAGACGGGCCGCGGGGCACTGTGGGAGCTGCAGTCCCGCTCCCCCTCCCGCCGCGGGACTGCAGCTCCCAGCATGCCGCGCCGCCCCCCGCCCCTCCGCCGGCGCGGGTGGAAACCCCGTGCGGCGCGGCGCGACGCCCTTTCGGCGAGCCGCCATTCTGCGAGCAGGTCGCGGCTGAGCCGTCGCTCCGCGGCCGCACGCGTGGCCGCCCCGCCGTCGCCCTCGCCATGCAGATCTTCGTGAAGACCCTCACGGGGAAAACCATCACGCTCGAGGTGAGCCGCCGCAGCCCCCCACCGCGCTGCGCCGTCGGGCGAAGGAGGCGGGAGCGGGGCCCGGGGAGGGCTGGCGCGGCGGAGGCGCGGGCCGCGGCCCGGGGGTGAGCCAGCCGGCCCGGCCCCGTGCGGCCCGCGCCCTCCTCGGGCTTCCCCGCGGCATGCAGCGCGGCGCGGGCGAAGGGAGCCGCCGGCCGGCCGGGCCCCTCGGCGCACCGGGTGCACGGGGAGGCGGCTGCGGGCCGGGTGCGCCGCCGCGGCAGGGGCAGCGTGGCTGCAGCTCCTGTCCCGCGGCTCCTCCGGGCTACCGGAAAGGCAAAGCGCGTTTTGAATCCATTGTTTTGTTTCATACCAGGTTGAGCCTTCTGATACTATAGAAAATGTGAAAGCCAAGATCCAGGATAAGGAGGGTAAGGTCAAGATGCGCCTACTACTCGCTTTCGGGTTGATGTGTATCTTAGCAGAAGCGATTGTCTGCGGCAACCTATTTTTCATTGTAGAATGTTCGTGTTCCTCGTTTAATCTTGATTTATGTCACCGTTAGGCATTCCTCCTGATCAACAGCGACTGATTTTTGCTGGTAAGCAGTTAGAAGATGGACGCACGCTGTCTGACTACAACATTCAAAAAGTGAGTAGGAAAGGCTACAGCACTGTTGGAGCAGGCTACCCTTTGCTGCTGAGCCTAAGAAACACTTTAAATGGGTTAAACCAAATCAGCTGATTTGGGGCTGGGTAGCACTTGTGATGGGGGAAGTAGTGATGCTAAGACTGCTGCAGCCCAGTCTAGTTTCAGGTCACAACATTGCTAACAGCTTCTGCTGCCAGCCCTCCCTTCTGTCAGACCTGGCACCTGGCGTGCTGCGGCCCGCTGCTCTGGGGGCTAATGGGACAAGTCCTGCTCATTTCTGCCAGCTTAACCTGACAGACCAGTGAGCGCCACTAAAAAGGAGGAGCTACAAGTAGCTGTTGGTTTGGCTTAGTTGTACCATGAACCTATTCTGCACTTGCAGTTAGAACCGAGGAATATAGTCACAACAATATTTTACAGTAATTAAACCTTATGGGGATTGAGATGCAGCAGCCCACTGTTCTCTGGAGCCAGTTCAGTTGCAGACTTATAGGGAATAATTGTCTTGGAGCTTTCCTTATTGCCTGGTGCTTGAGATCTACTTTCTGTTGATAAAAAGCCTGCTTAATACTTTCTCAAAACAAGAGCACCATTTTTTAGTCTATTTCATGTGCTTCACAAATAGGAATCAACTCTTCACCTTGTGCTGAGACTTCGTGGTGGTGCCAAGAAAAGAAAGAAGAAGTCTTACACTACTCCCAAGAAGAACAAGCATAAGAGAAAGAAGGTTAAACTTGCAGTGCTTAAGTACTACAAGGTATGTAGAACTAACTATAGGTGAAACTTGGTGAAAACCTAGCCCTCACCAGGAGGGACGTAAAGGCTGTAACTAGTCTGCATGTAGCCTGGCGTATTTAATTTCTTCTTATATTCTTCTATTTGCAACTATCCCACCTGTTAAATAAAAGCGAAACTGACGTTTTGCAGCTGGGCATTTCAAGAAGTCGATGTAACTGTCATAAAAGAAAAATACTCAAAATTATCACCGGCGCTAAAAGGTGGCAAGTATATGAGATGTTGCTTCTTTGCCCTTCCCAGGTGGATGAGAATGGCAAGATCAGCCGTCTGCGCCGGGAGTGCCCCTCTGAGGAGTGTGGAGCTGGAGTCTTCATGGCTAGTCACTTTGACAGACACTACTGTGGCAAGTGCTGTCTGACATACTGCTTCAATAAACCAGAAGACAAGTAAATGTACTAAACAATAAAAATTTGAAGTTCTGTATGGCTTAAGAATTTATTTCTGCTTCTTGTGGCATTGTTATTTCCTCTCTGGTGATAAGAGAGAAAAAGCTGTGAAACTGGATGCTGATTGCCAGCTGGGATGAAATACTTTGACTAGACTGGAAGCAGTAACTTCGATTATTTAGTCTCCTTCAAAAGGAGATAGGGTAGCTAGTGCTGGCGTTTTTTCTCTACTATTACTACCCATTTAGAAGTAATCTCTTTAAACATGAGAGGAGCACAGTACAGTACATCTAATCCAGAAAAACAGATGAAGGGGTCTGAAGTCATGTCTACAGAAAACAGAAGAGCCCTGCTCACAAAATGCAGTTTTTCAGTATGTAGCCTGCACAGCACCACCAGGGAGGGGAAGAAGATGGTTCAGCTATTCTGGAACCAATAGATAGTCATCAGAAACATTGACACAGTGATAGTTTTACACATGTGAAATGCTTGCAATTAATTGCTGTAGGTTATCCCATGTTCTAATGAGGTAAGCTGGTTGCTTAACAAGATTTAAGAGTAGGACATCTTATACGAACATCAGATAGAATGAAGCTTGTACACCTCTTGAAAGTTTCTTTAATATTAAAGAGTTGAAGGCCAGCCAGGAATAATACATGTCCTTTTATGTAAATGTATTCAAATGTATTTTAAAATCCTGGATCCCAGGAAGTTGTCTGTTGAACTACTTTTTCTTCATAACAGATAATTTCATCTCCAATATTGAATTCTATATGGTTTTCCAAACTCAATCCACAATCCATACCCATTTTTATTACCTGGACATCATCTTTATGATGCTTCAGTGATGATAAAGATCCTACAAAGAGAAAGTACATCAAAGAGCACAAAAGTGTTTTGGTTTGCCCTTCTTAAGAGAACTAATGTTTCACCCTGTAGCAACAAAATGAAAGCAAAACAATGTAGGGATTGTGCGCACTTGCAGCTAATGAAAGTCAGTCCTTTTCTGTAGGTAAACCCTGTGATGCTCCTGCTTTCCTACCAGAGCTGGTGGTTAGAAAAAGGTCTGGATAACAGCACAGTGGCATTTTGCAGTTTTTTGCTAGTTGGAACAACTCCATCCTAAATAGTGTACAGGATTACCCTATGATCAGATACGTGCATTTTGCACTAGCTTCACAGGGAACTAGCAGTGTCTTAATACTCTACAAATACATGTTTTGTGGCAATTACCCTTACCTTTCCAAATAACATCCCCGTTACGGATGAGCTTAAACTTCATTTTTTTGTCTAGCAGCCCCTTCTGTACTCTGCATCCAGCTACTGGAATTTTGTTTTTTCCTACTGTTATAGAGAAGATGTTGAGAACAGAAGCTTCCCCTAAAAGAAAAAAAGTTATATGCAGTATACTAAAATAATAAACTGGCAATAAGTGGAAGCAAGCTACACTTTTGCTTAGCAAGCTTTATAACAAAACAAAAGCAGCTACAGAGGAATATAAAATATTTGATACGATAGGAACACTTCATTGGAGAAAACTTTAGGCTACGTTGCAAAAACAAAAGTTTATCAGTGAATGAAAACTCACCTATTGTATTCTCTACCACAGAGGGGGGTAGTCTGCTATTTATCTCTTCTTTCACGTCATCAATAAGTTTGTAGATGATATTGTGAAGTTTAATTTTTACTCCCTTTTTAGCAGCCAGCTGTTTAATACTGTCATTGGCTTTCACACTGAATCCAAATACAACACCTGATAAATAAAACAATCAGCAAGTGATGACTACAAGAGATCACTCTTTAAACAGTATGTGAAAGTGGCTGCTGTGTCTATTCTGTAATGCTGAACTTGCAGGGGAATCGCTGGTCAGCAAAAGAAGAAACTGCTACTTCCCTTTACCGGAGAGGCTGCTTATTTCTCCCTCTATTGCACACTGCTACTAACCTTGTATCAAATGGTTCAAAAAAAGCAGTCACAGAAAGTTCCCCAATGACAGAACTGGAGGTATCAAAACAAACTAATGCTCACACACAGCTCACGCAACAGACAAGGTCCTCACATTTTTGGGCCAGAAAAAAGTTTGGCTGTCCAAATTAAGCTGGAAGTGTATTCTTAAATCATTCTCATCCAACTGTGGATGGACTATGGCAGGTGAGAATTACGGGGTAAAAACAGGAACGACTGACAGTCTTTCCAGTCGTGTCCCTGAAGAAAAGGAAATCTGTAACCTACTTTCCCAGCTTTGCCTGGTTTGAGCATGAGAGTAACCCAAGTGAGAGTCAGAGTTTAACCTTAACAATTCAGCTACTGGCAACAGCTTCTCAAGAGTCCTTCCATTTTCCTGACATGTCCAGCCTTCCTCACCTGCATTCCTGTTCGATGTTAAAGGAAGCATTATATTGTTTACCTTATTAATGCTGCTAATTATTGAGAAAACAAAACCAGAATTAAGACCTTCCCATTTCAACAGTTTGTACAAATTGTAATTTGATTTTTAAACACACACCATTAAATGCTTCAGCCAGACTTATGTCAGTTTCGCTGATGTCTCCCATTCCAAAATGAACGATATCCAGTTTACATTCACCGTCACCATCATAGCTGTCCAGAATGTTCAAAATAGCTTCAACAGATCCATCCACATCACCTGTGTGTACAAATGGAAGTACTGCTGACTTTGTATGTATCAAAGAAGCACTGAAGTAGAACTAAGGGCACGACAACTCCATGCTATGCTACATGGCCTTTTGACATCTATCATTATATTTTCAGTAGCATGTTAAAACACATCTAACAAGTCTATTAATTCAAAAAAGGAAGTTCATAAATACAATAGGACCAGAGGCTCTATATTTGCTGCCATTTTCACGTCAAGTTTGCATAGCTCCCTCTGTGCCACCTGAACTAATACGTAATTGCTCTTGTCCTCCATTTTGCTGATGCAGTACTGCTGCTCATATAGCTTGTATTTTTAATTTTTTTGTAAATGTATATATATAGGCAATTGTATGGGTTTTACAAGTGCCTGTATATTATAGGCTCATAGATTTTCCTGTTGCTCTGGCCCTGCTAGAAGCACATCCTTCTGACCACTGGATGTTTTCTGATGCCCCTCCTCTTACTGAAGAAGTTCAATAATCTGTTCAGTTTAAAACTGATGAAACTTCTGGTAACAGAAATTTTGTTAATAGTTTAGAGCTATGCTTTCAGACTGAACATTTGAGAAGCACAAAAACAACAGAGCAGTAAACAGAACAGGACAGTACCTTTAACGACTACCGATAGCACGTTTTTGTCCATCTCTGTTCTCTCTTTAGGCTTTGAATATATTAGATGCTTATTGGCCTTGTACAGCACCGCCTTCCTCTGTCTCCAGGTCAGATGGGCTAGCTTCTGTTGCTTCTGCTCATATTCCATCCTGTGCTCCTTTTGCTTTGCTTCAATAGCTTCCACATCCCTTTTCATCCTCTCCTGTTGTTCAACATAGGTTCTCCAAGCCACAACTTCATGTGCCCTTTGCTGGGCAGGAAGACAGAAACATTACCTTTCAAAGCACTGCATCAGAAAACACACTAATGCAGTTTCATCCTTTTGCATCTTCTCTACAGGCTCACTCATTTTCTTTCACATTTAACAACAGATTTTGCTGCGAGGATGGCAGAGAATGAGCACAATAGCTCCCTCCCTGGGCTACAACAACATGACTCAAGGCATGTTTCTATAGTACGTCTGCACTGCAGAAAAGAATTATTGTTAATTCTTTCATGTGGTAATCGACCAGCTCTCACAACACCTATTTCAAACACACTTTATTTATGCATATTATTTTGTCAGAAACTAGTTATCTCATTCTAAAATTAAAACACTGATATCATTAGGTATGGGATGTTCTCCAGGTAGGGTGACAGTGTGATCACATAAAAAAGAAAAGCCTTCTGCACCCTTAGAAAGGGAACACGTTAGAACATATCCCAGCTTACCGCAGCAGAAGCCACTCAGGACTGGAGCCACTGCAAACAAGGCACCAAGGAAGGCAGGATGACCATGAGCAGCAAAAGCATGAATCAAAAGGCGACTCATTTTTAATTCCAGAGGCAGCCTGCTTTCTTCATGTGATTGTAAAGCAGGTTAATCTGGATGCATGGAGATGAGGACAGTCCGGGAGATGAAAGGTAGGGGCAGTGGAAAAGAAAGAGGTAACGTACAAATCCTCATTCCTCTCCTAGAGCACCTAGCTCAGGTCTCTTATTACCCATGCCTGGCCTTCATCTTTCATCAGATTATCCAGGTTTAGAATGAAAGCTATCACTTTTTTTTTTTTTTTTCTCAGCTCCTTCCCATCCACCTTACTGCTGTGTGAGTTTTGCATTAAACAGTTCTTTCTGTACCTCAGATTCTACTTCAAGGATTTCATCTCCTGCTGAAGGGACTTCCTTCCAGCCCATGATTTCCACTGGGATGCCTGGAGAGGCTGCATCTACAGCTTTGCCGTTCTCATCAAACAAGAAACGCACTTTTGCCCACGTCTTCCCTCCAACCAGGACACAGCCTTTCCTCAGAGTTCCTCTTTGGATTATGGCTGTGGTAACTGGACTAGCGAAAAGCAGAGGAGAAAGATGACAGACAAAATAAAAGCAACTCTTCTCCCTGTTTTCATGGTTAGCATAGGTACGCAAACAAACCAAAACATGCTAGTAGTGATTGATCACAGGCAGATATTCCTGTGACATTTTACTAAAGCACCAGTAAAATTTTAAAGTGACTTGCAAGAGGCCCAAAATGTGTACTGTACTCCCTTCATTTCTGCAGATCAATACAACATTTGGCATTTGTGAGATCAGCAACAGACTGATTTTACACACTGACTCCCCCACCGCCCAGAAAAAAACCAAAAAACAAACCCCAACAACTTCCTGGAATTCAGTTCATTTTTAGAGGGCAGAACACACCTTGTTTGCAGTGAACCCGCAAAAGGACTAAGACATTTAAAAGAGTAAAATGTCATCTTACTCACAATTCGCCCAAAAAAGCGTAAATATTATCCTATGACTATTAACTCAATAATTCCTACTTTTTTAGTGACATTAAAAAAAATACATCTGCTCTAGCATTTTAAACTATTTCCTGTGCCAACAGGATGTTATTTCATTGATATGATGAATTTTGCCCTATCAGTTTGTAACTTCTTTTTCTGACACTCATTGCTGTAGGGTAACATTTCAATGCTTAATTACAACCACTGCAAAGAAACCATTAGTTTTATTTAACAACAGCAACAAAAAGTTCAGTGTTAAACACAGAGGTACAAACCTCTGGAACCTCCTGCTCTGTTACAAATTGCTCCATCAAGTTGTAAAGGCAGCAGATCACTTACCCTTTCCCTTTGTCTTTGCGAGACTCAATTACAGTCCCCTCTACCAGACCTGTGGGATCTGCCTTCAGTTCTAACATCTCTGCTAAAGCAACAGTTGCTTCTGCTAAAACCATCAGGTTTTCACCCTGTATAAAACCGTACACAAAAAATATAAATATATATATATGTGTAAAGGAAGTGCCCTATTAAAGTAAGATCAGAAGTTGAAATCTTAGTGCCAAATTCTCCCTTTTAATTCAGAACTTCTAACGACACAATACAGTCCAACAGCACAGATCCCTTTGCCTTCAAGGCAAGCTGGCACTGAAGTAATAAACTATTAAAACTCCTGCACAGCTGGTCCAAACTGCATGAAATATTAGGAAGGACAGTTTCCTTGCTTCTCTGTTCATAGCATCCAGCTTAATGATGCGGAAAAAGACCTTGCAATATTCTGGTACAAGTTTATTAGGAATGCAAATTAAAAAAAAAAAACAACAGCAACCAACAAAAAAAAAACCACAGCTAAACAGACAAATCAAAATTGATGACACCTACCACCCAGTCAAGATTCCAGGACATCAAAGAGACAAAACAGTTGGTCTGTTTTCTTTTTTTCTTCCCTTGTTCTAATTACATTTTATTTTTGAGAACAGATACAACAAGCTAGCTGTCAGCAGATCCAGATCTACAGGAATTAAGGCAACAACAGAGGTGGGTGGAGAAGCCACTTTTATGTATACCTATTTTAAAGTGTAAGGGCATGACTTCAAAAGGTATTGAACTTGTCAAAATTTTAGAAAATTACTTGGCATGCATTTAGAAAGACAGCAATAAAGCTAAGATACTGCTGCATCAGCTTGGACAAAGCTGTTCTGGCCACCACAAAACTGAAGTTCAGATTTTAGTTCAGTTTTTAGCTATCAGTTGTTTGCAAAGCTAAGATGGTAAACCTTGTAGGACCACCACAAAACTACGTTCCTGTGATTAGCCATGTTTAGGAAAATACTTACTTACTCTCTGATTTCATACAAATGAGCATATGTAAGAAGAGACAGCAATTAAGATTAACCTGAAAAACAGCCACTAAATTTCCAGAAGAAAAATGAGGTATTATTATTGTTCACTGAAGGTCTGAGCCTCAAAATATGATACAAGTATGTTTCAAATTATTCCAGTGAGACCCAGCAGCTCTTAGCTCATGGTAAGGTGTCAAATACTAGGAAAGTAAGCATTTCATTTTTCCAGCTGCCAAATAAAATGCAGCTGTATGCACATACTAGATGCCCATGAACACCATTTTTTCCACCAAAACCTTACCTTGAGTGCAGAAATATTTACAGCTTGAACATCACCTCCAAACTCTTCACAGACCACATCGTAAGCCAGCAGTTCCTTCTTTACTCTTTCAGGATCAGCTTCAGGTTTGTCACATTTATTAATGGCAAGGATAAGAGGAACTAAAAAGAGAACACACTCATCACCAACATAAGCAAAAACTTGCTGCTACTAGTACAGTTGCAATAGAAGATTAGAGCAGCTTATGAGCATGTAGAACAAATCATCTCACTTGCTGCCTACTCCCTGAGCAGCCATTGAGATCTGAGCTACCACAAGTAAGCTGGAGGAGTTACCCTAGTAGGGAGGCGGAAAAAAACCCAACAATAAACCCCACACCCCACCTCTGTAAGTGCTCCTCTCACGAACCTGCAAGTCCTGAAAAAATTATTTTAATATCTTTATGTAAAACTACAACATCCAGTACATTTTCAAACTCCTTCCCAGAGGAGAAGGAATAGGACTACAACAGTTACATCCCAAGCTCTGTGGATTCCAATTCAAGGAGTCTCTTTTGAGAGGTAAGTAATAAGCACTTCACTAATGTCTATTTGAACTGCATAGGAACACACACCTTTATTAACTTTGTGTACCGGGCTTGCCACTCACTCCAGAATGTCATGTTAACAAGTTAAACACCGTACCTCCTGCATTTTTAGCATGTTGGATAGATTCTACAGTTTGCTGCATTACTCCATCTTCTGCCGCTACAACCAGTATGACGATGTCAGTAACGTGGGTACCTCTTGCTCGCATGGCTGAAAAAGCCGCATGTCCCGGAGTATCAAGAAAAGTTATTTTTTCCCCAGAAGGCAAATGCACTGTCAACAAGTATATATAATACATTTTAAAATCCACATTTCACATAGCTTTATTTGACTTATTGTAAATCAAGCATCATTCCTTTAGGAGCTTTTTTAGTAACAATGAGGTATTTTAGGCAGATAACTGTCAGCATGCAGGTCAAAGAAAGCACTTTTAACTCCTCAGGAAAGAAAAATCATCCTGGGATCTTTCATAATCCAAAATAGTCTAAATACAATTTCAACTGCACAGGCAATCCACTTCAAAGTTCCATCCACTTAGTTATGACAGTTACCACCAGTTATGGTTTCCTTTTTCACTGCTTACATAGAAACTGTTCATGTTGCAACACTTTTCCCCAATGAACTGACAGCAAGTCAGCCCCTTATGCAAAATTAAGAGTAAACTGTTTTACACGCAAGCACATACACTTGAATCATACCCAGAAAAGCACCAATGTGTTGTGTAATGCCTCCTGCTTCCATTGATGCCACTTGAGTTTTTCGTAGACTGTCAAGTAAGGTCGTTTTCCCATGATCAACGTGGCCCAAGATAGTAACAACTGGGGGCCGTGGTGTTAGCACTGCTGGGTCTGCAGGCGGCCTACAATTAAAACAAAAATGTGTTTTGTAAATACCAAAGAAGTTCACTGAGCCCACTACAGCTAACGAAGAGTCATTTATCAGAACTCAGTGACGAACAGGTAAGCCTAGCTTCTCACCACTATGATCACAAATTCTAGCTACACCACACAGTTAGCCCTCTTAGTACCCAGCCTTATTGCTGCATCAATTAATACTGCAATTCAATGTATCAAAGAATTGGCTTTTCTTCAGAGAATGGCATAGAAAAAGCTCACCTAGAACAAATCAAATCTGACTATCAGTTTTACCGCAGAAGAAATCAAAATAGTAAACTTTATCTCTTAAATATTATCAGGTTGCGACTATATCAGGTATTACCAACATACCGTCAGAACAAAGAAAATACAGTACGTGAAAAAAACACTTGCAGCAACAAATAGGATAAAAATAGCCAAAAAGAGCACTTCACAACTTACCTTTTCACAGCATCTGTGTTTTCTCTTTTTTTTTCCTCTTTCAGTTTTGCTGATTTATACTTCATTCCTGATTTTTTAACAATTAGCTTGATATGGTCTTCACCTAAGATGGAATCTGGTTCTAGTGAAGCAAGGTCAATGTCTGTGTACAGCAGCGCTTCATAAACATGATCTGTAAAAAAAGATAAGGACATTTAACAATTACATCCACAAAAACGTGGCACACAAAAAAACCCACTTCATAAGACTTTCTCATTAGTAGTTTATATCGTGCTAGTGAGTTTCACTCACAAAGCACTTTTCTTTTAGTTAATCCAAAAGTTCCTGTTACACTAAGACCTTGATTCAGAAAGATTTGCTGAAAATGACTGCTGTATTAGATGCTACAATGTTGATTCTCCACTTAGATTTTCATTGCTTGCTTTTCAGTTATCCCCTAAGAAGAAAACAACAAACTCATCTAAACCAAATAGCACAGAAGTAACTCAAGGAGTCAACCTGTTCATAGGCCACTTTCTTTGGTAGTAGAAATACAGAACATATCGCAGTAGTCAGAAATTGATACATGCTATCTCAGAAACATACAGCAAGACGTGACAGAACTTTCTGCTTCTCTCCTCACTGCCTAGAGGGAAGTTTGCCAGAAAAAGTACCCAGCTGGATAAAAAGAGATTGGAAATAGGTACAACACAGCTATGGAATTATTTCAAACGTGGATAGTTAAAACACACTAAACCCCCTAAACCATCATTGAAAACTGCTCAAGCTGAGCCACTATACAACCAGGCACAGTTCGTGGAGTTAAAAGAACAAGCCTGCTTCTGTAACCCAGTTGCCAGGGTAGTCACCTGCAGAGGCGAGTGTTTCCAGACTTTTTTCCAGTCCAAATGTTTTTCTCTTTAGTCTGCCACTGTGTCTACCAACATTTTCTTTGGTATGCCTTGCTACGGGAGGGAGGGAGGGATTAGCAACTACTAACGCCACCATAGGCATCTTTGCCTCTACCACTTGCAAAAGCGGCATGATAGATTTTAACTGTTGTGTTTCATTTGATTTCAAATAACAGAGCAGGCTCTCACCTATGTCTTTACCCATAGCTCGAGCAAGTTCCTCAATAGTCATCATCTGCTTTATCTCCACTTCACCTTTTGTCAGTGGCATCTTCTTTCTCTTCTTTTTTGTCTCCTAAGTGGAATTAGATACATATATAGGAACACATAGCTGGCATAAACTAAGAAATAGTAAAAACTATTAAAAAGGCAATGATCTCAAGCTATATGATGTAAACACATTTTTTTTACGTTACTAATAAACTACAATAAACAAATGACTTAACACATCATACTGAATATTTAAAATGTATAACATACTATACTTAATCTGTTTTCACTTTTAAATTTTCGAAACAAGGAAACAAAGTAATTTCCATTTAATACTTTCCTCCTGCCTCTGCAAGATTTATGATGATGCTGGTGTAAGCACTTTAAGTCAGTATTTGAGACTGAGTGTGCTGGTTTGGGCTGGGATACAATTCATGTCCTTCACAACAGCGGCTACAGGGCTGTTTTGGATCTGTGCTGGAACAGCGCTGATAACCCAGGGATGTCTCAGTCGCTGCTGGCCAGAATCACACAGAGCCAAGGCCTTTCCTGCCCCTCACCCCACCCCGCCAACACAGAGGCTGGGGGCACACGGAGCTGCGGGTGGGACACGGCCAGCCCCAGCTCCCACAGGGTATCCCACACCGTACAGCCTCATGCTCGGCATGTGAAGCCGGGGGGAGGAGGAAGGGGGGGACATTCGGAGCGATGGCGTTTGCCTTCCCAAGTCCCTGCCACGTGTGATGGAGCCCGGCTGTCCCAGGGATGGCCGAGCACCTGCCTGCCCGTGGGGAGCAGCTTCGCCTGCGTGTGCGGCTTTTGCTTTACTTATTAAGCTGTCCTTATGTCAACCCACGAGCTTTCTCACCTCCACCCTTCCGATCCGCTCCCCACCCCGCTGCAGGGGGGCAAAGCGAGTGGCTGTGTGCGGTTTAGTTGCCAGCTGGGGTTAAATCACAACAGGGAGTCACACTACAGTCACACACTAACTACATTTTACCTATTAAATGTAAAGTAAATTCTCTATATTCATTAATAAAGCTCCTTTTTTTTTTGTAATTAAGATTATTCAACGGAGTTCTTGTACTTTGACATTTCACACAAAATCTGAGATTATTGGGTTTTGTTAATTACCTCCTTTGTAGCTAGATGTCTGCGTTGTGATAAGTCAATACTGATTAATTTGTCTTTTTGCCAGAACCGTGGATACAGAATGGACCACGCAGGATGTGCAGATGACTGCACAGGCTTCCATTGTGCTCTGTGAACTTTTCTGTAGGAGAGAGTACGCAGCTGCTGGCAGGCACCACGTAACTGGACCAGATTTTCAAACTTTAGTATCAACCCTCGATTCATTTCTACACTGAAAATACAAAGGACACATTGAAATCAGTCTCAAAGCTGAAAAATATTCTTTTCTATGATAATACAGACAGGAACACAAGGCACAAATGTTATGTTTCAAAACAGGGTTTTTAATGCTGACAAAATTGAACAGTTTGGTAACTCTTCCAGTTTTCTTAAGTGCTTCACCCTTCTCCACTATCCCACTGCAGACACACAGATCTACTAATACCGCCACAGCTTACAGATCTTTCACTTTTCTCCACTGATCTTTAACAAAAACTACTGAAATCCCATTTCAGGTTCTTTAACACTACCTAGAAAAAAAGGGGCATTTGCACTCCTCATGCTATACTGGTAAGTTATCCAGATGTGACCCAGCTCTCTAGGCCAGTAAAGCACATTCAAAAAACGCTGCTTACATGGGCATGTACCAATGCTAAACGACTACACATTGCAGTAATACCGCTGCTGTCACACAGAGAGACGTTCTTTGAGGCTAAACGCTGGCTTAGCAATTAAAAGTTTCCAAGGCTCTTCTGTCAGATTATCCCACACCTTAGCCATCTTAACTTTGGACTGAGTTATTTTACCAAGTATGCCACAAAACAGTCTCCCATTTGAACATGTCTTGTTCAGAGTTGTCTATTTTTCCTTCTGCTCAGCGATGCCATTCTCTATACCTTCTATGTCTTCTCTCAAAGGTGGCTTTGTACCATCTTCCAAGCAGCTCCAAATGAGTGAAATGCTTTATCAGTTCCTCTCAGAGTGACTGAGATCTATTTAAAAACTCTCCTGTATCCCCATACCTGCAAGAAGTGAGCAGATGACAAACCAATCAGCCAAAAACAACTACCTCCCCCCCTCCCTCGCCAAAGAGAATTTTAAAGCGGCAGAACAGGTAAAACCGAGGGACCCCCAGGAGCTGCCCCTGGATGCCGCACACACCGAAAGGCAGCACAAGGCCAAGGAGAGGCCGGACAAGCTCGCAGCGTTGAGATCCACGCAAGGTTGCTCACTGCAAAGAAACCGCCCTGGCTCTCGGGGCCCGCGGGCCACCAGCGGCTGGGGCAGACACCCCTCTGGCCCGTCCCGCTCTCACGCTCAGCCTTTCGGCCAGCGCTGAGGAGAAGCCCACAGGCCACACGGGCCTTTCGCCTCACAAGCCGCGCTCACCACCGGGAGGCCTCAGAAACTGCCTCACCCGCTGCGAGCGGGCCCGCACCGCACCGACGCGCACCATGCGGCCATCAACCTCCCGGACACCTGCCCGCTGCGACCCTCCCCGCCGTGGCAGCCCCCACACCCCCTTCTCCGAGCCTGCAGGTGCGGCGATCGCAAGCAGGCGGCCCGGGAGAGCACTGGCCGCAGGCGGCGGCCCGGGCGCGCGCGCCGTCAGCCCGCTGCGGGGTGGGGGGTGGGGGGGGGAGGGGGGGGCCCGGCGGCCCCCGCGCCCGCCGCGCGCTCCCTGCCTGGCGCCGCCGAGCCGCTCTCTGCGCAGGCGCCGGGGCGCGAGGGCAGGCGCAGGCGCGGTGGGGCCCTGGGCGTGGCCGCAGGGGCCGGCTGGGGGCGGGGCGTCTCCTCCCAGCGGGCGGGAGAGCCGCTGGCGGGGGCCTGGCGGTCCTCAGCCCTGGCAGCCATCCCAGGGCTCGGCATGCTCCTTTATAAACCGCTTTAACAGGGTTTTCTCCAGCCTGCTGGGAGATAGTCCCTTTCCCTCGCGACGTCCTCCCACCCATCTCCAATCTAAAGCCTTAACATGAGTGAACCTTCTAAAGTGCTCTCTGAATTTGTCATCTCTGAAATGATATCGCTTAAGAGACAAGGAAAAAAAATCTAGGGGCAAGTGCTGTAAGTGGTTTTTGAAAAAGCCTTAGTGTTCCCTCATCAATACCATTTGTAAAACCCAGAGATAATCCCAAATTACATCCCATGACACCCTTTAGCCTTGGGGGTCTGCTTGGGACAGTGGTGCTCCTACAGTGACCTCCAAGCAGCTGCAGGTTGTAACAGCCCTAGTTTCCTCTGCGTATGTGTGAGCTGTGTATTTTACATGCTTTGCCTGTAAAGGGGGACTTGCAGCAGTTCCCACTGGTGGTTCTTCCACACGCAACAGGCAGTGCTATGTGTTTTGCTGCCCTCAGTATCTTGCTACTGCAAGTATTTGCTGTTTTGGGATGCTGAGTATTGAAAAAAACCACCCATGTCCTGTTTCAAAGGCACCGTCTGCTGACGAATGCACCAGGTACTAACTGAGACGTTAAAATGCGCAGGGACCTCGAGTGTTTCTCCAGAGGCAAAATGCGAAAAAATATCTCAAAAATAAACCACGGTAAAAAAAGCTTAAATACCAAAGGATGCACAGAGGGCATTAGATACAGCCTGTTTCTGCACAGGGAGACAAATCAGGCAGAAAGATGGTGCAGAGCTGCCAGCCTGCACGCCGAGGGCAGTGCGTCCTTCACGCGATGGGGCTGTCTGGGGACCCTGGGATTGACCTGAAAAACGTTTTATTTGAAAGATAAATTTAGCACGCAAAACAGTCGCCAGAGTTTACTGCAAATCTGCTTTTTGAGTTGATCTTCCGTTGGATGTTGCCTGGAAATCTTTCCGTGCGTTGCTGTAAGGCTCTGGGAATTAGCGTGGGATCATATTTTATCCACATGTCTCTTAACCACAAATTCATACTGTTTAAATTTAAAGCTTTATTATGGATTGCCTGTTTTCCTGAAGGGCAAACTGAAAACAAATAATTTCTGATGTCATAGGTCAGGATGATGGTTTGGGTTGTAGAAATATTTTCCACTTAACTATGTAGCTGTTAATGCTTGGCTTTATCCCTTAGTTGCAATTCTCGATTATTATTGGTTGCCTTTAAAAAAATAACACATTTGATTATGCAGTTCTTTTCAGTGTGTATCATTAACTAATAGTTTACCTTATTTTCATCTTTCTAGCTTTGAATTTTTCTTAATGTCCTTATTTAGCTGCAACGTTTTCAGTGTAACTGTACACAGGCAACAAGCTCGCAGCTGAAATTACAGTAAGCACATGTACAAAAAATTTAATAGGTATAGATCTGAGACAAATACCTGTTTTGAAACCAATGTTCAAACCAAATATAGTTCCCGTTGGATGCGAAAACCTGATGTATGTCGAAGCATTGTTCCAATGTCACCATTTGACAAGGAAAGAGATGGATTGTTTCAAGAAACTTGAGCTACTGAACTGCACGGGAGGGGAGGTGCAGGGAGCTGTACGGAGAACGCTGTTCTCCAGCTAGACGTGTCCGAAGGAGGGTGGCAGTAGCCTGCGGAGCTGTGAGGCGGGAGGGACAGCCGGGTTCTTCTGCCCTACGGGGACGGCGAGCTCTGCCCTCCGGTGTCACAGAGCCCTGAGCTGCGGCAGTGGGCCCGTGCCTCTGCAGGCCTGGCTCTCGGCAGGGCCAAGGCCAGCGGGCCCCAGGAGCTACACAGCCACAGCCACAGCCCTCGCAGCCCCTCTGGGCACCCTCTTCCGCCGTTTGGTTTTGAGGCGAGAGCCTCGGCAAGCGGCTCCGAGCCGCCCCGCTCCCAGCTTGCCCTGATGGCCCGGGCCGCTCGCGCAACACGTGCTCTGTGTTCACACGCTACAGGTGGCAGAACCCCCCCGAGCCACACCAACTTCCCAACCAGAGCCGTTACATCCCCCTCTGAAGCCTGGGGCGGGGGGTTCCGTATCAAAACTTATCGCAAATATCCCCCCTTACCGCCGGCTTCGCGCTCCAGGCCCTGGCCGCGGGGCAGGCCAGCGCCACCTTGAGGCGGCGGGGCGGGGCAGCACGGGCGCCATCTTGAGGCGGCGGCGGGCGCGGCGCAGGCCGGGGGTGGCGCAGGCCGCCCCTCCTGCCCGGCCATGGCGGCGGCGGAGCCACGGCAGGCGCTGGCGGAGCGGCTGCGGGACTTGGGCATCGCCACGGTCACGGCCGAGCACCCCGAGGTAGGGGCCGCCGCTTCGCCCGCGTTCCCGCCCGGCGGCCCGAAACGGGACGCAGCCGGCTGCAGGGCAGCTGTAGGCCCTGAACGGGGTTTTTTAGCGTAATTAACTATCTGCGTGTAATCTCGCCCAGCGAACCTAGAGCCTGGGCCAGGCAGCAGGTTTGGGTTTTTGGGGGGCTGGGCAATTGGAGCACAGCCGCCATTCTTTCCCCTCGTTCTGTCCCCCGCCTCCCCCTTGTCCCCTCCAGCTCCGCAGCGGCTGCAGGAGCTGCGGCCCATCCGCTTCCTACCGTGAAGCCGGGCATCCATGATGCTTTCCAAATTTTTTTCCCCCACTCCCAGTTAAAAGTCCACGTGTGCCACATCATTCGGCTCCGTCCATGGTGGAGCCACAAAAATGACTGCTGTCAGGGCTGCCTTTTGCATTAAAGAAGCGTGATGTTCTTGCCAGGTACGCGAGCCAGAAATGATTCAGAAAGTGCGCAGGAGCACTATGTCACATTTTATTTGTGTTCTTTTAAAACTTATTCATAAAAGGGTACAGTTTTCAGGCAGAGTATAACATTCAGTATTTTCTAAATATTTAAGCAAAAGATACCTGCCAGTACACAACTAAAAGTCTAATGGGGTATAGAGTCTCACACTACACCGGTGATGTTTTCCAGGTGTTCACTGTTGAAGAAATGATGCCTCACGTCCAACACATGAAAGGAGGTCACAGTAAGAACCTTTTTCTTAAAGACAAAAAGAAGAAAGGATTCTGGCTGGTGACTGTTCTGCACAACAGGCAAATTAATTTAAATGATCTTGCTAAAAAACTGGGTGTTGGAAGTGGAAACCTAAGGTTCGCTGATGAAAATGCCATGCTGGAAAAGCTAAGAGTGGGCCAGGGCTGTGCGACACCACTAGCCCTCTTCTGTGACCAGGGAGATGTGAAGTTTGTGCTGGATGCTGGCTTTCTGGAAGGTGGCTACGAAAAGGTGTATTTTCATCCAATGACAAATTCTGCAACCATGGGCTTAAGCCCCGATGACTTTTTGAAGTTTGTGAGATCAACAGGCCACGAGCCTATCATCATACATTTTGATTAAGATCTTAAGTAGACAAAGTTCACTTTTCTATTACCAGGCATAGATTTTGTAGAGCAAAACTGGTGAAAGTCTCATTACAAATAAAATCTGAAAAAACAAGGTTACTCCTTTTTTTATTTCTTCAATTGGGTAAGGTTATATTGTATAATCTGTTGAGGAAAAAAAAAAAACCTGTCTTTGGGTTATCAGAAGTTTAACAGAAAATTCTTAAAAAGACGTTTGCAGTCTACCACTAAATAACCAGTAAGTAGAAGAGGTGTGATTTAAATAATGTTACAGTCTTTATTAATAGAATAGATAAAATTGGAACTTGCCGTGTGTGGTACTGGCCTTAAAGGTTTAAACTTAAAACAACATCCTTAGGAAATAACAAATTAAAGTTCTAAAATATTTGTCAATATGCACAGGACAGAGATGTCTAGATTGTGCACCTGTACCCTTTTATACTCTACTACACATTGCTTGCTTTTTATTATTATTTAATCTAGAAAAAAAAAAACAAACCAACTTGCCTACACTACAGAAAACTCACTTGATTGTCTATGGTTTTAGTTGCATTTTCACTTTCACAGTATCCTCCCCTTGAGAAATAATACATTAAGTCTTGTGGCAATGGCCCCATTACGACAGGTGCATGCCTCACCCATTTCCAGAGCCTCTCCAGTGCGAGCAGAAGGCACGGGAGTCACCCCAAGGCAGGCGGGGTGGAGTGGGGACCCCGCTACCAACCTCTCTCCTGGCAGAAGAACTCCAAGGAGTAATGTTACTGCAGGTCCCTGACCAGGCGTAGTATGTCCTGGTGGCACCTAGGAGGAATGTTAATACAACCTGGAACTGTATTAACTTCTGGGCACGATTTCTATAGATTCATGAACCCATGGAGGACACGCATCTTCTCTGCTCCACTGCACCTTAACCAGCACCTATGGAAACGGAAGGAATGGTACAACTGGCTGTACTTGAGCTTCTCCCTGCAGGAGGGGCCTGCACACACAAACATCCCTGCGTTTAAGAGGTTGAGGAGAGGCTGATTTGGCTTTCAATAGCCGATACACGTTTAGTATAGAAAATCTACTCTCACAAGAACAAGACCAGTACATTCTTAACATTGAATGTCTAACCTAATTCTCTCTCCTCCTTTCTCTTGCCCAAAAGAGTAACACCCCCTTCAAACATCGTCTGTTGAAGACGGAAGCAGTAGAAATGCCACAAACTCCAGTAAACATACTGTGGCAACAAGTACCCACACAAAACCCAGAGACTGGGGAGTAGAGGAAGCGAGAGATGAGAAAAGGGCTTTTGAACACAGCCTAACGGAAGCGTCACGTACAAACTATGCCTAAAGGGCAAGCAACAGTGTCAACACAAGCTGAGACAGAACTGAAATAAAGAATACTGAAGCATGAAGAAAAAAATACATAACAGGACTTGCAATCTTGGGTGATGATTTGCTACCACATCGTGCTAAAGGATGCAGTACTAACAATGAAAAAGGGGAACACTTCAAATGAAACAAGGCAAAAATCAGCCAGTCTGACTCAGTTTCGTTCCGTATAGCCAAGACCATTCTATGAGAACATTAACATTTGTGTGTTGAGTTGGTGGGCTTTTTCCCCCCCATTAAGAAAATGAAATCTTTAATTCTACAGAATGAAGAACTACCACTGAGTAAGAAAAAAAGTATCTTCTTGGGCAAGTTATTTCACAAACATCCTTACCATGGTTTCCTTCATTTTGGAAGGATTTGGCACCTTTCTCAGAGATGCAAGCTTAACAACAGAATATTTCAAGATACAACAGTTTAAATTCTCCCCTCCACCTTAGAAAGACACAAACCAACCCCATCTATCACGGCAGTCATGTCAAATGGAAAAAAAGTGACCTAAAAATATTGAAGCTATAGGAAGAGTCACTAGAAAGATGTCCAGATAGACATATTTTGCATTTGTTGTCAAATAAAAGACTGAAAGGAACATCTGGTATTTAGACATATTGGGTTGATTCATGAAATCTGGATTGACAAGTGCGTTACTAAATTAGTGAGATAGTAAGATACAGTCTTAAGTGTCTTTAAAAGTAAAATTTATCTGACCCGCTGCCTGCCACCAACTCTCCCTCCCTTTTAAGGCTTCTTCTTTGTGGCACCCTAAAATCCTCTATCACTTAACAAAAAAAAATTAAATTTGACTTGTCAAGGTTTTTAAGTCCAGAAAGCTTTCAATGTGAAAAATTGTTTTAAAGACATGTGCAGAATAACAGTTTACTAAGCTTCAAGAATCTTAAAATCCGTACTACCTAAAATTTAGCTACCTTTGCCCTCAGAAGAGATTCAGAGGCTTGTCTCAGCAGAAAACGATGACTGAGCAAAATCAAAGCTTCAATTACTGCATTTGGCAAATCTATAATGATTTCTTTTAGTATTTACCTATGAAATTAGTGTCTTTTTAAAATAATATCAAACTAGTGTACAGTTAAGATCTACACAGGTCTACACAAATAAACAACACAAAACAAACTACACACTGTCCAGAAAAATTCTGCTAGAGTTTTAGCTGTTTCCTTCCGGAAGAAATACTCACTGAACACATCACTGACCACAATGCTGTTACTTAACACCAATATCCTTCCGGTAACATCAGTTTCCAGTAAAAGTGTGTATAAATGTACACACAAAATAAGAATAAAAATTATTTGGTTTGGCATTTTAATATCATAATTAATAAATGTATACAATGGCAAACATTTAAAAAATCAGTATGTAAAGGAAATTACAGTTTTAAATAAGAGCTTTTTAAGTTTTGTTTCACACCTAGGTACATTCCTTTAAGGCAGTTTTATTAATATCAAAGCATTATTTACATACACATTTATCATCTAACTCTAAAATAATCATACATGAGCTCCTTTGTTGAAGCTGCATCATGTCTTGGAAAAAGTTTAGAAATAATTAAGCGTTGGGAATGTTACTAAATCCTCAGCAGACTATCAGAAAAGTAAATAAAGCATACACTGTGTAGTACTACAGCCTTTTTTGTAATCTTGAACTAACAGTGGCAGATTTGGCAACTCTCGCAGTAAAAAGTTGTGTGTGTGCTCTTGTATGCTGTCTGACAGCCACCGCACGCTTCCCCTGGGAGTTTGTGTTTCAGAAAATGTGTAGTGGCTCTCAAATTTACATTTTGATTTTCTTTTAATTTTAAGGGCACAGACTGGGAAGAGTAAAGAAAGGAAAAAGAAAATAATTTCAAAATGATCAGAGCACAGAGAACCTCCTAGCTGCTCTTCTGCTCTGACACTTCTTTGCAAAAGAAAGTGCTGGGAGCAGAGTCTGGTCTCTCAAATGCAAATGCATCTCTGGTGCTGCTTTATGGCTAATTTAGCAAATACAACCCCAAGTCCCACCCCGTACCGATGCAGCTGAAGCGGGCTGAAACCTGCTCACGCTGGCACAGGCGGGCACGGGCCAGGCCTTGGGCACACACACCTGCCCTCCGCTGGACTCTGACCTAGCGGGGTGAGTTCTGCCCCCAAACTCCTGCCGATTCTCTCACGCAAGGGAACTGTGCTTAGGTTTGCGGGTGAGGGGGGTTGTTTCTAATACATGTGATCAGTTAAGTAGTAATTGTAAAGTCTGAGACTACACCCTGGCTACAGTACAGATGCTTTAAGGTGTAATAACATGCAAAAAGCAAGCATGGAAGTTGTGATGGGTCATCTTGGGCAACTTAATGAATGCAGACAAGAGCTGAGCTAGTAAATGACATGTCAGGTGGTGCCCATGTGATGAAAACAACACAGCCAGTTGTGGGGGGGGCTGGTTACACGTGCCCAGCAGCACTCTTTGCAGAGAAGCACGTGCAATGCAGTCGTGGCAATATGCCATTCCTGCCTGATTCCCAGGGTCTCAGAGAGCCTACCTGAACACATACAACTGCCTGGATTCTGTGAATACAAACAGCATTTGGCACTACAGTTTAAATCTGTTAATTCAAGACATGTGCGTTTTTATAAAAATAGCAACGCTACTGAATGGTTAGGGTTTAATAGTTTGAAATGCATCAGCCCTCTGCTGTCAAAGAGAGCTAGGAAAATCCAGTCACAATCACACCCTGAAATGAGCTTGAAAATATAATGATTTAGAATCAAGAGATATTTTCCTTACATGTTTATGGTATTTCAATTCTCTTTCATAGCAGCTACGTCTTTAGTAAGGGCTAGCAGCATTCCAGATTTCGTGTCTTTGTCCGTGAAACTGTTTCCTCCAGCCCCTGTGGCTCTGCCCGCATTGTGGTCCAGGCATGGCAGGGAAGCCAGGCTCCACCCCAGATTCTCGTTGCTTCGGATACTCCTCTCGTCAGGGCTCCCTGGCACAATTGCTATCAGGGGAGAAATTCAGCTACACCCTGAGCTCTGAGGGCATACAGGAACACACCAGTTACCTGCATACAGGTACACGGGCCTTGACACACCGCACCTCTTCCAGCCGCTGCCATCCATCCCGCCCCACCCCTCTGGTGGCACCTCATTGCTGGCTTGGAATGCCCCGAATCCTCCTCAGAAACGTCACAGTCACAGTTACCGGTTACAACGTGGGAAGTTATTCCAGATGCAGCTGAGTTCAGGCTGCCTACAAAACTGTTGTGGAGCTGGAGGGCGGGAGGGCTCTGGGCTTCAGCTCACTCCTGGGACTGCTGACCTATGGTGATGCTCTGCAAAAACCACCATGAAAATCCTGACGCTGAGAATAAGGGACCAGAAGCAGATGCTAGAGTGGGTTGGTAATCAAAATAAACCAATTATTTTCGTGAAATACCAGAAACATCTTCAGAAGAAGAATGGAAATTCTATGTGGTAGAGAGCTGCAAAATTGGTCCTATTTCCACTTAAGAAAAAAACACTGAAGGGTTTAAGTTCTCTGTGACAACAATCCCAGGCTGAACCAAGTATTTATATCATAACACCAAAATACTCTGTTCAGATCTAAGTCTTTTAGCACATCTTATCATAAAGTGTTTCAGAAGGGATTCACATTAAGGAAGAAAACACAAGAAAATTTCCACTTCTAAAGCTTACTGACCTTGCCTCTTTGTTCCCCTTTCTGACAGGAGTTCAGTAAAATAAAGAAACGATTTGCCAGTATGCTTTCAAATCTGTTGAACTGCCTTCTCTCTCCAGTGAAAGATGATTCTGTTCCAACTGTCCCTGACAGCCTGAGCCTTCATAAACGCCAAAACCTGGGAGCCTCACGAAACAAGCTGTTCCCAAGCGGTAGCGGCTGTGCCGCAGTCCGGGCAGCCTGCGAGCCCAGCGCCGCATGCAACTGTGCTTACCTTTACTCATGGGAGTGGGGAGAGCTCTAGGGGAAGTTACACACATCCCTGTTGGAAGACAGGACACTAGGAGGTTACACAGTTAGCTTAACCCTTCAGAATGGGAATATGAACGTGCTTACTGGTTTGTAATAAAATATAACTATGGTAACTCATTTTGGATCTGCTTTTAAGTTCTTATACACTTCTTCTGAGCTCTCTGCAGATGCTTTCAAGACAACAAATATATGCAACCACTGAATGTACCAATAACAGTTGTTGACTTTAATATAAATCAATAATGAACAAAATGCATCTTACTAGTAAAAGATAACCTTAAGGGGAACTGATTGTAAAATGCATATGATATTATTTACATTTCTTTTTGCCATCAAGAAACCTCCTAAGCCACAATCAGCTCATGTCAAAAGACAAACAATAATAATAACAAAAAAATTAGTCAATACATAAACATTGTAAGACAGTCTTATCCTGGAAATGCCATTTGTTGAGAACAGCCTTATATTAAAATAAAAGTTATAGAAAAATCATACCTGACAATTTCCTGTCAGAATCATATGAACATATATACGCAGAATAACTTGGGAATGTGAAAAACACAAATGACAAACAGTTCTGTATCATACGATTATCCCATGACTCCCACTTCGGTTAGTCATCCAACTTTCTCATGTATGTAAACAAAGTTTTCTCTTGCAGTATGCAACAAAAATCAGCATAAACCTTTTTAAGAGCAATTTCATGCAGATTATGCTAACCCAATAAGGCAGTGAAGTGCCAGTAAGTTGTGAGGTTGTTGTATCTGTATATACAGTCAATTTCAACAAAATGCTACAGCATTTATTTTAGATTTACAGAAGCAAATATAAACTGCTAGTTATGGGATTTTTTGGCTAATTATTAGCAGAAGCTTAAGCAAATCAGTGGCTAATTTCATAAACAGAAGATGAAAGAAGTTTTGTTTGTTTGTTTTTTTTCCCCTGGAGTAATTCTTGAGACCTTTAAATTCTTGGTCCTTAGGGAGATGAGAACTGTCCTTTATTCAGTAGATCTTAACAGTGCAATGTGCAATAATTCCTAAGACCATCTACAAATTTTCGGCAGTAGACTCCAGTAGAGCTCCTTGATTCAAGGAAGGAAGGAAGGTAGGTAGGTTTTTATTTCCTGCTCTAGTCACGAAGAATGTAAAAAATTCCCTTAATTTTTATTAATGATTCCTACAGTCGCTGTCTTGTTACTTCAGATATAAAGGCTTCATACTGAGATACTGAAGGACACTTTTCTCTCTGTGTTCAGTTGAAAGGTAGAAAGAGAAAAGAACGTAAGAAAAGCTTAAAGTGTAGAAGTATAAAATACAGAGTCAAGTCACTAACAGAACTAACAGCACTAATAGCATGCACCAAAGATGTTTTAATGAAGTCAAGAGAAGGACAGAATGCCAAAGACAAGCTTCATAAAAAAAGGCAGTTTCCTTGTAGCATAGAATACTTTCTATATTTTGTTAAACTACTCTTTTAGATTTATCTGTCCCTTTCTAAGGACTTCAATATTACTTCTTAAAGTTATTTCTTTGATCTTTCTTCTTCAAGAGATTTGAAAAATATGTGTAATTTTTACAGGCAAAAGGCTAAATGGAATGAAGTTCCCTGCCTACACAGGCAAAATAACTGCTGTAAAACAACCTGTTCTGGCCTAACTAGTAAGCAAGAGAGAAGCCAGTTAAGCAAGCAGTATTTACATCTGGTTAATGCAATGTGCACTTGTTCTTATATGTAATGCTGTTAGTTTGTTGTAAATGAAATTAATCTCATTTACATTTTGGGCAGGAAACTCACCACTTGGCCCACATCTCATGTAGTGGGTAATAGAATTAGGAGCTTTGTTGCTCCCTAGACCTGCTTTTTGAATTTCTGCTTTCAGGGATAGCTTCCACATCTGCAGAGAAAAGCATTTCATGTTATTCATTGTGTTTACCAGGACATGAAAAAAACCCTCATGCATTAAAATACATTCTACTTATTAGTAGAGCAAAAGAATATACAAACACTTTTTTTTTTTTTTTTTTGGTAAGAGGAAAGGACAGAGGAGAGAGATAGGAAGAAACTCACTGGAAGTGCCTACTCAACTACACTCATTAAAATTAATCCCAGCATACAGAATAACAAGGTATTATTATTTTCAAAGCCATAATCAGATATACTCAACTTTTAGATACACTAACTCTAAATTTCTGCCTGTATGAGAAGGAAAAAAAATAAAAATCAGATGTAATCAAGCCTGACTGAAGCTAGTAGCAAACTTAACTCGTCTTTGCATTTTTACCTGCCGCACATTGAAAGAAATGTTCACATTCAGTTCTGCAAAACAGAAAATGATCTTTGCATGCAACAGTTTGAACATGCAAAATGCAGTATCTTAATTTACTATTCATGTAAAGCAAAGCATCAAGCAAACCTTTAACGCAAGCAAATTTTTGAGCCCGAACAACAAACCCCTTTTTTTGGCTAGAAGCCACAGGTTTAGTGTTTATAATTACCATGCAAAGCCCTAACTTATAATTTTTAAATGCAGCAGGAAACCAAGGAATAAGCAAGCACACCAACGTTTTACGGTCAGCCACCTGAACGGCTGAAGAGCAGTAGCCATTAGGTCTGAAAGGAATTTCACAGATCCTTCCGCTATTTGAGCATAGACCAAGAGAGACATCCATGATGTTCCAGCATAAAGACCAAAAAGTGGAGGAAAAATAATCCTTGAAAACATTTGTTTCCTTTCAAAGATAATAAACAGATGTTGACAATTTATTATTCAGGAACATTATAAAAATCTTTAGCAGCACACTTTCCCTGCTGCAGCTGAAAATTGAGCAAAAATAGAGGCACAGAACGATATCTTCAAAACTGAAGTGCAATTCATTACAAATTTATAAAGCAATGCAAAATAGTAGCTTGAGCTGGACAAGGTTAGTCTACAACTCACGTAGAGGACATGAGACACTGGTGTTCAAAGACACTCACACTCGGTTATCCTGAAGCCCTTTGTGTATAAGGAGAAGCTGTTTTAATGCTGCCCCCACAATGGAGTTAAGTAAAACAGAGGCTGAAAAGGCATTAAATATCAGGCATAAATGTTTACCATCAGATTTAGTTTGTATGCAAAAGTTTGGTGCTGTGAAAAGAAATGAAACAATGCAAACTGAAGTGCCCCACACGCAGTGGCTGGGGAGAAAAAGACGACCAAAAAAAAAGTATTTTGTTGCCTTAATACCAAGCTTTAACTTCACTTTACAGGGATAACCTTTACAATTTCTCTTTAGACCTTGGCCTTGCTCATGACTACAATCGGGGTTCAGTGGTCATGCTGGAGGGTTCGTAATACACCTGGAGATAACACTGGTATTTTTTGCAGCTGTGGCAGTCTAAGGACCTAAGCAAGACAAGGCTGGCAAACAAGGCAATAGCACGCCTGAAAGCTTCTCTGATTTCTTGAACAGCCGTTGATCTAAATAGAAGACAGTGCCTCTAGCTACCGATCCTGTTAGATCAGAACAAGCCGGCTCGCTGCAAGACACAGGCTTGCAATCAGTTAAGAGAAATACAGCTACTGGTAGCACAGTATGAGTTTACAACAAGCACTCTCAGAGCTAAGGAGATTTCTCCATCACTCCTTAAATAACTTGCAAAATGTATTACGCGCACACCACTTCAGGTAACAGCACTGTTCCGCTCAAAGCTAATTCAAACACGTCTACAGGTTAGTAGAAATTAAGTCAAATGACATGACCCAAGATCAGAACACTGATCTTGCTGTGTGAGAGCAGATGCATGTGAAGTTACCATTATATTTCATATTTGGTGGGGTTTGGTCAGGGTTGGGTTTTTGGGGGGTTTTTTTGGGTTTTTTTTTTTGTTTTTTTTAAATGGTGAGACAATTCTAGAGGGAATACAGCAATAACTAACAGCACACTGTGAACAACATTGAAGAGAAGCGAGAAATTTATCAGCCCAGTAATAATGGATGCCTGCAGACATGGTGAAGGATGGCTGCTTTGTATTTTCAAACAGTAATTTTACTCTCCACAGAATGTCTTTTCAACGTCTAATCTTCTCCCTTCATTCCTTTTCCCCACCGGGAAATGTAGCTGGAGCTCTGGGAAGGGCCATCTCCACATGTTATTAGCTATTCTCCTGTATGAAATGGCAGCCTTATAGATGAACATATGGGATGTCTGCTGCTTTTCCTGGGGGAACCGTGCATTTGCTACCCCTCCCTAGATAAACACTGAGGAATTAAAGTTCAACCCACACAGAGTACTACAACTGCTGCAAAACTGCTGGCAAAAGAAATTTAATTGTAGAAAAAAAATCAGCATATAGCGTTCGTTATTTTCAATATTTATTTTCATTTTTAAATATTTTTCCTCTAGATTTATTTGCATTGGTTTTTTTATAGCATATGTAATTTTGGCCTACCATAACTGTCAGTAACTATGTCCTCTTGCAAAAAAGTGCTAATGTCTGAAGCCTCACATAATCATAGTTTCAGTACAATACAATTTTAAATTCTGTTTATGTTTACCATTAAGAAGTTCCAAGCAATTGCAGAGACAGTGGCATATTAAGTAATTACTTTTCAACATTTCTCTTTAGCTGGTTACTCACTTAAGCAGTCCTACGCTCCCATAACTTTCCAAGCAATTTTTTGGGTTTGTTTTTAAATTTATTTATTTAACTGTGGTATAGTTTAACAGTTTTTCTGTTATTTTGTTGCACATCTTGCTTTCTATTATATCAGTGTTACTTCTATTGAGAAGAAAAAATGAATTTCCACCATAATCAATACAGGTCTTTATTACCATACATCACAAGGAGTCTCATATTAACTCTGTTATTTGACTCCTAATAAAACCGTACACTTCACCACATTTGTACACCAGACGTGGAAAGACAAAGCATACAAAAGGGAAAAGGTGGAAAGGATCATTTTTTCATTACAAGTGCTGCGTATCATGTGACTATTTATTACCTCTTCATAAGAATTATCATCTATGTTTAGGATTATGAATGGTCTTTTTATTTATCAATGTTCAAATATTTTAATAAGGATGAACAGTAATTTGTATTTATTGTGCAAGCCAGAGGCGCTGAATTATTGGGCTAGAACTTGTTCCTTGTGCAAAGCGCATTTATGCCAGGACATGGCATAAATGAAAGGGGTAAGACACTGAACTCTCTCTAAATGCTTCTTTTCATTAGTATCTCGGTTTTGAAAGGGGAAGGAAAGACTTTTACTCCAGATACATAATCAATGTGTTACTGACACATCTGAAAGCATGAGCACAACTGAAGAGTACTGTCTTTGTACCGGCCGTTCTGTTGCTCACGGGGCCATTTTTGGCAATGCAGCATGCGATTGGTTTAACATGCATTCAGGAACGTACAGGAAAAAACCAAAAATATTTGTGATGCGTGACAAATAAAAATATAGCTGGTATTATAAAGACTTCAAGGCATGCAAAATATATACAGTGCAATTAATGTTTCATGCAAACTTTGGTGAGGTTACAGTTGTACAATCAATCACACATGCTAGAGTACACAACTGAGCCCTGTGCTGTTGTGCTTGGAAAACAACCCACAGACCTAACAAGAATTCGCTTTTTTCATCATAGTGATATTTTCTCTAAATTCAGCAGACGTTGAGAACACCTAGATGTCACATTAGACTATATATATATATATTTAATAGCAGAACTTCCTTATCATACACAACCATACTCATACCACACAGTTTTATTATCTTCAGAAACCAGTAGTGGGGATTCAGCCCCACTAGAGTTTACACAGGTGGTAGGAACAAGTTCACTAGTTAGAACTGACCATAGGTCACCAGGATCAGATTTCTGATTAGCTGAAGGCTGTTGCTGATTTTTTGCTACTGATCTAAATGCTGACAGATTTGCCTGATCAGCTGTTTTTGATGTAGTTCTCTGGGGCAATCCACTTATATTACTAACTAATTCGGTGTTAAGGGATAAAAATGGCTGAGTCACAGTAAATGACCCTGTGCTGTCATTACCAGATATACTGACTTTATCATTAAACACACTTGTGCTTAGCAAAGTTCTCTCACGAAAATTTGACCTTTCCATCCTTGAAGTCTTAGGCACATCAGAATTACAGCCTAAATTATGTGGTTTAACAGTATTAGCTGCATCACTCTGTGGAACACAATCTACTCTGTAAGCCACACAGTGAAAAAAATTAGAGGATAACTGGTGTGCTGAGTACTCACTAGAGGTTGATGGAACACTCCTGTCAGCGGTGGACGGTGCTGGATCAACTGATACCGGTTGCCTACTGTCCTTAGATAAAAAATCGTGAATGCTTGTCCTTCGAGTAGTTCCTTCTGCTGTAGAAATCACGCTGCTTGCACGAGGTAAGGTAGCATAAGGATTGCAATCTCTTGATTGTCGCTGTGATACAGTTGCTTGTATCTTTTCTTTAACTGATTTGGCCTTCCCTTGGGTGCCTGATGTAAATTTTATTGGAGAGCTGGTGAAGTAGGTATCTTCAGTTTTACGAAGGCTGGGCCTTACAAGTTGTTCTGGTTTAATGGATCGTCCATCTGAGAAATCAACTGTATTTTTTACGCTTAATGATCTCACAATACCACAACCGGCAGACGGCTTTCTCAGCTTTTCCTTTCCTGTCAGCTCTGCGGACTCAGATAAGCTTTTCATGACTTCATCTAAAAGATTCTCTTCACTTGCAGATTTCATCTGTCAAAAACATGGAACACCTTATAAATTTTAAAATATAATTTTGACCTTTTCTTAAGCAATCCTTGTGGTCATAAATGAAGACCATTTCTAAGAAGCTGGCCTTTTGGTTTTATTTTCTCAGATCTAGAAGCAGTATTAAAATCTACAGTCACACTCATGAGTTTTTTGTACACCTTACAAGTACTTTCAAAACTAGGCATCAGACAGACCATGACGATCTGGAATTAGTTCCTGTAATACTGATTAACTCAACAAATCAGATGATCAGAACTTCAAGTTTATCATCATCTCACTCGCCCTCTGCCATCACTCATCAATTCTTCCTAAGCGATTTCATATAGACTATTAAATTTTAACTTACACCGATCATCTGGAGCTAAAACCTTAAATTTGCTATGCGCTTAAATAATTAAGACAAAAATGAGACAGTAATACAAAGCACATAACCTTTAGGCACCCTTGGTGCCTCAATTCAGACCCAACAGCTCCCAGTTTTTTTTCTTTTTGGAGAAAAGACTTAATAGCTAGACTAAAAACAGTTTGTGATTGCTATCTACAGACTCAGTGGAAAAACGCCGTAGTCGTCTTCAAAATGGTAAAAGAGATAATTTGGAAAGAATTAAGCTAAAATCATTAAGGAAATGCTCTGGCAGAAGACTTGAAAGAGACCTCTTGAATACCCTTCTAACCTGAATGATTCTGTGATGCTATGAAAGGGATTCTGTGATTCAACAACAGCAGTGGACTAGACTTGATGACTCAGGCGTTTTATTTTATTCCTACTGCCAGAAGAGTATTGTCTAATGCTTAAAAATCTAAAATCCTTGTCAAAGACCACAGGGAAGAAGTCATTTTAAGCGCTGTAACAAAAGAAATCCAGAAACTTAATCGAGACTCAAGTCATGACCCCAGACAATGCCAATCACAATTCAGCTGTGAAAGTGTATTTTTCAGTTTCAATTGTGTTGTTAAAAATAGGTCGAGTCTGATCCTCACGCTTGGTAATCCCTAGTCACAGGAACCAGCTTGCTTTTATCCTAGAGCATGTCTAGGTTTCACACAGATCTATTCAAGAACTAGTGGTGAAGAAATTAAAATATTAGCAGAGACAAGGGGATTCTGGGCTTCTAACAAACTGTCACAGATTTATGGAAACGTTATCTTTGTCTTATTCCTCTCAGGTTTAAAGGGGCTCCAAAGCCTTTTTTTTTTTTTTTCCCCAGTAGTTAAAAAGATCAAACTGAAGCAGACAAGAGTCTCTCCTCAGGGAACGAAGTACAGCACCTTCCTGTTGATGGAAGACAGATCTGACAACAGCTCTTACTGAAGGCAGGTGCTGAGCTGGAAGAAGAAACGTACACCTACTTGGAGGCTGCAGCCTTCCACCTGAGCTCTGACGAGCCTACCACATGTCAGCACACCAGACATTCCCGTGCAGTAGGGATCGACTTTTATACCCAATTCAGTAACCCGTAAAGGGTCAAGCTGTGAAATTTCAAATGATCTGGTGTATGATACAGCAAGGATACAGCCCACACCACTTCTTAATGCAGGTGTAACCAATCTCCCTACAAAGTTTGAAAGCAGTTCTACTCACTGTAAGTCTTCTATTAATTCTGTGCCCATATAGGATAATATGTAGTTAAAATATTTTATAAACTAACCTCGCTTGAGGTACTCTTGTTGCTTTCTTCTAGAAACTGTTGCAGGGTAACAACTTCACTTCCAGGAGAACTGGTTTTGGTCGGTTTTCCACAACTATCCAGTGTTTCAGGCATTCTTTGCTGGAGCACAGGACTAGACCTTGTATGTCCTTTCAAATACTGAATAGGACTGCTGCTGCTGCTCGACCAAGCCTCGTGTTCATGTAGCAGACTAAATTCTCCGCTGCTGTGACTTTGCGGCCTGCTTTGATTGTGAACTGCACCTGCTTTTGGGGTAAATGGTATTAAGTATTTCCATAAGAAAAATACATGAAAGCTGTTAAACAGTGTAACAGTTCTCAAATCTGGAACATTATCACATTCAGTTAACAATAATTCTATTTAAGAGACTAAAAAGTCCATTTGTCCTTTTTTACTCAAGCCAAATGTAATTGCACTCCCTTGACTTACCTCTTTCAGCTCCTTACACATGATACGATTTTTTGGAATGAAAACTACCTTTCACTTATCATCTGGGCTTCCACCTACATAATGCTATATTCCAGGAGACTTAAAGAAAACGCCTCCATTCTTGTTCATCATCACTGTGAGGCACGCATTCTTAATATAATATTAATGAGTTTTACATTAAATGAAAGACAAAGGATGGAACAGAAAGAAAAGATTGTCTTCAAAGTAGTTCTTCAACAAGAACTACTGTGGAATGCTGCTTCTCCAGCAGGTTCTGCCATTACTTCTAGTTTACTATAATTGTGACCTGAAGAAAGCATAGGGCATTAAATGCAAAATATATTACACACACCAACTGTTTTTATTTTTCAATAACTGTGAATTGCTTAAAAAATACTGATGAATAATCAAGTATTTCCCACTTCATGTTACTCCTAAGAAATGAAATTAAGTTTGAAGGAAGATGAATTGTTTACAGCAGAAATCTCTAATACGGTATTAGAAACTAGGGCAAGGAGTACTTCAGAGAATCTTTTACAGAAGGGAGTAATCAAACAGAAAGTAAACTAATAAAGCATTCATCTCTACATTTCCAAACAGATACTGTTTAATAAATGCAAACCATGAATAATAAATGAAGTCTTGAGTAGGCAGCATTCTAGTCTAGCAGAATGGCCGTTACAAACAAAAATACATCAAGACTCGAAACATATGAAATTTAGGTAAGACTGCTAAATCCAGGAACGTTATTAATCTTTTAAAAATAAAATATAAAAGTTCACAGGATGGTATCCGTATGCCATTTTGTCCAGTTTGTGTTGTGTGCTACACAGCTTTACAGCAGCAGTACACATGTAGTAGGGCACTAGGAGAAAAAATATGGAACAACTTCTCTGCTTAAAACCAAGTGAATTTGAAGTAATTTGGGGGGAATTCTTATTTTGTAAGATTATTAAGTGGGTTAGGTTTGGTTTCATATAGTATATCACCCTTTTAATATTCATTAAAACTGTAAGTTGTATTAACACTTGTATCCTTTCTTATTTTGGGGAATCAAGGCTATATAAAACGCTTAAAGTAAAACATGCTGTGGTGTGTTGTGGGAATTTTTGTGGTTGGTTGGTTTTTTTAAACCTATGTAGATGATCTTACAGAGGAAAGAATGGAAATGAAGCATGTATGCAAATTCACCTACAGCATACCTTTGACTTCATGGAGTGAAGCATTGTTATTGCTATTGCTAGTGGATGTTCTGCCACTATCAAGGCTGGCTGGTCTGGAAGCTAAATTGAAAATTAGGAGACACCATGATGAACAAACTTTTAGCAGACGACACAGTACCTTTACATTCTGATCACAGAATGCTCAGAGGCAGGAATCATGCACTATTTCACAGGCTGAGCATGCCCATTGTCAACAAAGTGGTTTCTTACAGATCAGAAAGCGAAGGGATTTCCAGGCAGTCCAAGAGGACGCTTTAGAAAAGGGCGCTACAGGAATAGTAAGGTACAAGGGAGAGGAAAAAAGAAATAGTGTACATTTAGAATTGAAACTGACTGGTTAGTGGGAAACCAGGATTTTACAGATGAAAAGATGGGCATGCAGAAAGCTGCTTGTGATTAGGTCACTTACAACAGATTTGACAAGGAACCTTGCACATTGTTGAAATGCCACGAACAGGAGGAGCAAGAGCATCTGCACAGATAATGTCCTGTACTCCTATCCAATACAAGGGAAATGTGCTGTTATTATCTTCAAAACATATTAAGTGTTTAGTAACTAGAGTTAAGCCTCCAATTCTAAATAAACTATTATAGCTTTCACTTCATAGCTTTGCTTGAAGGAACATGTAATGATTTTATAAAATACAGTACAAGACAAATTTAGGTTTCAGTGAACAATAAACACTGGAAAGTAAGGCCAGATTTGGGCTTTTTAGGATTGAAATTATACCTTCTTTTTATTTTACTATTAACTCCAAATAAATTTTTAAAAGGGAAAATGTTTTGATCCTGTTCAGATGCACTTCACAGATACTTTCTACTAGAGATATAGAACATCTATCTGATGCAGTAGTTAAGAAAGAAAAGAATCATCTGAAGAAATGATACTACTATACATTCAAGAGATATGCAAATCACAGAAAGCATGCTCACTTGTAACAATGCCATTCACTTATTTTTCCAAACTTCTTTAACATTCAGATAATACATCCTAAATTCATTTAATTAAAGTTCACATCTTACCATGAACTCTTGATCCTGTACTAGAATCATCACTAATACCTTGCGGACTTACATCTTCAAAGGATGTAGTATCTATACACAGAGATATAAAAGCAAATGTAAAATAAAAACAAAATTAAAAGATTATTGAAATACTTATCTGTAAATCATACTGAAATATTTTTTCAAACTGATCCATTTTTACTTAGGTAACGTTCTGTAGGAAAAATCCTGACACATTTTATAACTGCAGTTATTAAATCCATTCAGTATCATAGCACTGCAACTCAATTATCAAGGTTGCTTTTTGCTGAAAACTTAAAATACAAGTAAACCCCATATTTATATGAAATTGCTGTTACACATAATCACATCACAGTGCAAAAAGCTTCTACCTATACCTTTATTATTTAGCAACTGCTTGGATCTGAAGCCTGTAGAAGAGTTGACAGTGGCAAAGTTGATAGCTGTAGTAGAGAAGGCCATAGCTCCCAATTCTTTCCTCCTTTTACCCGTAGATATATCATCAGGACCCTCCAGATGTTCAGAACTACCTGTCCATTGTCCTCCTGCTAGGACCATGGACTGCACCAGGTCATTCATGGCTGGGATGCAAATGAAAGCAAATGATCAGCATGGTCAATGTATTTGTTTCTGTTCTTATTTTGTATTGCAAAATGTTGGACAGTTTTCTAAGCATTAAGGTGTACTGAAACTGGAAGACACGTAAACACAAGATCATCCACGTTATGACATGCAATCAGCTCAATGAAATGACAAGTGTTGTAAGTCAGAGACTTCTTTCAGCTCAGTATGGGTCTTAAAACTGATTTTATTAGCTATAATCGCCATGCTTGCACTGCAGTGGTATGTAGTATGTGTGTTAGAAGCTTTGGTACACTGTTTGCAATGATAAAATGGAATGAGTAAGGATAAAATGAGCAAAGGTGCTTATACGATACAATGTCAACAATGATACGGGATCCTTGTACAGTGCAGGTTACTGCAGGGATACTGTATTTTACATAATAATAAATAAAAGGATCTGAAAAAGATGACATCTGATGATATCCACCTTTACTTCACAAAACCAGAGAAAATCATCCACCCCCATTATAAAATAAAATAAATCAATACAACATTTTGGCAACAACAACTGATGAATACTTGGAGTGACAGACCACCATACAGCCTTGTGCTATTTTCTACACTCTCTTTAACAAAAAATTACAGTGGTTTCTTAATAAAAGGCTTACAAAATGTGTAATTTAGAACTATTTAGGTTAACACAGTGCACTGTAAATTTATATACACATAAGAGATGTGTATATAGACAACTATGTATACAAATATATGCAATCACAATGCACTGAATATATATATGTATGTGCGTGTGCTTGTGCATGTAAATGTGTGGGCATGTGTGTGCACATGTGCACATATATAAAGTATTCAGTGCCAAGGTTTAAAAAAAAGAAAAAGAAAAAGCAAAAAGAAAAAGCTCCAGCTCCTTGTATTGTAGCAGGACTTGCACATTGCAAAATAGGAGGAAAAATACAGCGCAGTCCAGGGAGAGGTTAGTGAAAAATTAGTAATGGAAGCCAGTGTAGCCATTTAAAAGAAGCTGAACTGTCATAAAGTCTTACACATGGAGCGACGGTAGAAGGCCTTCATTTTGTCTTTTTCCTTCGGTCTGTTCCTCAAAAAGGGCAGTCTTTTCAGTGCAACCACTTTTATGTCATAGCATGAGGAAAAACGGAAACAGGGAAATGAAAGAAAAAAAGGGAGAAGAACAGATGGAAGTTAAATGTTGAAACTAAGGACAGAAATGAATGTCTGAGTTTAAGCTATGTATGCTATGCTAAAAGCTATCATTCTCATGCTTCCATGTGTGATAATGAAATATGAAAACTACACTGAAATATGAAAACTACACTATGAAAACTTTAATATACTCAGCAATGCACCGAAAATAAAGGTGAAGAGCCTAATACAGTTTGAAAGTTCTAACTGCCAAGCTCTTGAAAAAAATAAAGGCAACTTCTTTGCAGACGATTATAGAAACTGACAATTATATAGCTTTTACTGTGAAAAACAGTATTTCTCGAACATAAAAATGTGAAGCAGAAAAAGCTTAAAATGAAAGCAACTCTACAATATGTCCACATCATTATTTTTTTGAGATTAATAGCTTTTGTAATGTTTTGCTCTGCATCTCTAGTAGGACACAATCTCTTGTCTTCATTTGCTACATTTTGTGCTCATTAATAATTTCGGTCATCTACTGCCTTGTAGAAAAATTACATGGACCTTATGTTCAATCTACTGTTTGCGTGCAGTGATTTTAATATTTTACTGAAATAATCCACTTCAAATCTGTAATAACAAAAATAAAATCAAGATTTATTGGCTGAAATGGTATACACCAATTTTTTTTAGCTGAAAAAATACCAAAGATTTAAAAAAAAAAATAGCAAAAGAAGATCCAAATATGAGTGTTGCTGTAACGTTTTGAGACAGCTAAGAGAAAACTGAGATACATAATGCTAGGAAACAGAGTTAAAATTAACAATAGTATTAAAAGATGGAGGAGGGGGAAACCACAAGTTAATCTTGTCCTCAGGTCCAGCTATTCTGCATTAGTAACTGATTACTGGCAGACACCTGCATTTTGAAGCATCAGATATGTGTCAGCTGGCTGCCAAGCATACAGGAGCCACATGCAAACAACTGGCATGTAAAGATCCGGAAAGAAATGCATCATGAAATTATCAAAATGGTCTTATTTATGCAGATATGAAAGCAGTGTAGTCCAGTCTTATCAGCCCAAGATCTGCTTATTTTATCTCTCTGAAGTCACTTTTGGGACACATGCTTTGTCTTTCACCTTGGTTTTCTGCTCAACCAGTGGCTTGCCATAGAGCAGTTTCTATTTGATACAGCAGTGCATATATAGATACGCATTTACAAGTGCACATGAACCACCTTGAAAGAGAAACCTCCCTCTCCACCGTATCATTCTGCATTTGCACTTCTAAGTAGTCTACAATGCAATACGTTTTACGACTTCCCATGAATGCCTGACTGGCATAGCCACAAGTGCCAAAAATAAGCACAGGTTTCCACAGTTGCAAAATACAACTCTATCTTGACCAGAGCGGGACAGCAAACACCCTCCTATGTCCAGTCCTTACAACGTGGGGTGGGGAAGAACAGGGAGAAAAGGCAGGCACATGGGCTACCTATGTAAGATAGGAGTACACAAGTGCAATTTCATCGCTGAATTACTCACTACGTAGGTATACAGGTACTTTTTATTATGTACGTACATACGCTTGTAGATACATCATAATAACCAGGGTTTTTTGGTTTTTTTTTTGCAGATGAAGAAAGTATTCTTTCTCTAGTAGATCCTGAAACATTAAGCCAAAACCAACTCAAACATACGTGCTGCCTGGCTCAAAAAAAAAGCAGAGAGGCTGCTAAACCTCCCATAAAGGAGGCACACGCGCTGTCGATCTAATTGTATATGAAAGTACATAGCTGCCAAAGGAATACGACGCACAGCATCAGACTAGCTTGCTAGAAGGTAAATTTTCCAACAGGTAACTAACTAATCAGTTTTAGTATTAATGCCATCAAACTAAAGCGGTAATTCTGTTCTATTTCTACTTTTTGTCATCATGGTAAAACATGACTCTCCCGTAACTTCCATAATCCTTTACAGACAAGATAACCGATCCCTCTATAATCCTTTGCAGACAAGATAACTGATCCCTCTTAATTAAAAACATCCACCCTAATCTTGTTATAAAGAAACCAGGGGATGTTCAAGAATCATGTGAGTCTTCCATGATTCTTGTTCATTAACACAGATCACCTCCAAAAGGGCTGGACTTAAAGCTCTCGGCAATTGTACCAAACAGGAAACCTCACTGCAACTACTTGTTCCTGAAAATCATACATCAAAACCTGTCCGTTGGTAAAATGCAACCTCCTTGGGAGGAAGAATTATGGAAGCTATTTCTGCACAGAATACGACTAAAGAAATGTCCTGCAAAAAATAATGGAATGGCAGAGCTACAGCAGAAACCACCAGGTCACCACTACATTTAGCTCCGGCAGCTTTATCTCTCTACACTTTTATTCCAACAGACGTTAAAAATGGGATGGCAGGAGGGCTATTTTGGTCTTAAGTAATCATCTACTCAAAGAACTCTAGTTATAATTCATTAACTTTTCTTTCTCTTTTCAGTATTCCGTGAACATGTTCTCAGCTCTGAAAGCAAGAACAAGTGATGAGTCTTGCAGAATTCCTCCGCTGATCAGGAGATCTCCCACTTTATAATCCTACTGTTTGCCAGAAATACTCGGGGGAATTCTGTATGGACAGTATTAAAAGCCTCCAATCGTTTTGTTCATGCACACAAGAAAGGGTTCAGCAGACATCTTCTAAATGTTTTGGTAACAGAAAATGGAGCCCAATGTACTACCTCCACTACGATACCATGTGTCTGCTACTGGTCCTACTATTTAAAGATGACAGGCTTACTGATAGCCTTCATTCCTTGGGACATTGTTAATAATGTGAAACGGCTCCAGTGGAAGCTAGCAAAAGTACTATGTTTTGCTCCACAGGGGAAAAAAAAAAAAAAAAAGTTTCTACTTGTCCGCCCTGAGTTTTCTAAGCAAAAGCTCAGAATGGTATCCCATCCCCTCGGAGGAAAACAGGCCCTGCACAAAGCCAATGTCAGATCTATGGTATTCACCTGATCACTAAAAGTGTTCAATAAATATTTGTGTTCAGAATCTGGGAAGACTGAGGATGTACTTTTAGCAGGTGAATACAGATAACAAAAGCGAAGGTGAAACTCTGCAGTCAGAGGAGCAACAGTATCCACACCGCCTGCAAGATCTAACTGGTGCTGCACACCGCCACAGCCTACGGGCACCCCTCCTTTCCAGAGCCCCTCTGGAATTTGCCAAGGGCTCCAAGCCCCCTGTGACACCGCAGCTACTGTTTTCTCCGCAGAACAGGGTAACCTGATTTTTGTGTCAAGATCACCTATCTTTGTAAGATAATAGGTCTCTTGAAAACATTTGCATGAGAAAATGTCCTGTATTAGGAAAACAAGTCTCCACCGCCACCTTCACAAGAAGAAAATCTACACATTTCACATAGTAAATCCATTTATCAGTAGTGGTAGCAGCAGAATAATTCATTTTGGAATCAATATCTCCTCTTGCTTTCTCAGACAGGGGATACGGGGCAGGAAACCTAAATCTCTCAAAGATCACTGTGTCAGATAGTCTGTCCTCTAGCTTTTCAGAACAACTGATTTGTGCCAGTGACTGCAGCTTGGAGAAAGTAAACTGCCTTCTCTTGCCTTCTGAAGGACATGCAGGACATTTCACCTCAGCAGTTCCCTCTGGAACCACCTCCATTCCCAGAGGCAGGGTGGAACGGAACCTGTCTCTCCCCGTACCCAGAAGTGCCTGTAATGGGCATGGAAAGCTGCAGTACCTGAGCAATTGCACTTCCAGCTTTTCCATTTCTTTGGGTTTCTTTCAGTGCAAGCCGCTAATGCCAAGCCACTTCATACAGAAAAGAAAGGAGCCACAGTATCTTGGTATTTAGGATTTACAGTCATTCTAAAAGCAGAAGAAATAGACTGCAAAACATGCACCATTATCTGTACTTCTCACACTGAGATACTCTCTTAAGTTTGTGAGACAGAACTGTCCCAGTAAGATTGTCAGCATTGAACTGGCACATAATTCAGCCAAATTCTATCAAAAACTGTGGTTTCCATGGCAACACGTGTACTGGAGGAAGGTTAGGATCCAGAATTAGATCAGCCCTTCCAGTTTGTGGATAAACACACTGGGATTAAGGGCAACATGAACAAGGTCCATGGAGTAGAAAATTAATGAGGTCTGAACAACTTCAAACCTCTTTTGAGGATCAGCCACCGTAACTTCAACCATAGCTTCCCCAGGAGGGTAACTGCACACTACAAGGTCCCAAGTATCATGCAAAGAAAACTGTCACATAAAAGAGCCTTTCCAGGACATGAAATCGTTGACACAGATGCAGATGGTCTGAACCAAAGCGTGCACACTCTGGACTCAAACTAAGACACTTGGAAACACAACCACTATACCTCCAGTCACTCCCAAATTCCACAAGACTTCCAGTTTATATGTAAAAGCAACAGTTGCTTTTTTAAAAACTCATAAGTACCTGTTTTGAACCCTAATAGACCCTTCCACTGAAAAAAACCCATTTCCCAAATTGACAAGTTTGCAATAAAAGTGATAAAATGTATCCTTATACTTATTTTCTCCAGTTATTAAAATATTCACAAATCTGATTTTAAGTTTCCCTTAAAGAAGTGGATTTAGATGTTTTAACTTTGACTAAGCTTCTGCAATAAGCACAGGAGAAAAAAAATTACATTATAATGGCTTCAATAATTTTTAACACCACAAATTCTTAGCTGGCACAAAAACCAGAATTGCAATCTGCTGCCTTTTAAAACCCGGAGACATTAAATTTTTTAAAAAATACTGCAAAGATTCTGTGTGAATGTAAATACACATGTATCCTGATGCTTTTACATGCACAGCCAAAATGCTTTTGGTGCATAATTAACAAATAGAATCATTACAACCTGATAACTTGGCTGCAATATTATCTCTTCAAGTTGTGAAAAACTGGACAGATTATGATTCATGCCAGAAGTGGGTTACAAAAAAATATAGATAATAAAGGTACATGCTGCACTGAATCTGGCCTTTTATACTGTGAGCATCCTACCATGATGGCTATCAGGCTCTTTCAAGGTTCGCAAATGGTGTCTGGAATATTTCATCTACCCACCTCTCTGTAACCCCCCCGCAGTCTCCCTCTCAAGCCACTTAACTCTAATCTTCAGGATCAGTAGCAATATCTTTTCAACAGCTTATGTCTCTACATTAACTCTTCCTATTGCATATTCAAACATCAAAACTCTTCATTGCTGGTTTTGGGAGATGCTGCAGGAACACCTCCAGACCGAAGGTCTTTCTAGCAACTGAAGGCTGTTAGCACAGCCACAGCTTGGAAAGCTCTTCCAAGACAAGGGGAAAGATTCATGCTGGGACAAGAGGAAGAAACAAAAAAGGGTACTAGTGGTGGCAACTGACCCTCTGCCTAAAATACTGTTCACCTGGCCCAGTAACAGTGCTTGCTTTATCTTACCCAAGCACCATAAACATATTTTAACACTGAAATTTAGAGCTATACAAATGCTAAAAACTACTTCCTGGCCAAACACTCAAGGAATTTGCAAGAAGTCAGTATAAATCTGTTGTTAATAAATTAATTCAGGCTTCATTCCTAAAGACTTAAATTATCTTTAAAAAAACCCACACAGCCTTTTCCAGCACCTCTTAATTTTAATCATATCAAAAAGACATTTAGCCAAGGATTATTAGAAGAAAAAATGTTTTGCAGTACTCACTACTACTCTTTTTGGTCCCCAAGGTCTGGCCATCTTCAAGAGAGTTTGAGCCCACAGAGGAACTATCCTGACTGTCCTGGTGGGGCAGCTGAAGAAATCCTTCACTGGATTCTGAACGGGTAGGTGTAAGGGTCACGGACTTCAAACGTTCTCGATTAACATCCTTCTTAGATTTTATCAGCTTCCTCATTTTCAGAGTAATCCAGTTGCCCCTTCTGTTACCAATAATACAGTACATTTATTGCATTTATAGTGTGTTACTTACGCTTTAAGACCTTTCCTAATTTGTGTACAAGAACATAGACATGATTCTGCTCCCCTGAAGTTTAAGGAAACCTTGATTTTCAGCTGGAACAGAACAGGTATGTCATGCTTTAGATTTGTCTTTATATCACGTTCATGAGTACCTTCTTGGCGGAGATGGTTCATAAAATTTATACTGATCCATTATCTTCTCCTCCAGTTTCTCCTTCTGTCGCCTTAATTCATTTAGCTTGTCACTGTAAACAGAAATTAATGATAATGTATGCTTCGAAAATGTATATATATAATGTTAGTAGCATGTTCCTTTCGATATCTGTTATCTGAAAGTTGACACCCTTCACGAGGAATTCTTATGTAACACTTGCTTCTTACTGAAAAATCAAGAAAGAGATACAACAAGCAAGCAGTCTTACGTTTAATGGCATCATACAAAATTTAAAAATTTCCATTTGCCTTTGTTACACAACAGAATTTCCCCCCTTTTTAAATAGAAATAAAGGGCATATCAGCTTTAACAGAATCATTTAGACAAGCACATTTTCTCTCCTCTCAAATTCACTAAAAAAGTTCAGAGATTACAAACAAACCTAGAAACTTTGCCTGTAGTAGAATGAGGAATCAACATTTTTGTTTCCTCATTTGCATCGTCACTAATGAACACAGTTGCACTGATGCTTTAGAATAAAAATGTAATGTTTGTAGTTTGTTATCTGATTTTCATAGATAATTTGTTTTTAAAAGAGTAACATTTCAGAAGTAGCACACGTTAATGTCTACATAAAACAGAAGCTTTTTTAAAAAAAAATACAGGTATTAGCATAACTGCCCTAATCACAGTAATTTTATTGTTTTAAAAACTCACATGTACTGCCTTTGCTCTACATGGAAGAGATCCTTGCTTTCCATATTCTGCTCAAGTAATGTTCTATTCTGTAGCATTAATGTCTGAATTTGATCTAGTAGGTGTCTGTTTTCCTCCTCCAGATTTCCTTTAAGCTGGCTAAGCAGCTGTTAAAATATATGAAATGGTACATGTATACGTGAGCATAATTTACGCACAGATGAGATTATCAAGAAAATCTACATCTACAAAGGTATTCTGATAGTCAAATCAAACTGAAAACTTCACTAAATCATGATTCAGCTGATAAAAGCCTCTTTGATGCTTTAAATAACTTAAACCAGTTTATCTAACACAAGCCCCAATTTTTGCGTTGCCTATACAACAGGCAAATTGCTTTAAGACCCACTTCGTTATCTATAAACCAAATGACTCAAGCACTTTATATAATGAGTCTATAAATACACTTATACAAATATTACAATGATACCAGTCATGAAGAATAGCATAATTCTCACATACCTCACACTGATTATTTAGTTTTGTCGATGTAATATCCAGTTGTTGGTACTGTTCTCTGAGTTTAGAAAACTCAGCTTCTAATCGAGTTTGTTCTAGTTTGGAATTGTTCAATAATGTTTTCAAATTCTTATGATCAGTTTGGAGAACTTCGTTCTCTCTCAGGAGCTGACTGTATGTATGAGTAAGCCTGGAATTAAAAGACACCATAAAAGAATACATGCAGATAGAAGGAAATGTATTCATTACCCACATTCCTACTGAAATGTACAGTTTCCAAGGCTCTGTACCGCTCCACAGAACACATACAAACATTTCTTACTATCATCTATGGTAGGTAAGTCATCTCAGTCTCATTTGCCTTGCTGTGCATTCTGCCTTTAAGCCAAACGCCCTGGGTTCTCCATATGTTTGAGAATAAAGCAGGATTTCTAAATGTGGACATTACAACTAGTCTGAAGATGCCACTTTTCAAAATACAAGAATCCTACAAAACACCTAGAATTTCATGCCAACACAGAACAGTAAGTAAATGGGAATGGTCCAAACTTTGGCAATCACGGAGGTTACATATATTGATTCTTGGGCTCTCTTTGTCCCTGCTGGGCCCTGCCATGTCCCTTTCAAAAAACAGCCTCCAGTTGCTACTAATCCTCCTCGCACAACAGCAAAGGTAGGAGGTGTTTAATTGTGAGCCTCCTTATCAGACGAACACATCTTAACACTTCTTCTTGAGGTTGGGAGTTTCACGCTCTGTGAGTACTACTATTAAACCTGACTACTCACGGCAAGATGTACCTCAGCTGCAGGGGTCAGGCAGGGCTTCAGCACCCACTGCATTTCTACTCCTGCTGGCATCAACCTCAGGTATCTCACCCTTTAAGCAACTCATGCAGAGTGGCTTGCTTCCTCTACAGCTCACAACCATACTGCACAGTGCTTAGCATCTTGAGACATGCCAGACCATCTGGAAATTCAGTGTCCTCAGGCTATGATAATTATTTTTTGTGGGTTTTGGTTGTTTGTTGGGGTTTTTTTTAAATTGTTTTTCTGTTTTGTTTTTCTAAAATTACTATCGCAGATCAACACAGTGGAGTTGCTGTAAGCTATGGATCAGTAAAGTCCTGAATTGCAGCACCAGGTATTAAGAAATGTGAGAGCATGCAACACTTGTTTACACTGTACTGGCAAGTGCTCAGAACTCTATTAATATATATATATATATATATCTATCTCAGACTTTTGCTTTACCTTTCATTTTCATCACGAAGTTTTTTATACTCTGTTGCTACAGTTTCATGTTTTTCGTTTTGTTGCAGCATCTTCTCCTGTTCTATCTTGAGTACTTTCTCCAGTTCTTCCAGCTGTACTTTCTGTTTCAGCAACTGATTGTACCTGCAAACAGAAGTAGCATTTAAGCTTCTTTTTTTGGAGTGACAAGAAAATACGGAATTTTTTTGAAAGGGTGATCTTTCAAAGTTTTAAGATCTCAATGTTATATTTAAGCAATACTAATTTTATTCATACTAGTTATACAGTGTTTTTTGCTTTCTGCTCAGGAATCTCAGACTCTTAATTCTACTCGTGCATATTGGTATTTACCTATCTTCTAAGTCCTTATGCTCCACCTCCAGATTTTTGTGTGCAGATTTAAGACTTCCATGTTTAGCAATCAGAGATTCATACTCAGAAGCTTGGCGTTCATGTAGGTGTTCAAGTTTTTCATGATCTTTGAGAAGCGAATCATACAACGATTTCAGATCCTCATGTTCCTTGAGCACACATTCATTTTCATTTTCCAAAGCAGACTGCTGAATCAACAGCTGTGCATTCTGATTCATAAGGGATGTGCTTTGAGAATTAAGGGTAGAATTTTCAACCTGCAGTTATAAACATTTGACAGGAGTTGCAAATTAATTTCATAGTCTGGATTATTTTGTCTATCTCCTCCTACTGACAGATTTCTTAAGTGTAACCCTTAGCATCTGAGCAACTTTCTAGTTGTTCCATTACCTGAAAACCTTTAATGGGAAAAAAATTTTTTCTTATATCCCCATAGACAATTCCAAATCAAAATATTCCAAGAATATTTTTTATAGCATTACTGCAAGACAGCACTTAAGAATATGCTTAAATTGATGCGGCAGGGGGCAGAATAAAATTATTTACCTTCAAATATCTGTTAAAGTGCTATCTAGAAGAGAGGCACATTTTCCTTTCAGCACTGATAGCTGTAGCATCACAATACCTCAGAGAAATGGATCACCAGTGATCCTCGTATCACATAAGCCAAATCTGTGACATGGCTAAACCAAAATGAACTTCCATATTGGCATAGATTTGTTTTAGTTTTTTAAAATCTTGACTGTACAGAATCTCTATTGTCACCACAAAATCCTTATTGTACCTATATATGCTTTACAATGAGGCTTCAAACAGTGGCATCCATTTAGCAGAGAGAAAGGGAAATAAAGTAATAGCACCTGGAAGGAACTACCCACATTCTGTGTTACTGAGGAACTGCCATTCACTGTTCTCTTCCACCAACAGTAAGGTCAGCTGATCACCTTACGTATGTGTTGTGAGACCTGGTGGAAAGTACTCTTCTAGAAGAGCGCAATTTCTTCTCCAGCAGTTATGGTAGAACAGTATTAATTTCTATCAACACATTACAGCCTTCAACAATAGACACACAAAAAAAAATCCTAAAACACCAAACCAAAACCAACTTAACTTTGTATGCTTTTGGAAAGCGAAATCTAATCCTTTGATATCTTAAAGAGAATTGACAATACCTAACGTGTTTGTCACCTGCTCTGTATTAGGCTGGTTTCCTTCTCTTTCCTATTCAAGAGATTAAAACCACAAACTACTGAGGCTTCTAATACCCTCAGGGTATCTATTGGGGGGGGTGTGGAGAAAAATCTATCACTCCAGTGCACGCTGTTACTAAGGAACAAATCCCTTTCTGTTGGAATTGCAGCATTCTTTGTTACAGATGAGAAAGCTGAACCTTTCACTGGAAATGAAGTAATGTCTGATGGCATGTGCATGCTGTGAAACTTCCCTTGACTGAATCACCGAGTTTGATTTAGTTCACAATTCCCAGCTATCCTTTAAGACATCCTTTCTCTTGTATGTTCTTTATGGGTATCAGAAGAAACAGAATTACCTAAGAACAGTTTTGACTTGACCAAGTCCATGTAGAACAGCTTAGTTTACACTTCAGATTTAGCTAATAGTTAATCACGCTTATTACATATTTCACCTTTTGTTCTGATGTACAGTTGATGGAAAGTCGTCTTGCAACTTGCCTGAAGCTACGAGCAAAACAGCTGAATTCTCAAGGAAGGAGAACAACTCCCTTTCTCAGCCTGTTGGGTGTAACATGATTTCGTCATCCCCAGCAACAAAAATTACATTGCTTGGTGAGGTTCACCGCAATAATTTTAAAAAATGAAAGGCGGAAAATGCTTCCTTCTCCCAACTCACTGCCCCATTACTTTCAAATATCTACAGTTAATTAATTCTCCAGGTTTTTCAGATAGCAAAGGTCTGTGCCGTTGTACAGTTCACAAGGCAAAAAAAAGGAACTACACAGATATTCCTGCTTTTTTGACAAATGGTTTGCAAAATACACAGAGAATTCTGAGTCCCAGAGATATATCCTCATCTGTTTAAAATGGTGCATTTCCATGCCTACATCCACTAATTTTTAACAGCTAGACAAGACACAGTGTGTGCACCAATGTTCTGTTTTGTTTGTAGGCTCGCCAGCCACAAAGGGGAGTACTGTTCACTAATTAGATTTCAATGTGGTAGACAGAAAGTGCATCTGTGGTACAACTAAGTTCTGCTTTCCAGAAAGAGAAAGGATGATAACTTGAGACACTCACAAAATGCATTATTTTACACATTTAAAGACTCCTTCACTCTTTGATTTTTGTCCACCCCAATATTGTTTACTATTTCTGCTGAATTGCAGACTTTGTATTCCCTCTTTAAGTAGCTTCAATCCTTATAGCTCCAAAAAGCATTAGATCCACTAACTACAATATTTCATTTACGGAGGGGCAGAAGTATTTAATAAAGCTGTTAAGGTATGAAGAACGACACCTGAATTTTGGCCATAAGAGCTGCAAGACTCTGTGGGCAACCACTTTTATAATTTCCATGGTCACACATTACCTTTTTTTGCCTCTGATTTATCTGAATTCAATCTTCACATTTTATGTAGTTTTCAGAGGGGTTTTTTTCAAATCTTCTGTACTTACTAACATCTTGATTTTCCTCTTAACTATGGCTTTTACTTTTTTTTTTTTCAACTCTATTTATAAAAATAGAGAAAATACTGAATTTATTAGAGGCTCTTTGGACACACTATGTCCCTGACCTAATTTAGAAGTAAAAAAAAAAAGTAAATTAAACAAAATTATCTTAGAAGACTGGATGAGAGAATCTACCTCCTAAGTATAAAGTCAAGAGTTTAAATTGAACAAACATGAAGGATTAATACCAACTTCTAGAAATGTTACTATTCATCAGCAAAGTGTCATTTGAGTGCTCATGCAGATTATTTGCACATTATTTTCTTTTCTATGTCTGTACCAGAAGTGAAACATGATTTACAGTACATTACTGCCATTATCTTTAAAGCTTTCATGTGAAAAAACTTTGAATTAATTTTATTTTTGAAAGCAAAATAGGAAAATATTACCTGCAGCTTGGCATTTTGAGTTTGTAGAGTTGTATTTTGTTCCTGTAGAGAAACAGTCTGTCTCTGAAGTGCAAGAATCTGAGCCTGCAGATTACTATTCTGTGTCTCAAGTTGCTTTAATTGTGTCTTCAGTGCTTGCTTCTCTGCCTGCAGTGTAGCATTCTTTATATGTTAAAAAAAAAAAAAAGAAAAAAAGAAAAATTGAGTTCACTGCTGTTTACTGAACTTTGAGAAAACCACCCCTTATTTCTCCAAAAGAAACAGAGCAGCATGACTTCGCAGAGATTTACAAGGTGGAAGCAACACAAAGTGGTATTATCACCGTAGGTTAAGATTGAAAAAAATGGGTAACTAATATTGTACCTATGGAGAAATAGTAGAGAAATCTCCGTGACTCATATAAATAACGATTATGTAAGAGGGATTTAAGAGATATCTGTGGGTTCAAAAGGGCCAATGTATGTTTCCACATTTCCTTTTAAATGCTGGTCAAGTGCTTTATGAAATCCCTCAGAGCAGAATCCAGCTGCTTCATGAAACTGTATTTAATTCAGATTCTGCTTGGTGTGTAAACTAGGTGATAAATTGTATACTTTCTTAACAATACTCTCATTCGTATTACTGGAACAGCTCACAACGAATAGTTAAAATCAGAATAGTATTTAAAACACATCTTACATTCCTTTCCACTTCGATTAATCTATCTTTAACTTTCAATAATTCTCTAGTAGTTTCCTGATTTTCTTTCTCCCACTTATTGACAGACTGATTTTCTTCTCCACTTCTTGGAGGTGAATTCTGAACCATCCTTTCCTCTTCTTGTCTTTGCTTGAGAGCTTCATAGTTCTTCTTCACCTGAAATTATTTAGGACAACTTCCATTAGGTTTAGAATTTTTCATTGTCTACATCTTGATTTATTACATGACCGTACCACTTCCCAAAGAACAGTAAGTGCTATATTACTGTATTTCCACATTTGCTTTTTGTATATGTTTGGGGAGATGATGTCAAAATTATTTATGGATATGGATAGCTTAACCCTGAGAAACACTTGTCTAACAAAGAGACCTCTATTTTCTGTTTTATTTCAGCACTTTTAACTGTATCCCCCAACTTTGTCCTACAACCAAGGAGACTGTATTTCTTTTTTTAACCAGTCCACTTGGGCTGTTCAAGGTAGGTCAGAAAACTGAAAATGACTACTTTTGGCATCCCAAATCAAATCAACTTCAGATTATTTATCCACCTGACATATTCAATGACCAATGAATAAACTCAGCAACTTTTCATGTGATTTCTACACTGTGCCTGTATTACTGCAGTCTCTAAAAAGCAGTCATGCCTTTGTCCTGCTTTACCTCATCCGAACAATGTGCATCTTTTGCCATCTTACACAAAAGGTCAAATGTAGAAATAACAATAGCTGGTATAGGAGTACTTTAATCTTACAGAAAAAAATGTCATTCTCCTTACTGTTTTAAGTTCCTGACGGAGTTGCTGGTTTAGATTTGTTGATTCTTCTAAACGAGCCTCCAAAGCAGCAATTTTTTCTTCCTTTATTTCAAGAGACTTCTTAAGTGTGGATTCTAATTTTGACTCCAAAAGCTTGTACCTACTGGTCAATGACATCACACACACAAAAAAATATCTGTATTTCAAAAAATTGAGGTATTTAAATTCTAAAGTTTTCTGAAACATTTCAGCATACATTTAGAATACATTCAGAAATGCTTGAATGCTGACTCTATTCAAAGCATGAAGACACCTCAGTACTAGTATCAAGCCCTATGTTTAAAAACAGACATAAAATGGTAGTAAAAAACATTTCTGAATCCTTCTTTCTTTTAATTAGATACACAAAAAGCCACGTTCAGCCACACCAGTAGGGTGCTGGCTTTATTTGGATCGTTAGTGTGTGTGTGATGACAGCACTCTTCCTTCTGGCTCAACTCCAGTGAATCCAGCGGGGACCCAAACCAAATTAGAATGCAAAATATTTGGAGAGCGAGATTTTCCATTTCCATTTCCTGCCAGCTCACAAACAGGAGGACGAGGGAAGGAGACGGAACACAGTACTTTGCAGGTGCATACTCATTTGATGTATGAATGTACAAATTGCTCACTCTGCCCAGCTGCTTGATATTTTAAGACTGTTACCACTCCTGATGTGCAAAGCTTCCATTATTTGCCATATTTACAACACTGTAGGGCACCTAAAAACCCCAAACCACGTATCTGGGAAAGAAGTGGTCAGATTTAGAATATATTGGTTTAGAACAGCATCTCATTTTAAGAAAATACTGAAAACCCACACTAATTAATCACTTTTAAGCACTAAGTCACTGTACGTGTACTCAGAATCTGGAAAACATCCCACATCTCTTCACAGTGGGATAAAATAAAATAAACCAGACCACTAATATCCCCCTTTTTAATCTCAACTGCTGAAGAATCTATCAATTTACTCAATGGAACAGATTGCAAGAGATTGAATGGACAACAGCATTAGATCTAGTCAGGAACTGGAGCAGAAGACCAATGGTAAGTGAATTCAGAAGTAGAAAGCTGTCCAGTAGCATCATGTAGTAGGATGAGAAATCCTAGATTTTAAGGTATGACAAGTAATTCACAGGGACTTAAGAAGCAGTAGGCAGTCTATGACTAGGAGAACAGATAGCATTTCATCTTCTTGAGCTAAAGCATGTATTCAGCTACAAATAAGATTTTTTTTTTTACTGAAAAGTTAACACAATTATACAGGAAACAAGAAAAAAGATTAATAGCAGAGATCCAATATCCAGTTTCCTTTTGAACACCTGAGAATGAAAGATGGTACAAATTTCCTAATACCATTGAGGTGTGGTAATTTCAGGTTCAGAGTCAAAATCCATTTGACTAAAGACAATAGCCATTTGAAAGGCAAAAGAAAACTGGTCTCTCCAATCAGGGAGAGAGAAATTGTGCATTTTTCATTTCCTTCATCAAAATGAGAGAGGCTGACCAAAAATACACTGAGAAGTAATTTTGGCTACAAGGACCCTAGCTTTCTACAGGCCTGAAGAAATAATTGCTAATGCCTCACCTACGTAATGATATAAGGAAAGCAACCCAGGTACCTTTTGGATGAATGGAAAAGCTGAGAATAATGGAAAGGCAGGATAGTGGCAGAGCAAAATTTCAAATCAGCCAATGTTTCCACTTTGAAAACAAATATTGCCTATTCACAATTCTCCAGCTCTACATGAAGTTTGAGAAGAAGCTCAAACAGTAGCATAGCCCAAATTCCTTCACATCTAAAACTATTTGGCCACAAGCCTGAGCTCAGAGGTAGGCTAATGTTCTGGGTAAGCTTCAAGATACAATGCTCACTGCGTACCTCCCCATGATCAGCCTGAATAGGCACATCATACTCAGCCTGATATCCAAGTATCTTCTAGCATCAAATATTCCATCTGCTTTTGTGGTGCTCTCACATAATCAGTGCTCGACAACCAAGTTTACCACAAACACCTTTCTAGACAGGCATTGTCTCCTGCTGCAAAGCAATCTGCAAAGAATTAAGCATGAGCTGTTCTTAGGGCAGTGCAGTTGAGCAGCACCAGGTTGCAAGAGATCTAATGCCAGTAGCTAACATTTGCCAAGTGCAGGTCAACCAACATGTAATGCTCGAGCCTGCTCCTTGGTCTGGGCTCTTAATACATAATATATAGGTAGCAAAAAAATGAGCAGTGACTCCTTGAAAAAGGAATACCCGTTAGAAGAGAACTACGGGGATGTGGGGCAAATGAAAGGAACATTAACTTATTTGTTTAATTCCCAGACACAGCTAACCTGAAAGCAAAGGAAGAAATTAAACCAGTCATGATAGGTGCCATAAGTATGTTAAAAGTTCATTTACAGATTGTAATACAACAAAATCTGGATAAACCTCTCTATTCCACAGGGACACATAACTCCAAATCTTCTTCCAAATTAGATTTATAGATCCAATGTAACATCATTATGTAAAATGTGAAGGAATCACTTGTATTGTACGGCCCAAAATCATAATTCATATAATGTCACAAACCTACAAGAAGTTAACCTACAACATCTCATCTTCAGAAATATAAGCACTTGTAAAGGGTAAGTGCTCTTGTCTGGGAAACAGAAGTAGACTCGCAAATCCTCTCATGTAGTATAATTTGCAAAAGCACCTTTACAGAACAATATTAACTCCCTTTGCAGAAGCACTCCAACCACTTGGAATCTGGAACATGATTCAGAAAACTGTTGCTCAGTCTAGACTTCTTCGTCTAAGCAGTTTAAGCTTCAACTCAGCTCAAGGATTAGTTCTTTGTACAGTATATTGACCTAAGGACAAACCAAATGCATACTATGCACTGTATGCTACACAGTTATGCTTAAATCAGAAGAGATCACACTAGTCAAAGTTCTGAGGACTCTTCTTGACAGAATTTCTCATCTGTGAGCTGAGAACAGTGGATGAAAGACACCACCAGAAAACAAGAGGTGGTAACAGATTCTCCCTACAGGATTCTGGCACCACCCCAGTAACAGAGCACTGGAAGCAAGAAAGGGAACTGAAGGAAAAAAAAAAGTTATTTGGTTTTATTTATATATATATATATATATATAAGGCCCAAAAATCAATCTAAGTGTTCACAAAAATCGGTTGTTAATAACAGATCATGAAAGCAGCTTTGTTGGTTTTGTTTTTAAAGAGCACAACTGAATAGCATCGTGAAATAATGATTGGCTAGAAGCCCATACTAGTCTGCTTTTCTCCTGTCACAAATTTTCCCCAGATCCCTGCAGGATAAGACAGAACACAACATACAGTAGAGGAAACAGATGTCAGGATAGCAGCTGTTTTATAATGGCAGGTGTGGTAGAGTGATAGAGCCCTTATGAAGTTTCAGAGACACTCAAGAAGTATTGGATACTTCCCAGCTTGCGTAAATGAGAATGCAGTTTCCTTTTGGTAGGAAGAACTAGAAGGGAACAGTTGTAAGGAAAGAGCAAGACAGTTTTAAGGTAACCCATTTTGTGACAAAAGTGTAAAAACTATTTCCATCAGTCAAGCAGTCTAAAAGGAAAAATCCCCAAACTTCGGTCCTAGTATCTTTTACTGCTACTGTTCCAGCTGCTCATTAGAACAGAAAACATTTTCATTATATATTAACTGTATCTACTGACATACCTCAAGAAATTTCTTAGTAACAAAAACCAGCAACTCCCTTTCACAGCCAGCTGAATTTTTTACAAGCACATCAACTACCTTATTAATTTCAAAGAACAACAAGTTCCATTTTGGGTCTATTAGTGTGCCTTAAAAATCTAAGAGCATGCATAAAACCAGTCCATAAAACCATCTTCTCTTTATGAATAAAAAAGACCCTCACTTCTATGCTGCTGCAGGTGGGCATTCTTACCTGTCGTCACTGCTCTGCTCATCATGCAAGAGACGCTCCTTGTTTAAGCCTATTTTTTCAAGTTCATGGGCAAGTTTTTCTAGATCATTGTTCATTTGTTGAGTCTTTAATTTTTCATTCACCAAGTCCTTATGCAGAAAAAATTACAGTCAGTATTATCACGTAAATCAATAATGTAGCTTTAATCCTAGAAGTGCTGAGGCAAGAGTCTTTTATCGCTACATGACTGGAATAACTCTGCTTTCCTTCCAACTGTTAGCTTTCAAGCTATATTAGACATTATATTGCAACTGTTAACGTGAATTCACTCCCTCCCTTCCTGTAGAACTCGCCTTTCAAATTGAGTCTTGAACATTACGGTGAAGGGGAGGTGTTTCAGTCAGAACAAATACTAACATGAAGAACCTGAACAACGTTCATTTAACAAAGGCTCCATGGCTGCCTGTACGCAACCTTACAGAACGAGGTATAATATGGTTATATTATTCCATTGTTTTATTATGATTATATACATTTTGATTATCTAAAGCTTTCCCTACTGTAGCCATTAAAGATGTTAATAGTACACAGATTAAAGCATAAAAAATACAAAAGACAACCTTTTTTCAAAAATACAGATATAATTTCTCTACGTTACAAACAGATTATGACTGGAATGGTAACTAATTTCTGCTTACCTCTCGTAAAGTGACAAGGGTTTTCTTATCAATGGTAGCTCTTTTCACGAGTTCTTTATTTTCTTTTTCTAGTTCTTTCAGGCGAACACATGACTCTTTATATACAACTATTTCTTTAAATAGAGATTTATTTTCCCTTTCCAGATTACTAATTTTTACATTGTTTTCTTCTAAGGTACTATCTTTAATTTCTGCTTGTTGTCGAAGTCTCTTATTTTCTTTCTCTAGCTGTTTCTTATCTTTTTCCAGTTGAGAAGTCTCTTGTTCTAACAATTTATTCTCCTTTTCTAATTGTTCTAGGCGCTTACTAGAGATTTTCAACTCTTCCAAGTTCTTTTGCAGAGTCTGATTTTCAGACTCTAAATCTTGTAATTCACTTTCTAATTGCTGAATCTTCTTATTGCTGTTTTCAAGGGCTTTCTGTAGCCTTTGGTTTTCTGTGTCCAGGCCTTGGTAGCTGACTTCCAAGCGTTCAGTTTTCTTAAATGAGGCTTTCATGAGTTCAAGGCTTTTTTTAAGCTGCTCCTTTTCACTCTCCAGTTCCTTATTTTCTAGTTGTAACTGTGCCACTTTAATGCTTGTACACTTCAAGGATTCAATTGTTCTTCTTAATTCTAAATTTTCCTCATCCAGTTGCGAATTCTCCTTTTCTAATGATTCTAATTGAAAAGTGAGATTTTTTAGGCTATCCAAAGTTTTTTTCAGTTTTCTGTTTTCCATTTCCAGGTCTGAGTTTTCTTGTTCTAAGGCCTCGATCTTCTCGCAAGTAATTTTTAAGTTAGTAATTTTTTTCTGTAATAGTTCATTTTCCTTCTCCAGACGATGCAGCTCATTCTCAAGTTCTTCTGCTCTCTCCCCTTTCTCTTTATAGTGTTCCAGTTCTTTTCTGACTTGTTTTTTTTCAAATTCAATCTTATTTAACTTACTACTGGTCTCTTTAATGGACTCATGAAGGATTTTATTTTCTTTTTCAATTTCTTTCATTCTCGCTTCAGCACTGATTTGTGAGCGTTGTCTCAGAGAAGCTACAGTTTGATTCAAATGTTCATTTTCTTGTTCTAAAAGCTTAATCTAATTTGGGTAGAAAATTTGTAAACTCTGGTGAACAACTTGCCAACAAGTAATTACTTCCATATATAAACTGAAAGTTACTAAGCTAGTAAGATTACATCATATTTCCCTTTTATTTTAAGTTTTTTAAAAAACAATTCTCTTGCTCTATTGGTATTTAAAGCATTACAAACATTGTGTATGTACACACATGGAAGTCTGACAACAAAAGAAGTCAAAGTGAATCTTCAAATATCTTCCTCTTGGATATTAGCAAATAAAATAAAAATAAAACTAACAAAGCACAACCCAAAAGAAAGTTGTATCTGTTTTTTAGCATAATTTCATTTTCATCTGCATTTATCCAGATTTAGACTTTCTTTTTTTAAACTCTCTAATTTCCAGAGATGCGTGTCCACAAAGAATGAAAGTGTAGTCAAGTTCTAAACCAAACCTGAGATGCAGGGAGGTGTGGGATCCATAAAAGTGTCTTTATTTCACTTTGAAAAAACAGAGGTGATTGGTGGGCTATGAGGGCATCCTGATCAGTCAATAACATTTTGTGAAGGAACACATCAAAGTTACATTAGTTTTCTGAGTTAAAATGAACCCTTGGACGTGCTGTTCCAACAGCTTCCAGAGAAAGTAAATCATATTATAACGGAATTGTTTTCTTAGGTAACATACTCCCATATCTACTTCAAGGATAAAGGCAGCATTTACAGCTTAATCTTAGTACATCTTGACTTTTACAGTTACTCCAAATAATTATAAATTGTTTGGGTATGTAACAACAGGCAACAAAATCCAGAAAACTGTTTAAATCAATATTTAGGAATACACTAATAGCATAAGGGATGTTTCAACAATAAACTGTTTTGGAGAAAGCCAAAAAGTGTCAGTTGCAATGATAAACAGACTGAGAAAATTACAGACTGTTCTTTCATATTTAAGTCTGAATGTAACTATTAATTATAGCATCTGTGACTCCATTCCCAGCAATGACAAACTTCTGAAATGATTAACGAGAAACTAATCAACAGGTGTGTAAAACCACAACTTTGTAACACTTCTTTACATAACCTTGTACTTTACTGAACATGTATAATTATTTTCCATGAATTCTGCTCCTATAAATGAAAAAATAATGATCAATGCCTCCATAGTTTCTGATTAAATCAAATGACCCCTGTATAGTCAACTCACACTAAGCTTCAGCACAGGATTTGTAAAAGCCACAAAAGATGCTGCTAACCCATCACAGCTCTTAAGAACATTATTTTTAAGCAGAAATAGCCCCACTGAAATGTCAGTCCTACTCCAACACATTTTAAAACAATATATGTATCTGTGATGGTTGCACTGGGACTTAGGACTTACTCCAGAAAGTTTTGGTCCTTTTTTCCTAGAGCATACTTCTAATACAATGTATAAATCTATTACTGTAACAATGAAACTTCTAAACAAGTCAAGCTGGCATATTTTCCATATTTTCTTTAAAAGTATCCTTAAATGAAAGTAAAGCTTCAGTGCTGAGGGTTTGGGGGTTTTTTAGTTTGTTTTGGGAGGTTTTTTTGGTTGTTTTTTTTTTACTTTTTGTCTCTTTTCTAAGTCTAGAATTTCATTTACTGATTAAATTTGGCCTTTAAAGTTTTCAGGACTTTTGAAATATAATATTCTGTATTGCAACATACAAAAGATAACTACAGTTCTAATTCTGAAAGACTTGATTACTAAATGGGGGATATTTCCAGAGTTTCCATAACTCTTGCTTTCTAGTGGCAGCCTTCCACAGGTCCTCTGAATTGCTCTGCAAAGATCTTTAGAAGGTGTCAGCACCCTTTAGATACAGATACGTCAGTGACATTCAGTACCCACCCCAATACAGCTCAAATCACTTACAAAGACCCAGATGCCTGTTTCTGGCAACCAAAAATAAATTCTGCTAGCCACCCACAAGTCACAGCTAGAAAACATTCCACTATAGGGCAATATTATGAAACTGGACATGATGGTTCCTACCCCAGAAAAACAAGACTGAACGACACAGGAAGAACAGTTTCAGCAGTGGAGCAGCAGACCAGCTCTGCTATACTGGTCTCTGTCTAGTCCCTTCAAGGGTCAGGCTGCTGCAATTCTCATTAATACTCCAACATTACTTCAAACACTGACCAGCTGTCTGGAACCTGTTTTCCTCCATTGAGCGGCGTCTGGCTTACCTCCAAAGTTCCCAATTTTCTATTTTGGCTGAGCTACACCCTTTAAGCAACTATAGCAAACATACAGCCCAGGAAAGCCACAGAAGCCTTACAAAACACTAAAAAGTTCTAAAACTAACAGTGAAGCCTCAGCTAAAGATGAATCATGTGTCTCACTGGCTGCAGGTCTTAGACAAGCAATTGTGCTGCAGATGTGTCCTTTCAGCAAATCTGCTCCATTTACAACACTTTTGTGCCTGTAAAAAAAGTACAAAAGGAGAACAGTACAGTACAATGCAGCATTAAAACTTGATTTTGCTACTCACTTGTCGCTCTGAGTTTTCGCGAAGTGTTTCAAGTGTCTTTTCAAGCTGTGCTTTTTCTTTCATCAAATCTTTGCTCAAATTCTGACTGTTCTGAAGACTTTGTTTCTCTTGACTAATTTCATTCTCTAGCTCTTCAAGCTGGGGAAAAAGAAATACATTTTTTAAAATGTACTTAAAAATTACAATAGTATTACTCTTAGCTAGGTTGAAGGTACACCAATAGCAATGAATTTGTAAACGAAGAAGGTTGAAGGAAAGAAGAAAATGGAATCTTCTGTTCTATATCTGAAACAATTCATCTCTTCTTTACTTCTGCCAGAATTTTCTCCCTGGCTCAGCAGACTGTATCTATAATGTACTTTTGCATTAAAAAAAAGGGTCAGATTTTATTAGGCGCTGGGTATTTCCCAAGCATCTTTTTTTCCTCTTAAAGTTCCATTTTAGTGAGATTTTATACTGCTTCGCCAAGTCCCTTTTAACTTATAAGGACTGAATGTTGTTTGATCTTACTCAACTATTTCAGGAGATACTTATGACTATTCCTTGGGAATTAAATAAACAGGTTTGTTTTGTCAAATGGTTCCAACTCGCAATGTCATCAGACAGCAAAACTCTTTACAAGTGAAAAGAAGCAAGTGTGATTTTTCTGTCACATATAAGTTATAATTACTTAGAATATAAACCTTCCAGCAGGTGATTGCTTCTATGTCAAGTCCATTGTCCACACGCTACCCAGTCCTAGAGAAGTCCAGACATAACTCAGACTCCAGGGGGAATACTTTTAGAAATAAATTATCTTAGTTATATACATTTAATTGCTGCTAAGTAATACTGAGAAGTAAAATCACAAAGAGGTTGTAGAATGGAATTTGTTACTCCATGAAGCAATTTGTTGATCCAAAATATGCAAAAAGCATGGTATCAATCAGGCCAGAACCTGAATTCAATATTTCTCTTAGGATGAGAATACTAGTGTTTGACCAGCCTTTTGTTTCCTTCTCCTTCTCCCAAATTCCAGTTTTCCCGGTCCCTTGCTTAGCAGACCAATGCATATTTTACAGGGATATTGGCACTTCAATAGGTTTTTGCAAAGGAGAAGTAACTGGCTCAATCGCCCTAGCAGCAATGCAGTCACCCTCCACTTGGGAACCAAATTTACCCATTGCCTGACCAACTGCCAACTGGGCACTGGAACTGTAGTTCCTGTGGTCACTTACCTTTTATTTATGAGACTATTATTGGTTTGTTTTAAGAGAAAGCGTGTCCAAATACAAGTAGGCTATGAATACAGGATTGGTAACAGGCATTTTGTTCAGCTTCATGCTTTCTACTGAAGTGATCACTGTTCAAGTATCATTTTTAGGGGCAAGTGAGAAAAAGGACTTGTCACCAGACATCTAAGGTGGTAAGAACAGTATCAGACAACCACAAGGATCTACTGCTTCTTATACCTACTCCTTTCTTTTGTATCCTCCTAGCTGTCTTTCTGGTACTATACAGAAACTCAAAGCAGCACACAGGCTGCTGCAAAAACCATCATATTGTTGAGAAATCAGAAAAAGCATGGAAGTATGAAATACAGTAGGGATTTCTTTCATATATTTTTAATTATCTCTTGCCCACTAAGAACAGTCTAACACCTGAAACATCTGAAGCAAAAGCTATTTCAGAAACTTTAAGACATTTCACTTCACTGTAATTAGTCCCCGTTTTTCTCAAATTTTTACTCTCTATAGATATCACTGAATAAACTATTTGATAATACGTAATTTGCAGAGTAAAATATTGTAGATAAATCTGCCAAACTCCTCTCATTCATTCATTTGCTCATCAATTCCTTGGCCCGTGTTCTCTCTTTCTCAGTTACAAATGAGGACACATAACAGAGTTTTTCTGCTTAGACTTACCAGTCAATCTCCACCTATGTACACACACCTTCCCCTGATTACAAAAAATAGTGTTCTCAAGTATCATAAAAGTTTCATTACTCATTTATATCCCTAATATGTTAATATTTTTCCCCCTACTGGTGTAAGACCTTTCTGAATATAACGATCGTATTCTTACATCAATAAAAAAGCATCACTAAAAAAGAAAAAAAAAATCTCTCAGAGGTTGTTTTCTTTTTTACCATAACCTTACAGACACTGTAACACCATTTAAGACCCCAGTAATACTTTTTCCAAAATAACAGGAATTCGTAAAATTATCCTTTAGAAAGAAAGTGGCTAGCAACATTATGTAACTCAGACAATTCAGACATACACTGATGATTACCTTTTTGCTAAGTCTTTGGTTTTCTTTTTCCATCTTCAGAATCCTCGAACTACTGCCTTCTACAGAACCCACTGCACTTTGCAATTCTTCCACTGTCTTCAGCAAACTTTGGTTTTCCATTTCCAGCTTCAGCAGTCTGCTTGATGTCAGTTCATTTACTTCATGGCCAAGTGATTTCTGTGGCACTGTATGAGAAAAACACCATAAAGAAAAAAGGTTACCTATTACCCGGTCTTCTTGGACTTTGCATTTTTAGACTTCGGGGATATAGAAGCCTTTGATGGTCCTCCAATGCTTTCTTGGTGAATAGAGCTAGTTAGGATTAATTACCCATCCTCCTTACCTAACAGGTAAGGCTGCAGATGCATAAAAGGAAACCTTCTACTCATCCTAATGTTCCTAATCACAGCGGAGATTTGTTTCCAGAAACTGAGGATGTATTTCTGAATTTCCACAAATCCTTTGTATGGGATCCCATGTATGACCAAGCATGCTATATTGGAAGAATCAAAAATTTGCCACAGCTATCTCTGCAAACTATTACTCTGAGAAGCTTTAACAAAACTTTCTTAACTTTGAGAACAGTAAAGCAAGTCTGAATGGCAACACAGTATAACTACAAGGTATTTATGGGGTTTGTATCTCTGTTTAACTGAACAAGAAGCACAAGAACAGGGACATTTCATGTAGGCTGTATCTCCAAGGATACATGGGAATGAGCAAAAAAAAGACCAACCAAACCACAAGAAAACATGCCCCCCCCCCCAAACTGTCACCTTCCTCCAGAGAACAAGACTCTCTACTTTAGAAATAAGGACCTCTAATTTCCTAATGCTGTCCAGCCTCTGAGCTTTCAATTTTTCTATTTTATCTGTTTGCAAGTATTACTCTGTTTACCTTCAGAAAGTTCAGTAGTCCTATTTATCTGTTCAAGTTCCCAGCCAAGATGCAATGATTCATCCATACTTTGTTTCTGAGCCATTTCTAGAGTCATATTTTCCTCCATGAGTTCCTCAATCTTCTTTCTGTCCATATCACGTTCCTTAAAAATTATTTCATATGTAACATTAAAAAAAAAGTCTCAACATGCACAAATTATTTTAGTATCTAGTATGCCACAGAGGAATGCAAAGTGTATTTTCTGATTTGCTAATACACAGTAGGCAGGGAGGAACAGACAGAAGTATGGAGAACTTGCAAGTGTAACAACCAGTAAAGAAAAATACGCAGAGAAGAACCTCTTCTCATCTTTTTCAAGTTCACTTCTCTCCAAGAACCAGGGAAGAAAGTATACATAAGCACAGCTTGGTAGCACACAAAAAAACCCAAACTGACAGAGAAGCAAAATTTTACCTTCTCTAATCTATCCTAAGACTACTTTGATGCAAAAAAGCTGTAACAGGACTCAGTCTGTGATGAGAGCTTCTCACCTGGCTCTTTACGAACCCCTTCACCCACACCCTAACAGGAATAAGTTGCAGCTGTAACTCTAAACATTTTGCAGAAAATGAAAGTAAACAGAAGATAATAATCTGCCATCCCTTACAGAAAAGGCCCCCCAACCCACCTACCCCTGGCAAAATATGACTATATTTTAGAATACTTATTTTTGGAGAAAACCCAATTAAAAACAGAATTATTTTGCGAAGAACCTTCTGATAAATATGTCACCATATTGCCAGAATTTGAAATACAAATCGCCTCTTTTATCTACGTATTTAAGTGACAAAAGACTGCCTTCACATAAAAAAAACCCTTCATCTTATTGTTCTTACTAATGAGTCTTTGTATTTCTTATCACTGTAATTTAGCTACCCAATTAAACACTGTACTGCCTTTTAAGAAGAGTACTGCCTTTGCAGTTTTTCCTTCCCTAGGAAACTATCTGAAAAGTGTTAGTAAATCAAGAAATACCCTCTTCCTCTCCTCGCCACTATTTTGATTGGAAATTCATTAAAAAAAAAAAAATTAATTCAATGCACATCAGTTGTCTTTGTTATCCTCCATTTACACTTACCATCTCCATATCATGCAATTTAGCTTTTAATTGTAGATTCTCTTTTTCTAACTCATGTAATTTATCAGAACGGGCTCGGGTCCCCTCTAATTGATCTTCCAACATTGTCTTGGTTTCTAGCAACACCTGATTGTCTTCCTTCAATTCCTACAAGAATTAAGCAACCACAAAACCTCAACAAAAGCATTTCCTTATTCATACAAACTTTGATACACATAATCGCTAGTTTTAGAAATGTTGCTCTAATGCTAAAACATTATTTTGGAAGCTGTAACAGACATTTCATAAAACCAAAATTACAGGAATTTCACATAACTGTAACTTACAAAACTGTCACGAAAAGAAAATTCTACATAAATTAAATAATCCCTAAACCATTAAGAATAAAGTATTTGTAATTACAATCAAACCATAAATATCTCTGCGATTTGAGATGTGATCTGGAAAGGTGTATTGCACATGCATGGATTACAGCTAAACAGAAGGCTGACATCAATAAAACTTAGAGGTGTCTGGCTCAAAACAAACAAAAATAAGTACTTCACATACCATGTAACTGAACTGCGGAGCTTACTGTACATAACTGTGTAGATGAAAAGGCTTACATGTTTTGAGAAGTCATATAATTCATGCAAGAGAAGGCCAGAAAGCTCCACATACCACCTCTTAGGATGTTAAGCATTGGAACAGGCTGCCCAGGTATGTGGTGGAGTCACATCCCTGGAGGCATTTAAAACATGCCTAGCTGCAGTGCTTAGGGACATTGTTTAGTGAAGGACTTGGCAGTCCTGGGTTAACGGTTGGACCTGATGAGCTCAGAAGCCTTTTCTAACCTAAGTGATTATACAATTTTATGATTTTGCCGAGCAGAGACTGCTGGAGGCCAGGAGAGCACAACAGGAAAGTATCACCAGGTACTTGCCCTGTTCTTTTACTCTACTCTAGGCATCTGCTATTGACCACTGTCAAAGACTGGAGATGGATGTAGGCGCTCCTCTTCAGTCCATAATTTGTTTTATTATCAGACTGAACTCCCTCATCTTTGGTTTGCATGAAATTGAGAACAAAACTGAAGAAAATAATTTTCTACAGGCCATAATTAGGTTTACAGGCCGCTGGGCAAACTTACTTAAGCCCAAAGTAAGGACATGAGGTTGAAAATATAACTGCATTCTCAAACTACAACCAGTTGTATTCAAAAGTCCTAAACAGCTTTAGTTTATGTACATGGAGGGTTTTTTTAATGGCATCTGATGAAAATAATAATGTGTAAAATCATACAATTAACAATTTTAGTCATTATATAAATACAAAACTTTTCCAACTTCACTATGCAGTCAGCTGCAAGATCTGAAAAAAGATCAGTGAATACAACATAAATCTTTATCCTTCAAACTCCTCCCTACACAAATATTAAGTTAACTTATAATTATTTTTAAGAAGCAAAGCCAACTAATTAACATCTGTCTCTATTTGAGCATGCTTGAAAAATCAGACAGTTTACAAGCATGAAACATGTAAACAAATTTCAAGTTTCTTATTAGTTTAAACATTCTATGAAAATGAAATTTCCACTGGGCAGTCTTTTACACTAACTTCTTCCTCTGCCAATTTTTTTAACCATATGCTTTCAGTCTCTTTTAGAACAGTAGTAGATACACACATAAAGTCATTCACATAAAGATGATTTTCAAACAGCTCACATAAGGTTTTCTTGTACGCAGTCAGGCTGATAACAGTGTTCGCCACTCACAGTACCTGATTTTCCAACAGAGCCAAGTATGCTACCCTAGTACATCATATATAGTTAACAGCCAAATACTCTGAGGAAATTTGAGACCATAAATCACAGCACTGGACCTCTATTGCTGAGCTCAAATTCTACACCAGTATCTTGTTTAAACTACGTCAAACACTTAGAAAAGATCCAGAGTTGGAAAGTGATTACCAGCCTTTGTTTTTAAGTGGCATGCGAAGGCAGCTTTGGAGCGTCCTCAAGAACGGATGTTTCAATGACAACTGGTAAGGTCCATATTTAGTGTATCTTGAGAAAGTTTCTTCCAATTTCATCAGACTATTTCACATTACACAGTAAGATGATAAAATTATTTCCACGAGCAAGGCTAAGAACAAGTCATCTTAAAAAAAATAATTCTTGGGAACCATGACTTTTAAGTTTCAAAAATGCCTGAAGTATTTTTAACAATGTTTTAATCTGCACCATGCACCTTATCTCTCACCACAGTCTATTAACTTTTTTACACTGCACTTTGCTTAGAAAAACTACCAATCTCATTTTGCATTAAAACAATAGTAACTCCCATGTCAGTTGATATGCTTTATTTCTGACTAAAAGTATTGTTGCAAGTTTTTCATGAAGGAGCTGCAACAGAACATTAAAAAAATTTGGGTTTTGCCTTGCAGTTTTTCCCCTCTCATCACAGTAGCTTCTATCACAGCAGGAGCTATTTTATGCTGTAACATATGAAGTATACATTCGTTAAAACATTTCAACTTTTAAACATTCAAAGTAAGAAGTCTCTTTCCAAAGGATGCCATATCAGTGGTAATGAGCATTATTAAGTTTTTCAGATGCGGTAACTAGAATGTTTGGGATACTGCATCATGTCCAGGCAGCAGTTCACTGGGAAGAAAATCTATGGAGGTTCACAGATCACAATGTTGAGATGTTGCTTAGGAGTTACTATATTAGAAGTTGTATAGAAAAGTCACTTCTCTACTGTATTCAGAACTGATAAAGCAATAATTAGAGTATGAGACTCAGTCTTAGGGACTCCATTTTAAGATATGAATTAAGACAGAACCCAGAGAACAGAAAAAACACCTTGTAAGGCACACCGTTGTGGGGCTGCAAAGGATGAGGAGCTAGAAGAGAGGACACATAACACAACACAGTCTTCAGAGAAGAAAAAAAGCTGCTACAAAAGGCTGCCGACACTTTGGTGTTAAAGCACCAATTAATGCCAAGCATTCGTTTGAAGTGGTATGGGTATATAAAAAATAGGACTGAATGAGTTCCCAAGACCCCATTCAGGCCTGTGAATCCAAGAAGCCACATTAAATGAAGAAGTCAGGTAAAAATACTCTGTGTCATAGTTTAGCCTAAGATCTTGTTTTCACTTTTTGGTCATTTTTACACTAAAAAGCAAGCTTCATACCAGTATCTCAACAACTGCATCTACGCAACATAGTATTTTTAACAAGCATTTATTTGGAGTTGTCCCTGCTTTTCTAGGGGTACGTGGGTGGGGTTTTTTTTAATGACCACCTTGACAATTTCTTTAAACTTTCAGTAGTTTTGACTCCCATATGTAACTGTTTCTTTCACAAATTCTGCCACCTTGGCATTTGCCCAACAATTTTGCCATTTACAGACAGAACGACGGCCTATTAAATCCTGCATGCTGATTTGTTTCCCGAACTTCTAATTCATGTCAGAACTGTAAGTGTCTCATGCCTGGTGTCAACGCATCTTTTTTCAGTACATTTTATCCATGGAATGCAGTCATGCTAAACTCATTTATGTGTATAGCCAGCATTTCCTCAACACTTTACTTAGAAAATTATCTTCTCTTAGGAGATCAAAAAGAGGAGAAAGGTTATTACATTTATAACACATTTTTAACTAATTCCTCCTTGGGTTTCTCAATACATAGTATAATATCCTAAACAGAGGCTTCTACTGGTCTTGCTAGCTTACAGCTACAGTGAATACCACTGACTTCAAATGAAGCTGCATGCCACTACACACAGGGACTCTTACCCTAAAAACTGTAATTTATCACAAAAAAAATGACTATCATATATCCTAGAGCAAGAAGCTGTAACACTGTTTTCACGCCCCAATGCTTAAGTCATCAAAGCAACTTTGAAAAAGCCACAGCAAACAAAAAATGATGGTTATTTGCTATTTTTTTCCCCTGAATATACCTCCACTCTAGCTTTGTAGAATTCAATATCATGCAGCCTCTCTTTATACCGGCTGACTTCACTTTCAAGCTTGTCGACTCGAATTGCCTTCTCACGAAGGGCATCTAATTCATCTCTATAGACTCTGGCAGATCGGGCATCTGAGAGTAAATTCATATTCTAGAAAATATGAAAATACAGCAATTAAAGGCAAGAATAATGGACAGTACATGCTGAAGGATAACATAGCTGCTTCAGTATTTAAATCAGGGTAATGCAGAGGAATTAATTCTGAGAAAGGTAAAAAAAAATAAAACAAATTTTTTAGAGGCTCAGTCCAGATAACATATTTCCAAGAAAACAGCATTGGCCTTTTTCAAGGAGAAGTATGTACATATGCGTTAATTTCAGAACAGTGCATTCCTTTTATGGATAATATTCTCAAATGACCCCCAATAACTCTATACACTCATATCCTAACAATAAATCAACCAGGTGTTTTCCCTCATTATCAACATACAGACTCAAAAATATAAAGAAAACCAGACAAAATTTGAGTGCATTGTTTTTAAGAAATATTCAGCCTATGTACACTCATAGGATCTGTTGGCAGTAAATTGCCTGAATGCAGAAACAAAGAAGTTAGAGAAGGAATACTAACCTAACTCAAAATATTTTTCCAGCATGCTAGACCAGATAAAGGAACAAATTACACAAGACCATGTTCAAAGTGTGAAATAAAAAAAGCATGAAAACATAGTTCCTAATAAAAAAAAAAGGGGGGGGGGGGAGAGCAAAATCGTTCTGATGGTGGCAACTTTTTTTTTTTTAAACACTAGATTTACAAAAACCATACCTCTTGCTGAAGTCTCTTTAGTTCTGCTTCCATCTGTTCAAGTTCTTGTTTACAGTCAAGCAACTGCTCAGTCTTTTCCTCACTTAAAAGAGAAAACACGTTTCAGTTAAATATGACTGCAAAACTTTGTAATTGTCATTTTGTATGACAATGAAATACTGAGATTCACGAAACTTCCCTTACAGTTACTCTACTTACATCAGAGTGTAAAACTTAGGTATATCATTATGCTTTAGATATTCTTTAGGTCTTAGTCTACATCTAATCCTTTAAATTTGGTCAGATTTTTCATAGTCCTTTGAATTGTTGTTCACTATGATTTCCTACGTATGCAGGGCAGAAAGCATTAGGGTGCGATAAGGGATCTTTTTGTGATAGGGGATTTTTTTGTTAAAAAAACCCAGATAATACACATGAATGTGTACCAGGAGATTTACATCCAAAAGTGAACTTTGAATAATTTCAAAATATATGTTCAAAAGGTCCAAATATTTTCCAGGTGAACCAGACAACGACCACCAATGCATCCTGTCACAGATCAGGTAAAGCCAATTTTAAAAGCCTTTTTATGCTTTTGTAATTACTCTTTCTCTTACAGAGAAGAATTAAGATTTCCAGGTGTCTTTTTTCTCATTAAAAGAAGATATCACTTCATAATCTTAATTTTATGAAACACATAATGAATTTCAATTTTATGGGAAGAACATAGTATCTGGTTTAGTGTTTTCAGAAATTTATAATAAAAACAATTTCACTTAGAATACTACAATCCTTACAGGACTCATTTTTAATTTCCAGCTAACACTTACTTCTCAATGCTCAAAAAATAAGTTTGTTAAAAAAATGAGTTTGTTAAACAATGAGTAAAGTACAAGGGAAATATTTAATTCTCTCCAAGACACAGAATACCTAATGCTCAAAATTCAATTGCACCTCAGAACAAACTGTATTCACTGTTGAAAAAGCTGCCATATCCAATATTGTATACTCATAGAAGATATATCGCACATTCAAACTTGTTACTATATTATTTAATATTTTGCAACACAAGTATGAAACAGAACAAAAGTAGAAAAGGGGGAAATAAGAGAGTCTAAGGTACTGAAATGCATAATACAATCTACAAGTAATCATGCTAACATACATATTTGTTTTAAACAAAACCGAATCAGTTGTTTTTAAAAATAAGCCAGTCTCACAATGAACGACCTTTTTGCAACCACATAGCTTCAAAAAGGTTATTGACAGCCTACAAGTATACGAGGGTTCAACTACATATAGCTCACTGCAACATCACTGCCCGCAGCAGATATCAAAGCTTTCTCTCTATGTAGGTGTTCGGAAACCATACAGAAATAAAAACGTATTCTGTATTATATTAGATTACTATAACTTTTCTATTAACATTCATATTCCTGTGTTATCATTCCACACAGAAACACACAGGACTTAACATAGAAAATTAGGTGTGCAATTTCCGTTCCAGAGTTTCTATATTACAAGCCTCAAATCGCTGTTTTGCATCCAACTGAAAAATAATCTTTACAGACCTTTTGTATGAAATTATATTAGCTTCAGTGCATATTAAACCAGGTATGAAGGTTCGTTGCCAAAACCAGATTATAAATACATTTTAAGATTAACATTTTTAACTTTGGAATTAATCTAATTTTTAATTTATCAAATAAATGCAGCATTTAATACCAAATGCTAGAGACATAAGTTAATTTATCAAAGTCTAGTGTTTTAAATATACTGCTAAGTGTAAAGGGAATTTATTTACAAATTGAATTCAAATAAGAGTGCAAAATGTGAAATGTTCTGAGCCATCACTGTTGCCCTAATTGCATGCTTCAGCTACAAACTAGAGAGGATTGTACTAAATTATACAGAACATACCAGTGTTCACTGTTTAGGCTATCTATTAACTGTCAATCAAACTAATAACAGCAATTTTTTCACTAATTTTCTTGGTGCAGCTGTTTATAGAATATCCTGGGCGGGCTCATTTCAGCAGACACATAATAATACAGACATCAGAAAAAAGGAGCTGTATCTTTTTGTCCTCTATTCTTCATGAAGACAGAGATTTAGTGGGGGAAGGGGATCCTCCGAGTAAATCAACCAGATACTTAATCCAGTCAGCTAGAGATGATCTGATCTACAAACTCTGATAAGAGCAGACCAGCCTAACTGTGACTTATGCTACCTTCAGCTTTTAATTTTACCTTTCTCCTCTCTCCATGACATGCTGGATTAAAAAAAACCTGCTGTATTTATGCTGTTTCTAAACTATAGGCAAGTTACTATACATATTGAATCTCTTCAGATTTAACATTTGTATTTTAAGTTCAGACTGCACATACTTCGCTCTGCTAAAACAACATTACACATTGCTACAGGGAGAAACAGATTCTCCACTAGACTATTATTGTTCTTCCCTTTAAACAGCTCTTCACTACTGCTCAGATTTGTTCCTAGGCTATGAAGACAAAGTACCCACTGATACTTAGTCAGTTCTCTTCATAAAATAGAAAGGATAAAAAAAATTTCATTAGCATATGAAAAACAAAGAAACAAAGATCTTGGTTACAGTGGGAATGATTTTTCACAGCACTTGGATGAGGTGAAGGAGGTGAATGTACACTTTAGCTTAAGAGCCAGGAGCAGTAGAAAGCACTCCCTTAACTGGATGAATGTAGCATGAACGTAGGATGAACCTTAACTGGATGTAACTGACCCAAGCTGTAAAATCTACTCGCTTTACAAATTACACTATTCCTTAGACATAAATAGCTAACCCCTGCTAGTAAATGCAAAGCCTGTTTCACTGCATAGGTTTGCAGTGGGCCAAGAGATTTAGTGGAGTTTGGTTTGCATCATTTTTTTTTCTTTCTTTCATTTTTCTCTGTAGAGCAGCATGGCAGACAGAAGTGGAACAGTACTGAAGGGCATGAGCAAATATCGTGCAGACAAGGAAACCTCTACACAGAAAGAAAGAAAGAGATGGGGGACAGGTGATTATGCTAATGATAATTTTCTTCCTATCTGCAACAAATGTAAACATTTCATAAACTGTGAATGAACCATAGATGGCTCTTTCTTACTCTGTTTCCAACAAGAAACAGGTAACTAAATCACGCTGCCAATAAGGAATCACTACAGCACTATCACCTTTTTAAAAGGACCATTTTGCCACTAATCCTCAAATGGTCAGGACATGGCTTTTGTCTCCAGTCCCTAGCTGGCTGCCACATGTAATAGTTCAAGTGTGTCACCCCATAGTTGCCTCAAATCACAGAATCACAGAACAGTTTGGGTTGGAAGGGACCTTAAAGATCAGCTAGTTCCACCCACCGCCACGGGCAGGGACCCCTCCCACCAGCCCCGTCCAGCCTGGCCTTGGGCACTGCCAGGGATGGGGCACCCACAGCTGCTCCGGGCAGCCTGGGACAGTGCCTCATCACCCCCACAGTAAAGAATTTCTTCCTAATACTTAATCTAAATCTACTCTCTTTTAGTTTAAAACCATTAGCTCTTGTCCTATCACTACAGGCCCTACTAAAAAGTCCATCCCCATCTTTCTTATAAGCCCCCTTTAAGTATTGAAATGCAAAGCTATTCTCTTAGACACATATATAAATACAGATATATTAAACCCACAGTCAGACATTCATTAATGATAACAAACAATAAGAGGAAGCACAAAGAACTTGCCTCTGGAATAACAACATGGACACAATATGTAATAGAAAAAGATAAGGCTGCATTAGATTAGCTGTATTTCTAAAAGACCTAATTCATGTAGAGCAAAGAGCCCATTACTGTATTGTAATAAGCTCAAGAGATCGTTCAAACAGTTTTTCAAAAATTTCAGCGTGCAAAAGATACAAAATTACCATAGCACTAGTTCACCAATTTCACTACGTTTATGGTTAAAAAACCCAACAACATAATGCATAATACAAATTAAGACAAACACCGATGTATTTGTTACACCGGTTCACAAATATGCTTACATTATAAAAATATGCTTCCTGGGGTGCAATAGCTGAAAAAAAGCATTTAAAACATAATTTCACATTTGAAAGAATGAAGAATTTGTCTAGTACTACTGTTGTGCAAAACCAACATAATTTTAAAACCCTACCACTCTCAACACACTTCTGCATTCTCAATGTACTCACAGCTCTTGCCTAAGCCGCCTTATCTTCGCTTTGGCATCTGCTAGCTCTACTGACAGGTGCTGTCTGCTTTCAGTGCGTTTCATGCCAGGAGATCCACAAGGTGATTGTGCTGCTGATGCATGAGGTAGAAAACGGAGACAGTCCCGTTCTTCTGAGAGTTCTATGATAGTCTGGGGGGGGGGGGGGGGGAAAGCATAAATGGCTCTCTGAATGCAATTCTATATCACAAACTATATAATTCACTGCCTTAATAAAATGAAGGCTGAAATGAAGCAAGAATAACGGAAAAGTTTTGCCATGAAAGAAGTCAGAAGCCCTACACACTATATCTTGAGCAGATAAACAGTCACAGCTATTTAACAGTACTGTTTGGCTATTCTTAAACTCCTCAAATTTAGACTTTCAAGTCCACAAAATTATCAGTGCTCAAAATGGACTGGGTGATGAAAGGGCATGCATTCCTTGAACATGAGAATAAATACGTATCTCTAAAGAAACTAGTGTTCTTCAGTGAGCAGCAGCATCCTAGGATAATAGGAATATTCCTATATCATCATTTAAATACAGGTGTTATCCTAGTATGAAGATCTCTTGTATTTTAAAGTTACTTTTCCTTTGCGTTGCAAAAAAGTATTACCACATATCCTCTTCCCTCATGGTTAAGTTTATGGTTTTACTCTTATCAAGGCCATGAACTGGAAAGACTAAAAGTTGCTAACTGTCAAAGGAGTATTGGGAATAATTGCAACATTAACATATCCACACTCTACTGAAGGGCAAATCTGGGACCACCACGATGATTCGTAACTTGCAGTTTTTGTTAAATACATTTCTCTATCTTGATTCCCACACAGTGCGATGGTTGTGCCTCATGATAAGTTTGTAAAACCCCTCCTCTCCTAGTATGGACTCTGCTCCAGTTCACTCAAACCTATACCAGGGGATACTGTAAAGTAACAGGTGTCTTTCAGCGACTGACTTGCATACTGATAGGTTACTGACTCCTGGAAACTTCAGCTGGTAACAGCATTGGATTTTCTGTTTTCAGCTACAGATCACCTATTTAAAGTTCTTTCAGACTCTGGTTACAGGAAAAAGATAAACTGCTACTATCTTTTCTAGTTTGTCACAGTATTCAGCAACTAGTATGCACACCATAACTATGGGAGACTTCCTGGCAGTAAGGAATTCTTGCTTAAATATGCTAACAGGACACACATTAAATTATTAGTTATAAAAATGGTAAGTTGTATCATCTTAAAAAAATATTTCTTATATTTCTCTTAAGTAACAAACCACACCCCTACCTCTGAGTGCTCATCTCTTTCATCTATAAGTCTTTTTAAATGTAGCGCCATATTTTTCAAGAGAGGTTCAACATACTCTTGTGTCAATACAATAACATCCATCCACTGCAGGTCAAACACATTTTCCTGATTATGAGTTACCTACACAGAACGAATGGAAGAGGAAAAAAAATATCCTCTTTAAATTGTAAGCATAGAAAGGAAGCACAAAGAAAAAAAACCCTTGAAAATAGATGAAATTCTATGTAATGGAATAGTTGCCTGTCTACCTGGAAGTAGTACCTTGTACTTATGGCAAAATAAAAAGCAAAAGGTGATTATTTCATTTTTTTATATATTACATATCGCATACACAGGATTTGAATTACGTTTTATAAATAAATTCACATACAAAAATTTCACTTAACCAAATTTGCTGTAAAGCAACAAACTTGCTCCCTGGCACTGCATTAACAATGTAATCCAAAAAAGCTCGATCTTTTTTGTGAATCAACTTAAAAAAGTAAAGGCATTTTTTCCTTACAAAAAACACTAGACACACAAATCACGTATTTGATTTACTTGCTTTTGACCAGATGCCATTATTCTTCTTACAGGACAATATTCCACTTCTGAAAAAAATTAAAAACACAAAAAACCCCAATATACCTCTTGAATATGGGCTGCAACAGCTGCTCTAGTATCAAAATCCAGACTTTGGATTCTTTCAATGAACTCTTCTTTCTTCTGACACTAGAAATGAAGACATCTATTTTATATACATTCATATATATATACACACACACATATAATCACAAGTATTTTCATTCTTCCTTTGTATTTCTATGAGCTAAAAGTGATAAAGCTGACATTATAATGATCACATTACTAAATTATTATCCAATAATTTTGTTGAGCAATAAATACTTGATTTATGACATGTCACAGTAATTGTAACTTTCAACATTAATACAGTGACAGAGAAAAAACAGGTATTGAAACAGAGCAAGGAAAAGGTTTCTTAAAATAGCTACTTCTTCAAATTTTATGATAGTGAGTTCCACAGGTTTTTTTTTTAGCGTCCTTCTCTAGTTGCTTATTTAAGTTGTTATGAACACATAACTGATTCTATTTTTTCAGTTTAATTAGCTGATGGTTCAAACTTTCCTAATAAGAACAGCATTCTATCAAAAAAGTTACTTAATACGTGAAAGAGTTTCAGTAAGATATATCAATAGGATAATTTTTCGGTACTTTACCATTTTCTTCCTTTCTTTACAGTATCAGGTAAATGGACAGTATTGCAATTAATAAAATATTAGAAATCCCACATACACAGTTTGCTATATTTGTACAATAAAATGTAAGAGGGTGTACAGTTGTAGCCATTTTAACTGTAAGAACATCCAAATTTTCAAGGAACGCAATGGTACCACTAGAGGAAGGAAGTTACATACCACCTCAGCTATTGTCCTGGTTTCAGTTGGGATAGAGTTAAGTTTTCTTCTTAGTAGCTAGTACATTGCTGTGTTTTGGCTCTGATGTGAAAACAACGTTGATAGGACACTGATGTTTTCAGTTGTTGTGGGGTAATGCTTATACTAAATCAAGGACTTTTTGGTTTCTTGGGCCCTGCCAGCAAGAGGGCTGGGGGGCCACAGGAAATTGGGAGGGGACACAGCCAGGACACATGACTGAACTAGCCAAGGAGGTATTCCATACCATATGATGTCATGCTGAGTATATAAACTGGGGGAACAAGAAGGAAGCAGGGGCCATCCAGCATTTATGGCATTTGTCTTCCCGAGCAACTGTTACTCATAATGGAGCCCTGCTTTCCAGGAGATGGCTGAACACCTTCCTGCCAATGGGAAGTAGCGAATGAATTCCTTGCTTTGCTTGCGTGTGTAGCTTTTGCTTTACCCTATTAATTTTTTTTTATCTCAACCCTTGAGTTTTACATTCCCTTCCAATTCTCCTCCCAAACCCTCTGGGTGAGGGCAAACGAGCAAGTGGCTGCATGGTGCTTGGTTGTCAGACAGGGTTAAACCACGACAGGTATTAAAATAGTAAGAAAAGAAATCAGTAACACTTAAACCATTTCGTACAGATATAAACATAATTAAACTTACCTGAACCGCACAACCAAGTAAAAGCAGGAGGAGTTTTTTTATTTCTTCAGTACCTGGCTCTAAGAAGAAAACAAGAACAAAAAAATGGTAGGTGCAGAATGGTTATTTGATCTTCTTCCCCTACCCTTCAGAAAACATCAGGTTTTCTCATTATTTTCACACGTTAACCTAGTTTAGAAAATAAAAAGATGAAGAAAACGCCGTCTTTCCAGCTGTCAACTTAGCCTTTTTGCCATCTAACTGCCAACTTTCACTGTTCACAAACAGGGTTAAGATCCATAATAGTTTCAAATGGAAAAAAACATCACTTCAGTCCCTTGTAAAGCAAAACTTCAGACTGGCATTTTCAAAAGTGCTTTGCAGACCTACAATCAAGTTTTCACTTTCTCAGTTATCTCAAGGTTGTTACAAAAGTGCTTAAATGATCTGCCACTCCCAAGCCATAAGAGTTAGGTGACAAGTTCATTTAGAACATTTTATAAAGCTGAATTAGATATTCATCTGCACATCTAAAAAACAAAATGTATTTCCAAATCTGGTCTTAAGCATCTTAATCTCCTAAAGAAGCTTAAGTTAAAGAACTCTGTTTACAGATTAGTAGAGATGTTTCTTACTTTTTACGTTCAAAATGTCCTCATCTTGCTACTAAATATATGCTATATCTAGAATACAAATGCCATAAAGTAAACACTTTAAGGATGGCAAAATAGCTTTAGGCTAGCTGGAATTAAATTATTTGTAGTCAAATAAAATTTTGCTTTACTGAAACAGAAAACACTATCCATTGGGCTACCTAGGAATAAAAGGGTCCTAACAGCATCCTTTCTACAACATACTCTGGGTTTTAGCCAATAGTTTATGTCATTGTTAGCTAACCAGACAAAAGCAATGACATCAAACATAATAACGCTGGGTCTGGATAGAAATCTGACCTTTATTCTGCAAAACTGGACTCCTGAGACACAGCTGACGTAACTACTACTGATAACAGACTCAGTCTCCGCCCAAACAGCAAACGGTGAATGTCTGGCATGTACTGAAGTATGCACAGTCATTTTTGAACCTAACTTAAGTTACTGAAGTCCCCTTTTTTTTTTCCCCCAAAGGTTTCAGTTTGTAATCACAGATGATTCCAATGACCATGAGACAATTATAATAATCTAAAAGAAAATTCAACCAGAACCTTCCTTCTGAAATGGCAGTTTGCAATAATCTTCTACATTGGGCAACTAGGTCTGTTTGGGGCAAACATCAACATCAGAAAGATGTAACCAGTCACTTACAAGCACTTGAAAAACTGTCCTTTGATGTGATCCATTTTTGTAAGTGAAGTAATGTAAAATCCTTCTCAAAAAGTTACAGATCTAAGATAATCTTGATCAAAGGAGGAAATTAAAAAGAATCATACAAAAAACCTAAACAGACACAGAATCTTCAATGATTTTGACTAGCTTTCAGTAAAGAGTCAAGCCTGCTGCCATAGAGCAGAGATGAGTGACAGATGCTAAGCTTCTCCACCTTCCTCATAGCTTCAGCAGTTCTCTGTGCATTATAACATTAATTAGAGAACCTTTTTTCCACTTTGACTCAACCTACTTCTCTTAGAGGGAGATACGTATAATCCCAATGAACATGTAACGTTTAAATTTTTCAAAAGAGGTTTGTCAAGTAAATACGTTACAAAGAACAAGGACTCAAATGGGGGATCTTTATTCATTTATACGGACTTCTTCTATCCCAAAAATTCAAGTTGTGAAGTCTTTCATACAGAAATAGAAAATACTGATGCACATTTCCATCAGAAGCATGCTACTTCAGCTAAAGAAGGGGAACTCCACCTGGCTGCCTGTCTCAATCAACAAAGGTCAGCAATACTGTAGCTGAAGGAATGCAACCCAACATCTCACATCCCATGTTCATTTACCCCAATAAATTCATCACACTTTTTTTTTTTTTTTTTTTTAAGCAATTCCTGAACTCTTTGGATGCTCATTTGCACACTGCTTAAACATCTCTTGACTGGCTTTTAAAAGCCCATCTGAATATTGTTTCCATGTCTCTCCCCCACATTCCCTGAAGGAACACAGCAAAATACCAAACCACCCCAGCTTCCCACTGCTACCAACCATCTTGTATGTTTTTCTTCCTTCTGCTCCACCGTAAACACAGAAATTGATCATTCTCTTCTACACCCTCCAACTTGCTGCTTGAACTTTGTCCCTGCTCTATCCTATCCTTCGCTCTTCCCTGCACTCACTCATACTTTCATACCCTCTTTAGCCTTCCATCCTCCCCCGGCAATATGCACTTGTTTTAATCTTTCTTCTTCCTCCACTAAAGAAGACTTGCCTCAGCATTTTCTCCTTTCTCCTTTCCTCTGTAATTTAACTTAACATTTACAGTCACAGCCTGTAGCTCTTCTCCAGTTTTCTCCTCAAACTGGCCTCCTGCCAATTAGCTCAACTGAAATGTTTCTTGATGAAGTCTCTGATGACCTCTTTTTTTTACCAAAGCTCAAATCCAGTATTCTATCTGCATTTTCCTTGATTAGCCAACTGCCTCCAATATAATCAAACACGTGTCTCTTCCTGAAATCTTATCTGCCCTTGCCTTCTCCAATTTGTCATCCTCTGGTATTTCTGTACTAAGCATTCCTTAAGAGCAAAGAAGTAAACCTGGGAGACATTCCCACAAAAAAAACCACAGCTACAGTCTAAGCTTTAGTGGACCACATCTGAAGCATTAACAGAGAATCCACTTTTGCTATGGGGGCTTGCCTTGATGCAATCAGATTTACACAGCAAGTCTCTTAAAAGGTCACAGAGGTTTGATTTTGCTACACTTGCCCACCAAAGGAAAAAGCTTAAAAATCCCTGTAGGGACAAGGTCCTTTTCAAGTTGACACAGCAAGAACAGTCCTAATTTTCAAAGGGGAACGGTTCTGGATGGACCCCAATGGAACAGATCTATCTTCTGATTCAGATCAAAGTCCATGATGAACTCTGGCAGGAATCCAAAACACCTTCAAGAATATTGTCCATATATAACAATTTTTTTAATTTTTGTTTTTTAATATGTGGGCTATGCTACAGTAAAGTCTTTATTTTCTCACAAATCCAGTAAGGTCCCCACAGGAGAGCAATGTGTACACCAGCAGAGGTTCCAGTTGCCAAACCACAAAAGCTGCACAGACTTAGCTGAGGTCCCAAAACAGGAAGAAGCCTTCTTATTAATGACTAAAGCATAGGGGTAATGTACAAAAATAAATACTAAACTATCTTTGTGGGGTTTTGTAGTGCATTTTTAATACAATATCAGCATACTACACAATATTGTTGAAGACATATTTTGCCTCAGTATCTTGAAGAGAATAAAATAAAATGCCACTACAAAAACAATACTATGACATGGGTGGTTTAATGTGTTTTTTCACTAAATCTGGTTTCTAGGCAAATCCGTGGAGTCTTTCAAAAACCTTAAGAAAGTCTGGAATCAAAATGTAAAAGTACAATGCATTCTATTCTTTTGGAAGAGACCACATTCACACTTCTTGGTGCATATGACAGATTACAGTATCTACACATATAAAAACTTAAAAAGGCTGTGACCTCAGAAGCAAAAGCAGCAATATTCAGAAGCAGAAAGTAAAAATAATAATAAAATAAATTAAATCAAGATACCTACATAAATGGGATATATGCAGATGGGATATGGAAAGTATCAACGTTATGAACCCTGGAATTGAAAAGTGAGGTAACACAGATGGTTCTTCTTGCTCATGAGAAAAGTCTTGTCTCACATACACGGAAGCATGGCATATAAGACATCTTAAATAAATAAAAAAAGCCAGGGGAAGCTACACAGCCTGTTAGAGTAGTTCCTAACCTCTCTGCTGAGGTGCTAGAACATCAGAAGTAGAACACCTGGGACACATTAGACCCAAGTAAATAAATTCTGCCCAATCCATAGTGGCTCCATGCAGGCCAGGTGTGTCTGCTCCGTGCTTCTGGAATTGAGAGCATGGTGCAGAGATTCCCAAGTGGCTGTGGATAGTCAGCTGGGTCCATACAGGCTAATTTTCTTGGTCTGAAAATTGCAACTCTCAGAGCTGGAAGCAGAGAAGGTGGGAGCATGGAGAAGACAGCGTCAGTTCAGGGGAGAAAGCAAGAAGGTAATTGCAATATTTTTCAGGTAACGATGTAAGAGAAGCAGGAGAGTTTTGGGGAAAGAAAAACAAGGATCAGGAGTTGGACCAAGTGAGATGCACTGAACTGCCAATTTTCTCAGGGGTGGCTTACATCAAGGATGGTTAAAGTACAGTAGTTGTGAATATATGAAACTTATACTTTGTCATATCAATAGCTCACTGGTTGCTGGGAAACGCACTTTGTTTCAGTATAAATCCTAATGACAGCCAGTGCTGAGGTTTGGACAGAACACATTTTTGTAAGGCGTGGACCTTTGGTGTGAACAAAGAAAATGTTACTACTCATTATTAAACCACTTATTTGCTAAAAGTATTTACACAATCTTCTGTTGAAAGGCTCAATCCTATATGCATTTTATTTCCAGTGAAATAATACAAATTATTACATTGATATAAATTTTCATCTCAGTTAAAAATAAACTTACCAGAAAAAGGATTTTTGCCAATTATTAATACATTTGGCAAAGACATCATGATCAACTGCTGCAAATTCTCCTATAAAAGTTAATTAAAATATTATTTAAATCATGTATTAAACAAAAGCAAACATCAAATACTACCCACCACTAAAGAGAAATTAGTATTATGTAAGTAGTTTAAAATTTTTCAGGTTTTAATACATACATGTTCGATAATTAATTATTTGGAGTCTAGTTAAAATTAAAAAAAAAACTTACAAGTAAGAATTACTTCTACAAAAGCCTTGGTTTACTGGTTTGCAAGAGCATCTCAGCATAGTAAAATCCTCTCATAACAATGAGCTGGCTTACAGATCTTAAGCCAACTAGATCCTGTGCCTCAGAATGTAGCAAAACTGCAGTAAATTATTAGTATTCATGTTTCTCTGGCTAGCTTATTGATAGTGCCAACAAAATCTAAGTTGCATTTATATTATAAAAGATTGATTTTCTCCATTTCATGTCCATAGTCTTGGTGGCCTTGCCAAAACGTGCATATGAAAATTACACATTGCAAGTTTTTCTGCTGCAGATACGCTGGGCCAATCCTGAATATAAAGGTACAAAACCCTGTCTGCATTATCAGGTGGAGCTTTAGTTTGGCAAGTCCCACACACTCAAGCAGCAGCTTTGCCTATCTATTCTATAGATTGTATCAGTGGATAGTCAGCCAGTAATGGCTGTAATCAGGTCAAATCCCCAGTCTAGACAGAGCATAATTCTTCTGAAGCAGAATAGTCTTCCTCCTGTTACCAGATGTTTATTCACAGCAGATGCCATCCTATCAGCAGCTCTGGAGTCATGCTTTTTGTTTTCCCACAATGACAGATTCATGAATACATAAAATGTTCATACACAAAAGCAACATATTCCAGAACCATCACGGCTTACATCCAAAAGGCACATACTAGGTGTCAAGCCAAAAGCCTAACATAAGAAAAGTGAACTTGCTCCATGTCAAATTTAAAAAAAAATGACAGGATTTCCTGAAAAACACCTATAGCAATTATTAGCTATAGCTATATTTGAAAGGTGTCACCAGTTAACATCGTACATAATTTTATCTGAATTGATTAATGTTAGACTGAAAAATACATACTGTCATTGCACATGCCCAAGACATATTATAAGGAGGGAGAAAATAGCTTTTTTTGCTATAATATAATAAAATAGCCCACACTAACTAGCTGTGACTTGTACTTCTGAGATCTTGATAAAGAAGCTTTTCAAATTAAAAGAAAAGATATTAAGTGCACCACAGGAAGTTTTAAATCTATAGAAAACATAAAATGTAAGAAATTCAATGAGTGTTTATAGCTACTACAAACCAAAATCACGTATTTTAAGAAGGGGGGGTGGGTGGGGTGGTGGGGGCTTTTTTGTTGTTTGGTTTTTTGTAATAGCTCAAATAATTCCATGCTGCTATTATAAAGCTTTTCTTACTGTGAAGCAGAGCACAAGCATGGGTAACCAAGAAATGTGTCTTCTATGGACTAGTGACATTATCGCCTCTTTTCACACCTCTACCTTGCTTCACAGATGTCTACCACCTTCTCTGTCACACAGTGCGAACTCCATCAATAAGCTTGGTGCAACTGCTCTCAATCTGTGTTTACTTTGAAAATGACTGCTTCTATTAAAAACCTGAAATTGGAACCTGTGTCCCAAAATTCAGAGTTCTATTAACTGTTGTTTAACCTGCAAAAAAACCCCACCCTATTTACAAAATTCTGCCTTGCTTGTACAAACTTTTTACAGTTCATTGGCATTTTTTTTATTAAAGACTCACACATCTGTCAAATTAGGCTGACAAAGCACCCATGGGAATCATGGAAGCTCAGGGCTTCAAACCTCCAAGCCTACCGAAACTTATAAGGTGGATCAGTTCTCCTAAATCAACTGCTGAGAACAATTACACACTCTTATGCTGCCAGGAAATGGATAAGCTCAGAAGACTGGTTTGGGATCTGGTAAGAGTCTAGTGATGCTATAAGGAAGTGAAGCAGCTTCCCTGGAAAAAGACGACACAATTGTAATTGCAGAGAAGAACAAAGATGATGCAGGAACCAGAAAAAATGTGTAATCTCACAAACACTTTGATTTTGAATGTTATATGCTATCGCTGTAGTTTTTTTGATAAGTACATATACAACACTGATGCAATTTTTTTGCTATACTTAGAAAATGCTTTCCACAGCTGTTATAAAAACACATGGAATAAACTAGCATGGACAAGCTCACAATAAAAAAATTAAATTATGTTAATGAGTTAGGGTAACAATGATAAAAATTAAAAATCCCCATATCCATTAAGATCTTATTCCTACTCTAATATTCCAGATATTTGCCAATCTCAATACAGTGGATACTTTCTACATTTCACTACTCTCAGATCTCGGCCATCCCACTGAGATCATATACCAAGCACAATGCCTGTATGGACAGCTTTCTGAAGCACCCAGGTGTGAGGGCTCATGCCTCTGTGAAGGAGTAACCCAGGCTATGAAAGACTTCTCAGATGGATTCCAAGGCATCCATCAAGCCCTAGCCTTTCTGCCTTGGGTAATTTCACAGGTGACAGGAACTTAACTGATCCCTTCTTGAAAACAAGTTTACTGTGCTACCTTGCTAACCCTTGCACAGGCTGGGGAAAAGTACCAGCTGCCAGGCTGCAGTAAGTCTGACAGGAAACAAAGACTACAGTCCATCTCTTAAAACTTCTCTCCAAACCAATAAATTACCACAATGTGTAAACCTCCCCATATGCATGTGAGCTTGCCCGAGTCAACACCAACACATGCAAAAAGCAATTTTAAATTTGAACACGCATTCCAGTTTGGCCTTTACCCCTAAAATGCCAGACCTGCAATATTTGCAAGTTCCCCCTACTTGTATTGTCTGCAGAAGTTGGCATCTCACAAGACTAGAAGACAGAGAGACTGGAGAAGGAAATGGGGGAGAAGCATAGAAGTTCTATATAGCTTACACTTACCCAGGACAAACTTGAACCACTGAAGGATGGTGACTAGTTTTACCATTGATTGAGTAAGAATACTTTTTTGTTTTAAAAAACTGTCATAAATAATTTCTCACACAAAGGCTTGGAGTGACATTCACAATCCTGAATAGTTTAAAGGTTAAGCTACTTAAATGCAAGCAATTCTGCCTGATACTGCTGCACTAGGACTGGCAGGTACTGTAAAGTCAAAAAAGCACAGGGAACGCTTTGTATTCAAATAAGGATCAATCCTGTCAGTGTTTGTGCCTTCTGTTGCACCAGTTGTGAAACACTAATGCCTGATCAAAAATGACTACCATCAGGAGATGGAAAAGCATATGGGTCTCAGCAGGCAGCACTTACACCCACATGTAAGAGCTGCCAAGAAAAGAATGATGTGAAGCATGCATACATGTGAAGTGCTAGCTAGAAAGATGTACAGTGGTTGACCACTGCAGTAAGTGACAGTTGAGGATTTTCACTGTACTTTGGAGTTTTTGAAACCATACACTACGTGTATACACGAGGAAAAGCATGCACCAGTACAGGCTTTGCTGTGATGCTCTGTGGGAGGCAGATCAAAGATTTTCTCCCAGATCTTGACTCTCCTGGCAGAAAGGAGCAGGAAGTGTGGAAGGGCACTAGAAGACACACTATAAGGGACACTGGTGAGATGTGCAGTGTCCTACTACAGCATGTCCATGTGTACACCACTCTATCCAGGTTCTGCTTCTAGAAGGCATAGTAACCAGCTCCTACCTATCACACAAAACACACAAAAATTCAATGGCTATTTTATAGCTCTAAATTAAGTCATCACGGTATTTACTATGAATTCCCATTTGATTATTTTCACCTCACTGATTTTTTTCCTACTGAAAATCAAATTAATTCTAAAACCAGTAAAATTAATCACATCCTTTTTACAAAGACTCCATTGATAAGACTAAATGCACATGTAATAATTTCTCATAGGCACAAAAGTTGCTTCAATTCAGAAAATACCAACCAATACCACTTAATATACTATACGAGCAACTGAACATGTAGAATATCTATTACATAAACAGATCATTGCTCACATACAAATGTTTCTAGATTACTATTATAGCTATAAATAGTGTGATAAAAAATTTGACCAGATTCATAAACAACCATCCATACAAGTATCTCAAAATATTAATCTCATTTTTGTTACACTTAAAGGCATAAGTATAAAAGAATACTTAGAAACAATTCTAGGCTAAACAATACAAGAAAGAATTACTGACCTGATAGTAAGTTTTAATTTGTTTCACCAAAATAGACAAATTTTGAATCCTTAATGATGCATCGTTGTTCACTTTTTTGTTTATCCTCTGATTAGCAGACTTTGGATTACTGGGGGGGAAAAAAAAAAAATTAAACACTCTGAACATTAATCTTTAAAGTTCTCTATATAAAACAAACTGTACAGTTAATATGTTAGTGTAACAACTTCTTGTCTTGGCTACCATGCCTTTTTTTTCCTCCAGAAGTAAATAAGGAGTTGTGGAAGTAACTGCCAAAGGCAGAAATAAATACCTGGAAACATCTGTCCCTGATACAGCTAGTCAGACCAGCACCCTTTTTGGCTATTAACGCAGTATGTAACTGGAAGCACCCATCACAATTACCGGAGAATGAATGGAAGTAGAAAGTTTTTGTGGTTCTGCACTTCTCCACAACCAGCCCCAACCCTGACGGAATACAGAAGGCACAACGCAGCTGTAATGTAAATATTCCAGCACATACTGCAGACATAAGGAATCATTCTCACTGATGCAGACAATTACGAATAACAGAACTCAGTCTGGCTACATTAACAAATGTCTGCATACTGAAAAACTACACAATGTTGTTTTGCTACCATGAAGCACAAAAATAGAATATAACTTCTAACTTTTAGAAGAATGAGAAATATGAAATACATCGTGCTAACACACACTATATTATTTTAAATTTATTTACCAATGACTGAAATCTGTCAACAAAGAGATTATTAATTGGAGTTTGTCATGTACTTTCACACTCTACCAGATTTTTCTCTGGTTTATCTTGGCTTCAGAAAAGAAATCAATGCCTTTTTCCTTTACAAAATAGAAAGGATCTGAGGAAATGGAGATGAGTTGCCCTTTTTCAATACCTCATAACATACCAAGTTATTAACCACACACAAAACAGTGTGACAACCATTCATAGTGATTTTTCAAGAAAAACAATGCAGATTCAGTGCAACTCCCCCACAACACCCTGTAAAAAGCTTAGAGAATTCACAAGGGACAGCCTATGTGAAGTTCCTTAACTTTTACAAAGATACTTGAACCAGTTGCACAATGCAACTTTTGATATTTAATGATACTATTGTATTAATGATATTATTGTCAGATAAACATGCAGCTGGCTGGAATACTGCACTCACACAAGAAACTACCAAATTTTCACTGTCGAATTGTAGGTTCCTGCAAGGGTGTGTGTCTGCTGGGTCTAGTTTTATTCAACATTGTCATTAATGATGTAGACAATCAAATACAAAATACACTCACCAGAACTGCTCTTTCCAAAACTTGGGGGGGGAGGGAGCCCCCAAAAACATAAAAACAACCCTCAAAAAAAACCCTTCAAAGACCACTATAGCAATTGAGAACGATCCTGGTAAAGTCCAAAAGTGGTGTGACAGCAGTTCAATAACAACTCGTACAGACCAAGGATTATACCTGGGAATCAAAGGCATAAAGAGGAGTAACTTGCTATAACACAAAAACGACCTGAATCCTGTAGTGGGTACAACCAAATACCAAGGGAAAAGAAATGCCATTGCCAAAAAAACGCTAGTTCATCATTTTTCATACAAGTGTTGTCTAAAAGAGAGGTAGTTACTCTACACATGGTACAGATGATGCTTCAGTTACTAAAAAGTCACACCTTCAGGGAAGGTCTTGTATTTGTACTTTTTCCACAGGTAAATCCCCGGGTTCTAAGCAGCATGCAAAGGCTCACCACAGGCCCTCCCTCAACTACGTGGGCGTACCGTATTGCCAGGTGGTGTACAGGTACACCTGCCCCTGGAGAATGGGAAGTGCCTGTCGAAAAACACATCCATCACAGAGTGTACACCTGCAGAGTTCCTTAGAAGGATGATGAATGGAGCAGGTTACAGGTCAGCATGAACTGCCCTGGCAGGACACCAAGGACCTGCAACCCAAAAGCCACATGCTACTGATGCACATAACCTGAAGGCTGTGTAGAGGACACAGAAAAAGAATATGCATCTTAGAGAACAAATACATATTTTGTCAAAAGAAACTACATATAAGTAGTCTATAAGATCATCAATATAAATATGATTCATACGTTTCTACACAGATACTCAATTCAGCTGTAACATATAAGTGTGAAGAACCAATACCTCAAGATGAACTCTTTCCTCTACTCCACTGAACACAGCAGTATCATGACTTTTTTTAATGCAATTTATCACTTCGATACGTAGTTTCACATATTCTTTGTATAAGTGTCACTGTAGACAATACTTACAACTTTTTCATTTAAGTTATCTAAACAAACTTTTATTTGCCTTTTACAGCTTGCTTTGGGTTTAGCACATTAGAATTTTTAAAACATGTATTTATGTCTTTTCTTCAGTTTATTGCTATCAGATTTTCCTGGCTTGTAAGCATGAATAGAAATAACATAAAAAACCACTACTGCGAAAGAAGTCAGATCATATATAAAACACTCTTCCAACACAATCATTTTTTGAAAGGAAAGCAGCAAGCATAGCATCTTTTTTCTCATATATATGAATGTAAATCCAGGAAAATTAGGACATGGATTCTTACACAGGAAATTGCCTCATTCCTAAATGCTCGTCACCATGTTCCTAAAAATATTATTAACAACTGAAGTATATTTTAGGATATATTAACCAAACTGCATGACTAAAATGTCACCTTGGATTTATCAATTCAGCCAACCTACAGTTGCAAAAGAAACTAAATGGGCTAAAAATTATCGTGCTTTGCAGATGGGCAGAACTGAACTCCTTTCCAAACTGAATTCATTCACATTTCTTAAAATTCAGAAGCGAAAATCCAGGATAAATCCTGCTGACCTGATGGCATACAGAGATCAGCTGAAGTCTCCTATTTCTACATTCATATCTCCAAAAGGCTGATTTGGGCTCTTAATCTTCATCTTTAATCTTAATGACTATCGGATTATCTCCAGGCTTTTTCATCATCTTCAGCAGCATTTCTACGGCCATACATTTTAGATGACTCTCCCTTTAGAGCACTCAAAACAGAGGGCACTAGTTTCCTGGATATTGTAACAGCTCTTATTTTAGTATCAACACAAAAATTAGTGTGCAACCACAAGAATTCGAAACAGCAATGTCAGAAAAGTTCAGGTGTTACACTTTCTCATTTCAAAAGCTGTACTAGAAAATTTAGACAGATCTCCTAAGAACAAAAACTTTAACGTTTGCATAGCACTGAATTTTTGCAATGGTTTGTAAACATAAATCGTTACACACTTTTAAGATAAATTGTTTCTATTCCAATACTACAAATAGGAAATGAACACAGAAACAAATTCCTGAACAACAGCAGAAACAATCAGTGCCAAAGATATCTGTGTGGAGGAGGAAAAAGAAAAGAAGGTGAGGGCAGTGAAAGCCCAAGATTTCTTAGGGGACAAATTCTTAGTTCCCCACCTCTGTCACCACTGCCATCTTCATCTTTTACAGAACAATATTTCACTATGGGGACTTGCATACACCAAAGACACATCACATAAGCACTGTGTTTTATTTGATGATATGAAAATAAAATTTTGAAGTCAGAAGTTATAACATTTGGGCAAGATCAGGAACTCTAAGGTGTCATTATACTTGTACCCGGACTTTGCTCCTGAAATCATTTCAAATGATGCACTAAAAGGTACTAATGGAATCTGAACACTTTTAGAACACTTTAGTGGACATTTGGCAACAGTGCTACAGCAAGTGATTCTTATGTTTCATCTTCTCCATCTTAATCCTTAGAAATCCAACGGAAATCAACTCTACCAAATAATGCATTAACAAAGATAACCAGAAATTTGGTGGTATTAGTCTTGTGTCAAAGTTAATGTTGATACATATTAAAGTTACTTTTAATCTTTCAACTACTCTTGAAAATAAAGTCACTTAGTAACTTTATTTCCACCAATCACTCCACATATCCTCCCCCCCGACTTTTTTTTTTCCCCCCTTTTGTTATGTAGTGTGTATCTTCATCTATCAAAACCAACTCAATGGCTAACACACATTCTTTATATTTAACAGACATTCCAGGGTTTTTTTTGTTTTTTTTTATTATAAAAGTTAAACAGTTTTGGGTCAAAATGATTCATTCTTATATCTTAAAACGGAAAGCATTCAAGTGTTTGGAGATTTTTTTTTTTCTTTGGCATTAATTGCAGGAAACTATTTACGAAACTGCAAATTTTGCTGAGAAAACTTGGGTTACAGATGTGCTCTGGAATGGTATCTTTACCACTTGAAAAAAACTCACAGTTCAGTTATACAATACTCTGCTAGTACAGAGTCAAAAATTACAATCAGAACATCAGCCCCAGGACAATGTGGTGCAGAGCAGATTTCTTTTAATAACTTTAAATTTTTCCAAAGATTATGGTGACAGGTCCAACAGAAACCCAAAACTCGAAATTCCCTTAATAGTTTTCAGTTTAACCACTTCCTTTTGAAGATCAATAAAGTTCTGTTACTTAAATATCAGCATTAACACTACTAAACTCTACCAATCATTTTTAATGTAATTGAACACGTACCCTCAGTAACTCATCAGAACTAGTAGGAAGTTTTATTTCTTTGATTTTGTCGCTTTCTTGTAAAGATTGTCGTAGTGGCTCATTATTCTTCAAACACAGGAGGTAAGTTGCCTTTGAGACTCTCAATCAGCACGTGCTTGCAATGACTAGGATGACTTTGACTTAGAGAAAAAAATTTCTAACTCTTCCCAAAGTGAAAATCTGCTCTCAATACCTTCCAGTGAAAACAAGACTTTAGCTCTGTACACAGTAATTTAAATCTTTCTAACCACGTGATGTCACTGAATGATTATATTTAATAAACACCAAATATTAATAGGCTACCTACTAGAATGACCCACATGTAGAAGCGTAAACGTTTAAAATCGAGACCACTGAAGAATCCTTCAGTGTTTGTATTTATCAATGTTCCCTAACCTTCAGTCATTGATTTCTAGCTTTCAGATTATGTTTGAACTGTCAGTTTTGGATTGCAATGTACATTGAATAGCCAAGAACAGGCCTGACAGATCACTTCTCATACCATGTGCTGTTACCAAAAGGACTGTGATTAGGTCCTTCAGCAGGACATTATTTTAAAGATAAATTCACCTTCATTCCCAATACTGATAACCAGGCCTCATTCTCTCAAAGCCTCCAACTTTAAAGCTCAGTAGTCTCCTTAATCCACAAAACACCATTTTAAATAATCTTCATTTAGTCAATGTGGTCCGTCTCAAGTACTGATGTCTTAATTCATTCCTCTCAAAGAGGAAATAACATAGCATGACGTTAGCTACACATTTTCCATCACAGGTTGTTTGTATAATTGTATTTTGTCAGACTGGTCCAAACCAGGAATAAACATAGTAATTTTTTTAACCAAGCATTTGAAATAACTATATTTCATTAGTTTTTCTCATTAAAGTCCAAATATTTTTCACACAAAGATAAAATTCTAAACATAAATTGCCAAAATCTGTATTGCTTTCAAGAGCACGCACCTTTAAGTTAAATTAGTTGCCAGAAAAATATAAAGTATTAGAGATTTTAATAAATTACTTGTATTCCTATGTTGAATTGTTTAATTTTTACGACCAAGAAAATTTTGGTAATAATTACATTTTTATTAATACTAAAAAAATTCTGCTTATTAGAATACACTTGGTCCAATACCACTGAAATAAACTAGTACATGGTGTTGGGAATACAAAAAGATGCAAATGAAATAATTTTGAAAATAAATCTGTTCTAAAATAGACCACTGTAGGAGACAACTTTAGAAAACAGTTTTTTTAAAAAACATAGGATTCTAGTGGCTACTGTGCTAGTTACACTATAAACATTTTTAAGGCAATGCATGCTCTGAACTCTGAATTGCTCCTTTTATTAGGTGGACACTGAAGTGCTTCAGTGGCAAATAGCCTAGCAAAATAGGGCAAATCTGTCTAGAAGTCAATAGGAAGCAGAGCAGTAAAAGATACCCTTAAGCAATTTTACATTTAAGAGCAACCTACTTATGACAAGATACATTAATTTCAATAGCAATAAAAACAGATGAGAGCATCTATCCCAATAATGCATTAGTTTAAAAGTACTGATTACAGAGAACTTCAGTGATTTTGAAATACTATCAGTGTCATTAATTACAGATTGAGACCTCATATAATCAGGGATTATGTGTCTTTAATTTTTCATTGACCAAAATCTATCAGAAATGGGAATGTGATAGCTTAATGGCTTCATGCTTAAATCTATGCAGACTGCAAACCAGTTGTGTCCTCTCTTGCCATCTGTTCCTTGATGGTACTTAATCATTAAGTCTAGTATTACAACAGACCCTAATTTTAAATTTATCATTGTTTGAATGTATTTGTTAAGTACAGTGAAATGCTGAAACAAACACTCTGGGAAAAAAAAATCTGCACAAGTGTACATCTCAAAGGGTAATAAATATCAACTGTAACTGTGATTTAGCTTACAGTAGCACAGTATTCATTTTTACACATAAACACTGCTTGCCTAATAAAGTTATTTTTTGTGAAGTCCCTTTCATTGGAATACTGAGGCTCACTCTTGCTCTCTGCCAGATATTTCAATAATTACTGATACCACAATTTTTTGATAATTTCTAATATTCAAGCAGCATTTCCATTATTTACTGTAAGCAAGAAAATAATCACATACAAAATGTATTTCACAAAGAAATTTGATACAGCAATGTCCTTCTACTGTGAATGTTAAAATATAACCAAGGCCTTCACTGGAAAGTAGTTGATACTCTGTAATTTGCTTTAAACACCTGTAGAGACACCAGACAAAGCAGTACCTTAAAGCAACAAAGTTACCAGAAGCACCTCTGCATATGGGGCAAAAGATGCAATTTGATCAGTTTTAAAATCATCAATCACAGTCAAAGGGTCAGTCTGCAGGAGTTACAGTATCAAAAAATGGCACAGGTTCTGAAGTACAATATTGTCAGTGTGATCTGAACCTTGTGATCACGCACGTTCTAGAAACACTGGTACAAGATGGCATACATCAGACTCCTCCTGCATCTATCAATCAGTATGATCAATTTCTGCTGCCAAAGAGTATTTCCATACTAAACCTATCAAAAAGATAAAGAAAAAATAAACTGCACTCCTTTTCTATACCTTTGGCATATGTTCATCAGGATTTCTGTGTTGATAGAAATGGATTTAAATGGATGACTTCCCTAAAGAATAATTCACAACACAAACTATCCACTGTTGAAGGGTACAGAGAACTAAATCATTACATTTTTATCTGAAAAACAGATGTCAATAGAATCCTTCCACCTCTTGAAAAACATCATGCAAGACATGCAAGCCCTGAGGCTGCAATGATTGACAATACTGAACGATGTGATGGCCCAGTGGTATTACACAATGCATGCATGACTATTATAACTGCAGAGCCCCAGTTTGACTTGCTGAAGATACAAGGGACGTACGTTCTAGATTTGCTCAAGTGTTCACTTTTGAATCCTACTTAGCCATTGTATCTTTGTGTGCTTACACAGGATCCGGTAAAAGGATGCTCTAATCTTAACTTGCAATAAGCAAGTGGTGTGATTTATACTAACCACCCTTCTCTAACTTTTTAGCAGGCATTTATGACAATCTACCCCTTACTTGTAGAACACCTGTATTTCTACCCCTGGGACAATACTGTTTGAGCAGTGATCAATGCACAGTTAAGATGGTCATGTAGTTCTGCAGACATCTGCTCAAACATCTAAAGGTATCATTACAAATGCCAAGATATCCTTTACCACAAAATAAGGTGCATATTAGCATCTCAATTAAGGACACTTTGCTAACTCTGCACTGACTGACTATATGTACCAAAGGTTTTTTGCCTCATGCCACTGAGTTTTATGAAGTAGGCCTACCCAAAAGCCTTTTGGCCCTTGCACAAAACCCTACTTCCTAGGATTATGTCCAACACCACGAACTGTTAGAAGGCTGAAGTCCTATATCTACTTTAAAAAAAAAACCACAACCAAGCAGCCTACAACAAATTGACTGGCTGGTGAGGAATCACAGGGAACACTGCCAAGAACATATGAGTAGATACAGAGCATACGCAGCTTTCCCACTCCCTGCCTTAGCTCTGCAGCATCTGACCAGGCTGAACTACTCACAGGGCAGCTGCACAATGCCTAAGCTCTCTTGTTGGCATTCGCTGCAGAGGAGTTGCCTAATTACTCATGGTTGAAGTGAGCTAGAATAGCAGTATCTGAAACAGTGCCACAAGCCCTTACACCGAGGAACCCTGTCTCTCCCTTCTCCGTCAATATGGACCTGCTGCACCTCATGACCTCAGAGCTGCTCTGACCAACAACTGCTCTGCTGGTTGGTCTTACTGTTAGTGATTACGATTACTATTTGCACGAAGAGACATCCCCTCACATTTGTATGCTCCCAGGTTTACACATCAATGTGCACACAGTCAGACAAAATCATAGTAGATTCAAGAGGTGTGGTGACTGATCTGTAATTTCTCCCTCCCAGGGTTTTAAAGAAAGCAGAATCCAGAAGAGCCCAGATTTAGTGGATGTCCTTTCTCTTTTCCTTAACATTGATAAGGAAAAGCAAAATGTAGGAGAAAATAAGACATGAAATAAAATAGGTCAACAGTCATTTACTCAGAACACACTTGCTTCACTGAATTAACATAACCCCCAAAATCCGTAACTTCTAAACACAGAAAACACCAGCTGTCTTTATCATCAGATAGTATGAGACAACTTTACTACTATTGCTTCAACTTGACTCAGATGTATACTTTTCCCATCACACTAAAAGGTATTATGTAAAAAGTAAGTTTTCTGCCAAAGATTGAAAATAGGGAATCACTTACTACACCGAGGAACCTGGGTGAGTGTCCTGCAACAATCAATGAGAATGTGGAGTAGCCTCTGCTCCACAGCCAGCAAAAGGTATGCTGGCAACCACCACATTAAAAAGTTTCACTGACGGAAAGGAAAATCTGTAAGTTTCAGAGTGTCACAGAACACTTAGCACTGTCACATAAAATAAACACTCCTGAGTATTAAATAACTCAGAATTCCTAGAAGAAGCAACTTTAGAAACAAAACTTTTTTTGAGCAAACAGATGAGAACCAGAAAGCCTGACAAACACTCTTTACTACTTCAGCAAACCTAAGTATCTTAAAAGGGTCATCTTGTTGGGGGGTTTTTTGGTTGTTTTTTTTTTGGGGGGGTGAGTGTGGAGTGTGGGGGGGGTGGTCATTGCTAAAGGCCTAGTATTAACTATTGTCTGAAAAGGTAGAATTAGACTGTAGTACTTGCACTACACTACTTTCCAAATTAAAACAAAAAGGCAGCAAGAGCACAGAGTCCACAAAGGACAAGCAAGAAAGGAGATGAACATTCCACAGAAAGTTTGGCTTTCTACTTTAAGCATTATGTGTCTTTTTCCCTCTCGGGGTGAGGGGGTTTTACTTCTGAAATGAGTTCAAATGTTAAGATCTATTCAGTCCAACACTAATTAACAGAGTAACTGAAAACTATCTGACTTTGTGATTAACACCTCAGTGTAACTGACCATTAAAACACTGCAAACATTCACACCCACAATAATCCTGTGACAACAGTAAGATTAGCTTCACATAAGTAAGCACTCTCAGATTTGGATCACAAGGTGCAGCGTGACTTGATACCAGAGGGCAATAAAGTGAGAAAATGTTTTTACCATCTACCTTGGAAAGAACATTCTGCAGACATACAGGTAAGTAGTTTGGAAGAAACATCAGAAACATTTATACAAGAAACAGAATAGAGCCAGCAAGTTGTCATCACAGATAGGAAGCAGCGAGCAGCACAGAAGGAAAGCAAACAAGCACTTATTGCCCTCAGCAAATGACATTTGCGGAGCTAACACACTTACCAAGATATGTAAAATATATTAATGTAAGGGAAAGAAATGTAAGCAGGATTTAAAAGCAACACACATTTATAAAGTCTTCTTCATTTAAGCTTAAAAATAACCTCTTAAAAGATTATTGTTTGTATATACAAGTTTTTCTCTTCTACTCTAACCAACTTCCAACACAACAGTATGGGCTTTGCTTTATTTGATAATCACAGCACTACCTTATAGTAGAACTTGGAAAGATGTTCATTCATTTTATCCTTTACTCTGAACTCTGCTGAAGCTATAAATTCTCAAAAATAATTAGTTAGTTCTTTGAATTCAAAATTGCCTGACCATAGGTAAACATCGCACCCAGTAGTCAAAAATGCACGAAATACTGATGTGAGATCAGTCTAATGAAATGACATCAAAGCTACCTGACTATTGCACTTTTAGTGACTAAAAAGATCTTAAGTTGTAAAAACAGTGCCACATAGATTTCCGTTACATACTTTAGGCTAGAACATTATGACTCTAGAATTTCCCTTTCTTACCAAGCACAATAAACCTTCTCTAAGTAAATCAATAAAATATACATCTTCATCTTTTTCCTTACAAATTTTTAGACCACCAAGTGACAGATCTGAGTCCTTTGTATAGATTATTACCGAGAATGAGACAAATTCAAATACAATGGATAGAAGGGGATTGCCAAAGCCAGTAAGTTGCATTTCTTGCAAAAATTTTATCTACGTGAACAGCTTCACTGCTTCAGCACACTAGCTGAAATGTGTTATACATTTTGCATGTGCATCAATTCATGTGCAAGCTCCTACTGAATTAGATACAAATAGAACAGTACATGAAGGACCTTACCCCTATTAACTACGAAAGCTACAAGGTAAACATACATATAAGGGCCTGTAAAAGTGCAATTTTTTCATCTTAAAACATAAATATTAATATTCTTGCTAAGATGCAAACAAGCACTTTGTAAGTATGACACCTGTCTACATTCTATCATACATCAACTAGTATCTGTATTTTGTTTCTGTCTGGCATACACAATGCCCTGAATATATAGCAAGTATATTCCCAAAATACCAGGAAGTGACACCAGACTTTTTTTTGCTCAAGGGCTTAATTAAGAAAAACAGGTATCACACAAACAATAAAGACCAAATATTTCCCTGCAGTTTAAAATAAGATTAATTTCTGTAATAAACCTAAGTGGACTCTATCTCCTATCAGTATAGAAAAGGAAACAATTTTCAAGTATATCTAAACATGCAACATGAAGTTTCAATCAACAGCCAGGAATATGATACAAGCTGCTTATGAGTTCATCCCTTACTATTTCCCAATCCAAAAATACAACACAAGATAATTTTTGCATTTTCCTCAGAGTAAGCTAATGGGAAAACATACCAACAGAGTTTGGGTCCAGCAGTAGCCTTGCTTTGATTCAGTGCCTTAACATCAGTTAGTCTGATGAAAGAAAGTGGGGGCATTTTTTAAATACTGCTTAAAAACAACTGTCTCAGAGGCCCTGCCTCTTTGGAGCATAAATACAGGGCTCTCTAAAACAAAGCAAACAAACAAACAGAGACTCCCACACAGTTATTACCAAATAATCTCTGACCACTGAGGTCATGTGCTCTAACAAAGCAACATTTTGAAAAAAAGTCTTGATCCCTGAATAATTACTACAAAGGAAAAAAGTCGCACAGTGTAAAAGGCAAGGAAGGGAACAAATTGGTATTTGGTTTACAGAAAAAGGAGGAGGAACCAAAAATAAGAATAACATATGAAAGAACACAAAGCTAAAAAGCCCCTTCTTCACAGAAGAAACAAATGAGGAAAATCTAGAAGCTTCACAAAGTTAGCATAGAATTAAGATGCGCCTGATTTAGCAACCAGTTTGTCAGTTAACTAGATTAGTTTTTAAAAGAAAAACCAGAGCACAGCAATACTTTGCAAAGGTTTGTGGTATAGAGATCCCCAAACTAGCCATATGGCCTGAAGAAATATAGTCTTGCCAGCAAAAGATGCGAGCTGATCAGCTTAGGTAAGGTATTCGTAGCTGACTTAAAACTCTGGAATTTACTGCTGCTATGCTACCAAGAAATATGGCAACATTGTAGGGTGGCTTAAGGTGTCTCAGCCACCTGGGCAAACTGACCTTTCTGGTATAAAAATCAGAGCAAAACAAGTTGTGTATTGCCTTTCCTTACAACACAGGGAGACAGAACGCTGGCCACACAGAAGCAGAGGCAGGTAAAGAGCAAAGCCAGCCCTGCAAACAGAAATACTACAGGCAGCCATAACTGGAACTGCAAAGCTCACCCAGCCTCAACCCTGGGTGCTGCTAAGGTCAAACGATGCTTAGATGAGCCAGCCACTCAGCCACCACCCTGAATGGCTAAAGCTCGCAGCACAGCTGCTAGCATGAAGCTGGGAGATGTCTTCCTCTGGCTCAAAGTCACACTCATAGCATTCTCCACATGGTCCTGTGATTTCAGCTAAAGCCACCTCTGCCGTATGTAACAGCAGCTCTGTTCAGCAGTGCTGCACTGTGCTCTGTGGCTGTATCTGCTCTGTTACCTCACACAAGCATCTCTGCCCTGCAGTCTTCAATGTAGCATAAACGTGTCTTTATATATAAAACAGCCTTTACTGAGCTATGTCTTAGGAGACAGCTTGCCAGCACACTCATAACGATTTTCCTGACGATGAAACATACAAAATATATGCCTAGAAAGCTATGAGTAAGTTTATTTAGTTTTTTCATAGAGTGCTTTGAAACAGCACATAGAACGTGAGTGAAATGCAAAATACTCTGAAAATAAAAATATAATGCCATAGTGAAAATACATTGTTTCCTTGACAGAGTATTTTCAATGCTGGAACAAGTTACTTTGATTTTAGATCTTCCAACTAAGGTTGTTATTTATGGAAGAGGTAGATACACTCAATAAAGCACCTTTGTATGTATTAAGAAATGTTTTTTAACACAAACTTTTATTCCCTGGCCCCAGCTGCTAGCCTAAACTAAGGATGACCTAAGCAGTATGCCACCAAAAGAAATAAGGAAACAAAGACAGCTATGCAAGATAGCACCAGAAGAAGAAAACAAAGAAGTGGATGTATACATGCAAAGGAAGATTAGGTTCTTTACTTCCTAATCTTCAAGATGCTGTAAGAAACAAGAATGAACCACAGAATAGTGGACTGCATGGAAATAAATCACAGCAGACAGGATGAAGGAGAATGGGCATCACCTGTGGAAAAGGGTAAAAAAAGTATAAAAAACATAGTAAAACGGAGACATAAGCAAATACCAAACACTGTAAGCGTTCCACATTGACACACACTCTTTTTCCCTTTAGCTGTCAAAAAGCCAAGCATCTCAGAAGTATCAGCCTACATCCACTTCATCTGCCCAATATAAGTCTCCCTGCATGCAGATGTTCAAGTCCAAAATTAATCATCATTACACTATAAGAACTATCTTTTCCTTTTTTGTAATCAAAAGGTTCCAATATCAACAATCTTGACCACAGTGCACACTGTGCTGAACCAATTTATTAACAAATTTGTTTCTTAATTAAAAAAAAAAGTGGTTTAAGTTCAGCTTTCCTTAAGAAAAGTTTAGGCCATACTGCTGCAGAACCACCCTTAAGAAGAACAACTCTCACAAACAACTAGAGTGACATCTACCTCACATCTGTGGAGGCCTTTCAGAGCACGTCTGAAAACTGTAAATCAAATCCATTTGCTTCATGAAAGTGAGAAAGGTGCAGAATTTTTTCTGGGATATGTGCTTGTATTTTTACTGCCAAACCCACCAATTTAGTTTACCCCAAAACTTTTTTCCATTTCCCTGCCCCGACAGAACCCGGCTAAAGCTGCCTCTTGCTATTTGGTCTTCTTCACCAGAAGGAGTTAATTGGAGTGCATGTTCCTGCACTCTTTCACAGAGCCAGGCAGCTGGCTCAAGCACTAGAGATGGAGTCCAGTTTTCAGGAAAAGATATAGGCCAGAAGTATGGGCTGGCAAGCTCAACTGTTTGGAAAAAAGCGAACTAAAGACTAGGAGCTCAGAATAGGAGTCAGTGAAGCAGTCTACACATTCTAGGCACACACCACTAGAGCAGTGGAAGGAAACAGTCAGCTGCTACACCTGGAAAATTCTATGGGCATGAAAGGACTGCATGTGGATCCAGTCAGTGAAAAACAGTGGGAGAACAGCAAATGGGAGAAAAACAGGAGCATAATAAAATATTTCATCCTTTGAAGTAATTTTCAGCATGTCTGGATACAACAGTGGATAGTATTGAGTAATATATTCAATGAAGACAAACGTTATGAATGGAAGACTGATGAAAGTGGACAGGTTCTCCAGACAGTGGATTAAATGAACTCAGTTTCAGAGTTTGGTTCTATATATTACATATTCTGCATACAGTATTGTCCAATAGTTCCTTTAAAACTGACCAATTTCCACAAATACATAGTGTAGTAAAATAAAACTATTAAAACTGTAATATGGTTTTGAGTGTTTGTTACTTGGCCAAATATTAATGGTGGTGATAAACATAATGAAAGTCCCCGTCTTGCAAGTACTTGCCGTTGTCTATTTTTGTTCAAAGAACCCAGTAAGACTCTTGTTAGTTTGGGAACCACAGTTTGTACTATGAGACAAACTTCTTACACAATCCTACCGGAATTCAATTAACAAGTATCAGAGAACAAAACCTATTAGAAATGAAAATTAAACACACTCAGAAAACGAGTGTGTTTGCAAGAATACCTTGATCTTTTGGGATCAAAAGAAGGGTATATAAACACTACAGTGCTAAAACAACAACAACAAAAAAATAAAATGAGGTGTTGTTAGGTTCTAGAAAAATACAACTAGGACAACTAAGAATCATCTTACTGTAATTGCACCATTTGTTTTAGTAGTATACACAACATTTTACTCAAGCACATGAGCACTTCATAACGTCAGAAGTATTATGATATAGAGGTATATTAAAGGTATGAAGTATTCTTGGTATGTTCCTTCACGTCCCTGCCACAGCAGAACACCACTGCAGTGGATCTCTTGCTTTCTGATTTATTTCCAAGAAGCATGACCCCTTTTTGTATCAAAGAACACACAGATAAAGGCTCAGATTTAGAAAGACAGATGGGTTTCTATCCAGAAGTATCAGATACTGACTGATCCCAGCAGAAGGCAGGTAATCAAATACTTTTGAAGAACTGGACCTAAATTTAAAGGGGAAATGAGAGAAATTCTCTCAAGTTAGGGGCTGATATTGAAACACAGGAACTCTCCACATGTAAAAATAAAACAGAATTTTTTAAAAAATATTAAATTGGCGTGTAACATCTCTAGCAAAGGAAGAGCTCTTCAGATGTATTTGGATACCAAATGGAATCTGTGTAATTTTCCCATGTACTAAAACGTTCAAAAAATCAAAAGCAAAAGACATACAAGAATATAATGAATTATTCTTTCTCATATATGAGGTACTAATAAATTCAATGCTGATAAAACCTGACCACCTCCACACCATTATCCTGCAACTATTCCAATGCTGACATCTATTTCCTGTATCTGAATCATGACAATCATTGAAAATAACTTCGGTGCAGACAAGCGCAAGGCGGGAGAAATGCTGTACTAACAAACTCTTACTTGCAGCTGAAGGTAGGCAGAATTAACTCTTTTTAAACTGAACAAAAAGCTTTCTCTAAGTAACGCCACTTTTTTTGATAGCATAACTGTTTACAAACCTTTAAGTAACAACACCACTTTTTCTGATTGTGTAACTGTTTACAAACCATGCTCAACACTTTTATGGTCACAGAATTTGTTTTTCAACATTCGGCAAAAATAACGTAAGTATTAAAAGTATGTATAAAGCAGCACCACAGCACCTCTAACAGCCTCTACTTGTTCAATCCTTTAAGGTCCTTTAAAGCGTCTGCAATGGCTTTCCAACCATAGGAACCAACCTACACCACAACCACATGACAAAGCCCTTAGTTGACAGGTATACACTAGCTGTATTCTCACACCAAAACACGAACAACCTTAAGTATCTCAAAACTAGTCTAAATAGTAAGCACCATATAACACAACTCATGTAAAAAACCCCTCATGTAAAAAACCCCAATTTCTAGTGGTGCTTTCCACATATTTCTACGAACGGCACTCCTGGTGACTTCTGCAAGCACATTTCTCTATAGCTTCAAGCTCCTAACCACAGACCTCTAGTTCTCATGTGAAGTACGTAATTGAGAGTTTTTAAAAAAACAAAACAAAACAACCCTCAACATTCTGAAGAAAAACATTTTCCTTTTGAAGTCACATGATACAAATTTTTCTGCCACATTTCCTCAACATATGGTAGTAAAGACTGAAAGAAAAAAAAAAAGGAAATGGAAAATACTGCAAGTTATATTGATAATTAGTCAGATCTGCGCCTTTTAAATGTTTTTGCAAATGAGGACACATTCAATGGTGGATATTCAAAGTGAATAGGACTAGAAGTTAACACAGGCTTCCACAATGACTACACTAGAGATAGAATTAGTCTGCAAAACATGAAAAAATGTTTCCCCTCTTTCAATCCTGGCAAATAACCCAAAACAAACTAAACACCCCCAAAGAAAGAATGCAGTTCTGGAAACTTCAATTCTAAGTAGTAGTCAATCATAATACACTTCAGTCACCCCAAAAATTTTTAAATAAAATACACCTTCCAGTATAGTTACATATTTCTAAAATCAGTTTTATTTGTACACCAGTTTGTTTACACACAAACTACCTTAAACTAGAGGTGTAATTGTTCTGACTACTATTTATTTGAAACTTGTATCTCTCATGCGGGTTGTTTTGTGGTTTTTTTTTTTATACACACACAACTCCTAAGCAAACTACAGTAATCATGATATAGGGTCAAAAATGCACAAAGCCAAAACCAAATTCAACACACAGTGCCTTAAGCACGGGAATGATCCCTCTTGGCAGCTTTCCATTTTACATATATGTATCCCACATATGTATCAGATATCAACTTATACTCTTAGTATTGAAAAAAATTACTGATAAAGTTTAATTTCAAGATTATATTCTTTGAAATCACCTTGTTTCAGTTCCAGTACTAAATGTGCCTTCCAGCTGTCAAACATTTTCACCAAGTGGAAGCTCTATGCGTTAAATGCATAGTCGTAATTGACAAGCTACTTAATTTGTGTAGTCCAAAAAAGTAAAAATTGCAAAATAAAAATAGTATGCTTCAGTGAATGTATCACTTGAAATTCTTATGAAAATATGCCAGAAATACACTCAAGATTTTTTTCAAAAAGTTCAATTTCACCAGGTTTTCCATGTTTCTCAGTATTACAGAAGTGAATACTTGACATTTTAGTTGCACAATAGTAGGTGACAAAGAAAATACTGGTTTCAAAAGCATGTGAATTCAAACTTAAACATGGTAACATGCAGATCTTTTCACACAGATTAGTTATACAAGCTGAATTCCAACAGCAAAAGCTTTTAAAGTCCTAAAGATGAGTAAAACTATAAACAGAGTAAAAGGTTGCCCATCACTGAGCAGTGTTCCTGCTCAGTCATCACTGAGCTGCCAACACAAGCTGCTCATGCACTGATGTATCCATCCAGACATACATAAGCCTACATTTTTTCATACCTATACAAAAGGTATGTCTCTGTAAAGACCTAAAATGTTAAAAAAAAAAGTATGGATACTTTTTTTCCACTAGTAACACCTTTATGATTCTATAACTAGACACTTGACAGAGGTGCTACTCTCTAGCATTACAGTAGCAGGCAACATTCCAGTCAAAACTGTGATTAACAGAAAGTAGTTATAAAAAACTTTTTCTAACCATCAGTTTCCAATAAACAATTTATAAAACCATGTAAAAATGTTTCTTCTGCAGTTCATACCCAGAAAACATTCTATACTCACAATTAAAGCATTAGCTTTACTGCACAACTGCTATCTACTCTAATTTGGAACTGTGAAAAATGAAAAGGAAGGAGTTAAAGAATGGTCCATTTGCTCAGTAAACAACATTATGTGACTAGCATACGATCCTTAAGTTATGTGTCACATGAACTAAGATATGTATTAGAATCTTATTAGCCAAGCAAATTTATTCAGAATTTTGTTTATGAGCGTGACTTACAGTAGAATGAACCTTTATGCTTCTCAGTGGAAATCTGGGAAACTATTTACAGTCATCCAATTTTCCAGTAAGTTCTACATATCATGATTCAGCCAGTATTACACTGTACATCCTGCAAATACATCACTTGGACATTAAACTGTAAAGAGTATCTGCTATGCTTTGAAGTCTCCTCTTAACTGACCACATGACTCCTTCAAGTATAAAAGAAATCAATTTAAGGTCAATGTAGGGAGGAAGAGTTTTCATAAGAAAGCAAAACATACACAAAAAACAAGATGACAGTGAAAAAATAAAGCCAAGGCACAATTTGCAGACTTACATTTGCAGCATGACTTCGTTCAGAAACACGCCATCCACTAGCGCCACATATTCTTCCAGGTTGGTCCCATTTCCTCCAGCTAACGGTCCAAACGTCTTAACCTAAAACATAATCATCACCACCGTGACACTAACGCCACCTTACTCTCTGCCGCAAGGCATTTATCTTCAAACAATGAGCAAATGAATAGTGTGTGAGGAAAAATGAATGCTTACCCAGGTGACAAGAGGGCTAGACATGAACTGCTCCAAAAGGGGTGTGAATATTTCGTTCTCCATTTTACAAAAAAATTAACATCAATGTAGCTCCTCTGATGCAAAAAATATGAAAGTCCTTCACTGTAGCAACTCTCGGAAATCCTCCAAGGATTTAGCTGAAGTAAGCGAACCCCATTTTCACCAAGCAATGCAACAGCAACAACAAAAAAGTCAGTGCACTGGCAACTGGGATTTGTCTTCCTCTTTCAAGAAAAAACGCATCTGAAAGTCCATCTACACGTATTTCAGCCTTTCCATTGATGTCTCTCCCTTCCTACATACCGAAGGGGTAAAAGGAAGGAAGGGAAGAAAAGAGGGAGGCTGCCTAGCTACTGGGATTCTGCATCAGACAAAAAAAGAAAGGAAGGAAAAATCTGCTTCAGCAGCGGCAGCACCTCAGAAAGGAAGGAGAAATTCCAGTAAAACTCTGCAAGCTCATCCTGCCCCTTCCTCACAAAAAAAGAAATCCAGGCGAGGGCAGGCAAAGAGGAGCAGGGACCCCCACCCCCACTCACAGCAAAGCCCCCCCGGCTGCTACTGCACACAAGAGAATCCCGCTGCCCCCCACCCACCCCCGCAATGGCACAGGCAGCCCACAGAGAGGGAACCAGCCCCCAGCAGGGATGAGAGGCTATTTTAAATCAGTTCCCTTTTCTAACCCCTTCCCTTTTCCACTAAACTACGGCGCAAGACAGCGACAGGACCGGCACGCGCCGCCTCGCCTCACAACCTCGCCCTTCCCCCCCCACCACCCGCCCCCCCGTCCTCTCCCCTCGCCCCCCGGGTCCCCGCCGCCCCCAGAGCCCCCCAGCCCTGACGCCCAGCTCCAGCTGTTCGCCTGCCGCCCGCCACAGGCTCCCGCGGCACCAGCTCCGCTGCCCACCCCTTCTCCCAAATAACGGCCACCTCGCCTCAGCCAGGCCGGCCGTGCCGCATCACTCGCCCCCTCTTCCCTCCCACACCGACGGGCGGTTCCAGCGTATGGATCCCTCCGCTCCGGTCTGCGTGCGGCAGCCGGTTATCCCTCCGCCAGCCCGCGTCCCGCCGCCCTCAACTGCCGCTCGGGGATGGCGGCGCAATTAGAAAGAGGCGGGGCCGGCGGGAACCGCTGCAGGACTCGTGCACGGGCGCTGCGGCGACGGCGGCGCGCGAGCCCAACGGCCGCGCCGCGTGAGGCGGGAGGGCGGGAGCCAGTGGGCCTCTGCCCCGCAGCGCCGTGAGGAGAAGTGGCGGGGTCCGGCGTGCGTAGGTCTGCCCTCGCCCCGGGGCGCGGGAAGGGAGGTGGATGCTCTTCGATTCCCCCTGTGAGGGAAAAAAGGTGCCGGTGAGGAAGAAAGGGGGGGGGGGGGGGGGGGGAAGAGGGGGGGGGAAGGGGAGTCGCTGACGCCCTTGAAGAGAAAAATGAGGGTTTATGGCCCGATCCGCCCCCCAGCCACACACTCCCGCCAGCCGAGGAGGGAGGACAGGTTTTCTCCTGAGGTGAAATCCAGACACACCACGTTAACGCAAAATCCAGCTTTCTGGAGAGGTTTAGCAGGGGCAGAGGAGCGCTGGGAGGGGGGCGACCTGGTTACAGAAAAGCAAATGATGACAAGCAATTTGCTTGCCTAAGCTATTGTCCTTAAGCTATCTCCTGCCACTTGGGTTTCAAATCTCCAATGCTGCATCAACATACGGGACCGTATCTGCTTAATAGATCATGTAGTTTATTGACAAAGCATTTTGCAAAAATCTCAAACTAAGTCCAGCTTCTCTCCCATGTAGTATAAATTACATTGCAGCAGAATTTTTCCAAATACCTTTAGTTTTACACACCCAGTAAAAAAAAAAAAAAAAAAAAAAAGACAGACACCACAAAACAGTGCAGTAAAAGTGACTGAAATTAAGTCCTTTTGAAAAGACATCATAGTAACAGCTAAACAGATTAGGGTTTTTAACCAAAAACTGGATAGCGTTTGTCCTAATGGTCCAAGATTAAGAAAAAATTCCAGTCCTAACCTTTTCCCCATATGTGAAACTGAATAAAATGTCCATGTAAAAGATGTTAAAAAATTATAGACCTTGAAATATTAGTATGTAATTTGTATTCCAGGGATTTATTTTTTAAAAACAAAGTTGTATAGTTAAAAGTGACTTTGTTTTGATTCTCACAATTATACATTTTCAGCAAAAATCAAGTCATTCCCTTCCAAGACAGGTCTTTAGAGTGAACTGGTAGTCCTCCTGTGAAACAAAAGAACTAAGGAAAGGAAAATCTGCAGTCTTGGATCTGAATAAGAATCTGGTGATCCAGTGGGTGAAATAACTGCCAATAAACTACTAGTCCTTAAAGGCAACTACAAAAGCATTTTTGTAAAAGCCTGACTAACCAACCGCTAAACTCCCGGTTTCTGGCAACAGTATATAATCTGCAATTGTGCATGCAGTACTTACTATGGAACTTCCCTGGCTCATCAGTTTGTTCTTGTGTGCTCTAATTAGGCAGTAATGACTTTGGCATAAAGCAGTTTCTAGGAATTAAGAGACTGGCTAGTAGAAGTTGATAGCCCATGTAGTAGTCACATGTCAGTAACACCAGCTGGCTCATGAGTTCCTGAAAAACATTTTCTACTGAGATTTCATAACATAGAGATGAAGATTTCATTAAACAGTTTTTATTTCCATCCACACCATGCAGTTTGCATGCATTCTCAGCATTGCTGGTTGTCACTGTTCCTTCAGAAAGCCTATTATATTTTAGAGAAATACTGCATAATATCTTCATGAAACACAATGTAAGCAGTTTTATCTTATATGATTTACAGTTCCTTATTAGAACTGACAATTAGTACAAGAGAAAATTTCAGACAAGGTATCCAGAAACATTCATGTGAGTTTCGGTTTGTTGTTTGGGGTTTTTTTTCAGACTAAGAGCCTCAAAACCTGTGAAGAAGCTCTATAGTTTCTGTAGCTTACACTTTGTCAAACCAAGTGTAAGAATTATTTACAATGTAGTAATAGCTAGAGGAAATTGGATGAGCTAGAGGTTATTCAGTTGTCTTTGGTGTTCATCACATAGGCACTGGCAGGATACCTCTACATGGCAGGGACATTGTTAGTACCTACTGGTATAGCCAGGCTTGTTTGGCTGTGGCTTTCCTGGACCAGCTCGCTCGCTTGTGCTCAACCACAGAGAGATTCAAACTAGTTATTTAAAATGCAGCCACATAAGGGAGGTGAGACAACTTGCCATAGGACGGGAAGCTGTCTACCTTTAATTGCTGAGCCCTTGCTTCACAGACAACCCTTGAAGTAAAAGGTAGAAAGAATTCTTCGTCTCAAGTTGTTTTTCTGATTCCAAACTGAATATGGAAGGCATCCATTTTTAGCATAGCTGTCAGGAGTCTTCAGGACTATTGATCCAGGAAATGCTAAGAAGTCACAGCTGCACTTCAAGTGGCAGGGCAATATCACTATAATCTGTAGCTTGTGATGTATTTGGCCGCATTGGTTTAGCACTTTTTACGTGGGAAGACTCCTAAAAACAAGTTTGATGACTACATTTTCTAGTGATAAGTCCCAGAACTTTGTTACTGCAATTCAGAACCGGCTGAGGAAGTTGGCAACCTGAGTTAGAAATAGAGAAAGCTCATGGCTGCTTATGTCTCAAAGTGGGAACTGACTGAAATCCTCCTCCCTCCACTCCTTCACCCCCTGGGGTGGAACCGGATGCTCAGGTGTCTGGTGAAGTGTATGCTTAGACCAGTACCACTTCCTCAGTTAGCAAACCAGCGGGCCACCTCAGATAGTAAGAACCCATCTTTGTGCCTCTCCTCTCATAATCCCAGAACTGTACACCTCCTAAAAATCACACTCCTAGCTTTCAAATTTCATTAGTGTATATGCAGCTTTCCTAAATGATATGATTCAATTTGAAATTATATCTCTATCTTCCCCTTGGAAAGCAACATATTCTATTTTGGCTATAGTAGAAGCAATAAGATAGTTTGAATTATTCTTTTACTTTGAAACACTAGGTTTAGTAATAATTTTCCTGCATTTAAGTTTTAATAGTTTAAACTATTCTAGAAATGCATATTCTGGAATATTTTGGAACTAAAAAATGCAGAGAACCATCTTTCACATCTCCATTCTCTAGAACAGTCAGTATTTAATACCACGTATGGCCTACTAATTCTGAAATAAAAGATTTAGAGATTAACCTTGTTATTTGAAATTTAGTGTTTGTTCTTCTATGGGTAAAGCATCCCCATCTTATTTCTATTGGTACCACAAAGATTCTACACAGAAGACAGGGAAGTTATGAAGAATCTGTGCCTAGACCCCAGATCTGCAAATTACAGAATTACTCGTGATCTCACTTTAACTTCTTTTCCCTCATAGCATAATTTCCTATGCCTGTTGTTGCAAAATAAAAATTGAAAAAGAATGACTAGAACACAAAGTAATGCCTTGAGTCTGCATACAAAGTGTAACTGTGTACAGCCCCATTTACCTCCTGAGAGTTTGAAGAAAAAAATTCTGGTCAGCCCTGCCCACAGTGAGCCAGGGGAGGAGCCTCGTTTTGGAGAAGATCTACCCATCTTTAGCTGATGCAAGAGACCGTGGTTTTCTCTTCCTCTCCTACACAAGCAAAGGAAAGTGCAGCAGAGACAAAGCTCTTGCTGCTGTTTTTGCGTACTGATCTGCACAGCTCGGTTGCTAGGCCTTTGCCTGGCCTGGCAAAACATCAGAAGAGGGCAAAACAGGAACCATGGATGCTTGGGATCCACAGCAACGTTATGAAAGTGCAGTCAAAACTAGAATTTTCTGAATATGGGCTGACTTGACAGGACAGTGGCTGGTGAAAACTGCAAACTAATGATAAAGACAGTCACCATCCTTGTCCTATCTTTGCTCCCGTGTAAAGCCAGGGCTATAGGAGTAGATGAGGTAATAAAGGGAAGAGTAAGGGCACTGAGGGGTCGAGTCTTTTTAAGTATGGCTAGGAATTCCCAAAGCTCCCACAAGTACAGTAGACTAAAAGTTACTTCTTGTTCCACAGGAGTGGAAAGAAGGGGAAATCCCACAACAGTTGCTGAAGATTTCTTCCCTGCTACTGCATCTGCTCTGATATGACCAAAATTCCCCATCAATTTGAAGGGAACTTCCTGAGCAAGGACTGTAAGTAACCTCAGAATTAGAGTATTTGGAGTGAAAAATTAAGAACAAAACAGTAGGGGGTTAGGGAAAGTGGCTGTTTTCCATTTAAGGTTTTTCCACAGATCCCAGACATTTTACAGTTTATGTCCAGTTTTACTAAGTAGCAAGAAATAAGTATAGAGACAGCAGACAAAGAATATCCTGTATGGTTATCTGTGATTCAAGACAGTTCCCCACATCAGTGTCAGTGCAAATGCATCAGAATTTCCTGTCAGATAGAATGCTAGTCGCAGGAACAGGTATTTACAATTTCCAGCCGTGGCTGACTAACATATCCACATCCATCCAATTCCTTTTTAGCCATGTGGATATTGAATCCATCATTTTCAATTATTTTACAATTAAAAGTGCAATCTGGCACGTTCACACAAATCTAGCAGTGACTTCCAATAATGATTTGTTGTTATACAGTGACTTGATTATATGAGGTTCTAACTTGAAGTACTTAACTACGTTTTTTAAATACACTGCATTTTAAACTCAAGAGAAGTCAATGCAGTATATTGACAGGGGTAGAACTGCAACAGTAGAGCCAAATTCTAACTCCTACAACATTGCACATTAGACAAGTCTTAATTCACTTGAAAAACTACATGGGTACTTAAAACTGTGAAACAGTTGGGCAAAGTGTTATATTTAATACTACTATTGAGCTGAAGAAGGAGGCGCTTACAGCTTTTTGTTCCTTTTCAATCAGTTGGACTGGCAGGAAGGATGTTACTGTGGCAAGTCAGCTGATGTGATCAAAACCAACGAAGTATTTATCTTTATTTTTGAATTTAATAGCCATTCCTAAATGTTTGCATAGGCCCAGACTCTTAAGAGAGTATCAGACAAATACTGCCTTACAAAAAAAAAATATTTTGAACTTAGTATTACAATTCAGATCTTTTTCCTGCCTAGTCAATAAAACATTTATCTGCGTTTCTAACTTTTATCTGTGAACTACAAGACTGTCTAATAATGTTGTCCATGAACTTCCCTTTGTTATTTGTTACATACAAGCAAAGTAGATTGTTTTCTTTGAAAAGCAAGTGTTAAACGTTACAGCAAGGACAGCAGTTACTTAGGACAATAGCTTTGGTACTAACTGCTGTTGTGGCCAGTGGAGTGAGACTGAGCAAAAGCTCTTGCTGACATGCCTTCTGTCAAACAAGTTCCTGCCAGTATGAGCAGCGTTTCCTATGAACTGGGTCAGAAAGATGAATTATAGGGCACGCTATGCATTTCCTCTGACAAGAAGCAAAGCGCAGCCCAGTCTGCTAATTGTTAGCAATTACAGCTAGCTGTGTATATGCAGATCAGTGGCTAGAAAAGCAAGGCACTGTAATTGTATCAGCAGCACTATGCCATCTTGGATCTGTAACATACAGAAACATTGAGCTGATTTTCTACTCCAGTGTTTTCCTTTAGTATAAAGCACACTCGCCATTCAGCTTAACAAAACGGAAGAGGTTTTGTATGCCTTGTGACAAGACTTTCTTACCTCTTCAAACTCCAGTTGCCTCAGTTTCATTTTATTATGACATTGTTTGCTTTGCTTCACACAGCACCACATTACGGGTAATTGCCTCCCCATCCTTTGCCACAGACTCTTGCGGGTGCCTCCCTACTTTCATCCACGTTTTTGCAGTCTTGATGTCACTTGACCCCAGTAGCTTGGGCAATGCTGTCATGAAACCCCTATTTATTAGCTCAGCAGAGGTTATTAGCTTCCATTTCACATAGAGCCCTGCATCACCTTTGATGTTAGCGTGTCTCATTAGAGAGGCATTCCTCACCAGCTGGAGATGGTGTTTAGGATCTTCCCAAAGGTCAGTAAATAATGAGCTGGATGGAGTACATTTCTGTTTTTGAAATTTCAGTTTGTGTACATGGACTTTGTAATGCCCACAAGAAGAATGAAAAATATACAGCACTAAGAATATAATTGTAGAATCATTTCAGTTCAAATGTTTCCTTCTGAGCTCCCTTCTCTCAGGATCATCTATTCATTTTCATGTTTGAATTTACCCCTGGTTATTTGTCAAATTATATAAGTCTCAAAACAGCTTTTCTTTCTATGAAATACTAGTGAAACAATTAAAATCATTTAAGAATCCCTATTTTACCTTTGGGAAAATCCTCTGACAACTTGTAGAGCAAGAAAATACAAGTTACTCTTTTACATCATTACATTAAAAAGACTGATATTAAAATATTTGAACTAATTTATAGAAAAAACCTAAAGGTCACAAAAAAATAACTAATGCTGGATAAAAAACGGTCATTACACTTACTAGATAGCATTCCTGATTAAGCTTCTTGCAAGAGTGTGGATCATGAGCCACCTAAAACTCGGAACAGCCTACTCATTCACACCTCTTTCAGAGGCCACTGTTAACTGTAAGACTCCTTTGTTTGCATTATGTCCAGATGGTTCAATTCACTGTGATACCAGTTTAATCATGAATTCAATTAAATTGGAGATGAACACAAAATTGGTATTTTTACCTACTTCTGTTCATCTTTGGAAAATATGCCATAAAGATTTTGTCCTGATTTCAGCTGGGATAGAGTCAATTTTCTTCCTAGTAGCTGGTACAGTGCTGTGTTTTGGATTTAGGAGGAGAATAACATTGGTAATACACTGATGTTTTAGTTGTTGCTGAGTGGTGCTTACGCTAAGGCAAGGACTTTTCAACTTCTCACACTGCCCCACCAGCAAGGAGGCTAGGGGGCATAAGAAGCTGGGAGGGGACACAGCTGACCCAGACTGGCCAAAGGGATATTCTATACCATATGATGTCATGCCCAGTATATGAACTGCTCGGGAACTGGCTGGGCATTGGTCAGCAGGTGGTGAGCAATTGCATTGTGCATTGCTTCTTTTGTATATTTTTTATCATTATTATTTTCCCTTCCTTTTCTGCCCTATTAAACTGTCTTTATCTCAACCCACAAGTTTTATCTGTTTTCTGATTCTCTTCCCCACCCCACTGCAAGGGAATACGTGAGTGGCTGTGTGGCATTTAGCTGCCTGCCAGGTTAAACCATGACCCTCTTTTTGGCACCCAGCATGGGGCACAAAGGTTTGAAATAATGACAGATCTGACCAGAGCATGTTAAAACAAATTTGTTACTAGCATTCATTATATTAGTTTAGTAGTTGCTGGTCACAATGTTGATTTATTTGCTCTCAGAATTGTGCTTGTTCTCAGAACTGCTTTATGTAACACCTTACTTGCTGTACGTGTTCCCTGTTGTGCTATTTATCACCTCTGGGGGCTGGATTAAGGTTATCATTTTGCTGTACAGCTTAACACTGGTTTATGATATGATAAAATTACTGGCCATGAGATGGGTCTGGTATTTGTACTTAGCATTGCCATCATCTCCATACTTTGGGAACCATCTCTTGGAAACTCCTAAGAAGGGGAAGGAGGAAGAAGTGGATGAGGCAGGCTACTCTAAAGCAGGGCCATCATGAGGAGGAGGAAGAGACAGAACTCATAAAACAAGGCAAAAGCCACCCCATCCCTATCCCTGAGTGAGCTTCAAGATATGCAAAAAGATTTCAGCTATTGTCCAGATGAGCATGTAGTCACCTGGCTGCTCCGATGCTGGGGTAATGGGGCCAGTAGCCTGGAACTGGAGGGTAGGGAAGCCAAGTAAACCACAGTAAATGCTAGAGCTCTTTTCAGTAGCACACAATTACTGGCACGTTCATATCAGCTTTACTTCTGTTACGTCTAGTGAATAAGCTAATGGTGTATAGTTACAATACCTAGGTTATTTTCTATAGTCTGTTAGAAGTAATCTTGAGAAGAAACTCAGAGGTTCTTATCTATATAATCACAGTGTGATAACTACCATTATACTAAATAGAAAAATGATGTTAAGTAGAAGCAATTAAAATAGTGACCGCTGTCCCATGTTAACAAATCTGAACTTCTTAGCTATTTCCCTTTCCCTTGTTTTCTGATTTTTACCTTACCATTTTTAACCCAAATCTACCCCATTTTTAGAATTTTTGTTCAAGTATTTTTCTATGGCGGCTAGTTTTTCTTCTGCTGAAACCTACAGTGGTACATTTGGTCATTTTGTTTAGGCTTTTCTGAAGCACTGTCACATCAACAGCTGTTTCCTGTATATTCCTTTCCAGTGTCTAATATCTTCCTTGGGTGGATTCTTCTTGACAGCTATATATACACACCTATAAAATCCTATATTTTTTCCCAAGGTGATCAAACAATACTGAAGTTCTTTATGATTTTTACATACTACTCTGTAAGAAAATTTCTGATATTATCTAAATTAAGGGTATAATTTAGTGTGCTGGTGGCTTAAAGGTGAAAGGATTGTTTGGCAAAAAGAGTAATCTTCCCCTGTAATCTCACGCTGATACTGAGATGTCAGATTTTTTTCCTTAATCTATTATGAAACAATTTCACATACTACTGATTTTTCAATGCTTATATATTAAGTAATCTGCTAAAATTATTTGGGTTTTTTTGGTTTTTTTAATAACCTGGGTAAGATTAGAATTCCAGTTTTTTTGTATATCTGTCTTGATTCCAGGTTGATAGTTCTAGTGTGGGCCAGAAAGCATTTTTGCTTAATATTATTACTTGTAAATATTAATAACAAGTCAAAACCCATATAAAATATTAATCAAATAGAAAAAACATTGTAACCCATTTCACAAGTTTTTTCAGAAAATGCTATACTAAAATAATAATGGTTCTAAATGTATTCCTTACAATTACTTTTTGCTACTATGACCTATAGGATATTTTTTATCATAGAAGTAGTCCACCTTAACAGTCTACCTTAAAAAGATGAGATTATTCAGCTTGTTAAGTCTGTATCTCTGTAAAAGGAAAACACCTTAACAAAGAATGGTTTGTTGCTGACCTGCAGCTGGTTATGGTATTTCATGTGAAAGCCTATTTAAGTCCTTAATGGTAACATTTATTCCCTCTCCCTCAGAGGAGTATTTTACAAACAAAATTAATTAACAAACGAGGATAGCCAATTTTGTGCTATAGTTTAGGCTGACAGTCACCCAAAAGGGGCGTTGGCACTAATAATCATCATTATCTCAAAGTATCAAGAGGTCTTCTGACTCTGATGAGATCTCTGCTGGAGCTGAAGCTTTCATCCTGGAGTGATGCATGTGGAGCACAGCAGAACAGATAGCAGCTGGCAGAAAAAGCAGCAGTTCTTACAGAGGGCACAGGAAATAGCTTACAAGTAACCTCTGACTCAAATTATCAGCACCTGAACCCTTGATACTTTACCTAATCCATCCGTAGTTTCATTAAAAAGATGACTGACATGCCTCCAGCTTGTGAGGATTTTTATTTAACATTGCAGAGCTGATCCTTCTACGCCGAGTGCATATTCGCTCTAGCAAATTATTCGGGTTGACTTGACTTCATCATAACTGTGCTGCTCTGAGCTCAGATCTTCTACCCTGCATAGTTCTTTCTCTTACTGCTTTTGTCTTGTCTTGATGCAGTTAAGTGGAAGCATGTAACAGTGAAGTATGAGAAGTACTGTAGTTTCCTTCATTGCAACACGGACTGTGTTTTAAGAAATTAGTCAGGCATTTAGGAACTGCTAATCCTTCTTGTGAAGAATTCAGGGCTTGTTTCTTTGAAGGAATTTCTCACTTAAGGCCCAAGACATAGTTCAGTTTTACCTACTAAATGCTTTTGCAGCAAGACAATTTATAAAAATAGTAAAAATAGGGGTTTAGTGTTATTTTCATTCCTTACTGCCAGTTTTCCTTGGCTTGTTTTATGATGACATCATTATCACAGATAACATCATATTTATATGTCTGCTCTTTGAAGAGTTAATAATTATCCCAGTGCTTAATAACAGTAGCAACAGAGAAATCCAGCTGTTCAAGAGGTAGTAAAAGCAGCTTAACAGCATACATGTTTAGAAATAAATTGCAGTTGAGTTATCATGGGTTTGGGAAACAGACACCAAGCAGGAAGCTTCCTCTAAATTACCAAATAAATTCTTCCTGTATCACATTTTTCACCATCAATATGGGTCTGCTCAATTTATATATCCTAGTGTCTAACAGCAGGAAATCCAGCGTCGCATATAGTAACATTTGATTTCCCCTCTGCTTTTACACCAAAAAAACTTGTAGCTGAAGGAATAGGAAAAAAAATGAAACAAGTAAATACCAAATTTCTAAATAATAAGCCTAGTATAATCCTGTTTTAAGGGGAAGTAAAAATTCTGGCTGTAGACATTATGTAACTAGATTTACTTTATACCAGACTTATAAAATTGAAAACCCTTTACACTTAACCCTTAACACTTCTTTTAGCTTCTTTTAACTTTGACTTTAAAAGTTATTCTAGGAGCTCCTTAAGCTTTTTTGTTAATGTACTACACAGGAAAATCGAGCTGAAACTGTACCTGGTCTATACTGTGCTTAAACCAATAGTGCCCCCCTGAGGAGATTTTATTTCATGTGTGCATAGGAGTAGATGGCCTGATGAGGATGACTGTTCAACTACAAGGTAAAATAAACACAGTACTTTTATCTATAAATAAGCCCCACCATTTATGACATTTCTATAGATTAGATTTTCCATTAGGCTAATAGGGATGCAAACAAGCCTTGTTGTTTCCAAACCTCTCTGTAATTTCGGCTCTTCCTAAAAATGTGTAACTAAATTGTTGTATCCAACTATGGGACAAATTCTGCAATCTTGTATTGAGGATTATACTTGTAGGACCATTAAACTAGACAAAGTTGTCAGACTCAACCCTCTGCCATCCCACCATCTTGAGAAAATGACATTGCAGATCCTACATGCCTTCTACTTCAGCCTGCTCATGTCAACAAGGCACTCATTTGGCTCAGGGTACATCTGTCTGCCTGTGCTCAAAGTTCTGTCCAAACTGGAAACCAATAAACCGGTTGAAATACTAGCAGCATAGCTATAGTAACTCTGGATTCAGCTGCTGCATGTTTACTGAGAGCCCCTAGTGAGTTTGCGTAGCCTCTACCATTATAGCTGAATTTCTACTAGTATCTGAGCAGACTTTATTTAAACCTGTCTCAGCACATCTACACTAGCTATTACCACATTGCTAAATAACTATGTATAGCTACCATTAGAGGAATACAGGAAACAATGACTGAGAGCAATGAATTTTTCCCCTACTTTGAACATTTGCCATGCTATGAAATGTAAAACTTACAGATGATAGAAAAAAATACTTTAAAAATGTTTTTCAAAACTAAGAAACACCCTAAAATGCCAGCCTTCCAAAACCAATGTTCTCTCAAAAACAGGAAGAAAAAGTCTAACAAATCTTGAACAAAAAATAGCAATGCTGGCTTGCAGTAAGGACCAATATAAAAATGCTTTGCTTCAAAAGATGAGAGTGGGGGAAAAAATAATCAGAAATTTGGGCAGGTAAGAAGAAATTCAGAAATAAACAGGCAAGATGTATTATGACACACCAGATTACTAGAAGAACAGGAGAAGGCATGCTAAAACAAAAGTTTCCTGACATTGAAAAAATGCAAGAGAAATGCCATATAGAAATTCTGGAAGCATCATATATAAAATTTTTTAAGAGAACTGCTGATGTTAAAATCAAGAGTTGCTGCTGTTACAGGGTGTGCCCACATAGAGGAATGGAACTAATTAATTCTACTGAGCTAAGTTATTACTTAATGAAATTATCTGCATCCATGCGATGCAAATCTTAGTTTGCAGCAATTGGCAAGATTTTACACATATGCTTCTGTTAGAAAGTAGTTATTTGATGGTATAGTAAGTTAGCACTAGCTTCCATATTGATGTCTCAGAGCTATACATTATTTTTCTTTAACACACAACTTTCCTTCTCATAACACCATGCAGTTTGTTTCTGTGATTTAGTGTCACAATTTGAGCTCCACCATCCTTTGTACTTACAGGACTCACATTAGATTCAAATCATGCGAGAGACTGGCTGAGCCCTGAAGGAGAAGCAGCATGCTGAAGTAGACTCCAATAACAAATCTCTCAGGCCTTTTATCTGCCAGCTGTCAATTCCTATGCACATCCAAAGATCCAGTCCTGCAATTAAGACCTTGGCTTGTTAGCATTTATCTTGTGACTCATTACACGTGCCATTGCTGTTATGCCATTAGCATTGCACTTCATGGTACAGACTCAATATGCACCTTAAAAAAACCCAATCACCTCATATTGGGTAGTTGTGAGTTTTTCTTCCCCAGTCAGGTACATGTAAGCAATGACTAGAGAGAATTCTGTTTAGAATTAGTCCTGTCCTATCTCATCTGTTTCTAACCAAAGCATCATTCAGCCTGTCACAAATTATCACCTTATCTTTGAGCTCCCCATCCTGACTTCTTAGTGTCAAACCCACTAGCTCATGTATTAAGTGGTGAATATACTGAAGGCCTAGCGTAAAAAACATCACTACAGTCTTCAGAATTAAATAGTACATTTTGCTCAATGACTGACTCAGCCACCATCCCATCCCATCTTCTCATGCTGGTTTAGCCACTGGTGTGCCACTCAAAGTACTTCTCTTTCCCATCCGTTATTCCCTCTGGCATCCTGGATTTACAAATGAAAATTCTACCACAGAAAGCGTTTGCTGGGTGTATAAGCAAGAAGCTAAACATTTTGTGAAGGTCAGTTTGAATCACTCCATCATATTACGGATTAGTATACAGCACAGAACACTACATGAGGCCTTTTGGAGGCTTTTTCCAAGTATTGCATTTCATCTGTACAAAAGCTTTCAAGACATTTTTCTCATATAAAATTATTCTGGCACAAAAATGCATACAAACAGCAAGGAGCTAATAATATTAATACCAAACATACTAATACCAAACATGCTAAACTATTTATTTCACTGCAAACCATGTGTATTTCTGTAGGGAATGTAAAATTGAATTTTAAGTACAGGAAGTGCTCCGTTACTGCTCTGGCAGTTGTTGGTGGTGTTTGCTCTGAAATAGTATGGTAAGCCTGTCCAGCCAAGAAAAGTGTCAGAAAGGAGTCATCTATCTGTAGCACCAAAACGTACCTTGCTGGTCTCTTGTCAGCTCTCCCAAACAAGCATTTTTCCTACTTATCATGCTGAACACATTACCAGTATTAAGACTCCCAGCAGAGTCTCAAATGCAATTTCTAACCTCCCCCCAGCCCTTGTCCTCTATCCAACTCTCCTCATGGGCTAAAGTCCTGCCAGGATTTCTGCAAGAGTGCAAAAGCATGGATTAGTTTCACCCCATGAGCCTCAAAACCCTGCTTGCCAGCCCACTGTGGTAATATGCAAAACAGCAGAACACCATAAAACCTTGCAGAGAGCAATCTACTACAGCCAACCATGGCAAACATCTTAAGAACAGATACTGAGCTCTGAGGAACCTTGGCTGTGGCAGTATCCCAGTATTAGGAACTGACTAAGAAAACATCATAAATGTGCTTCCCCCACCCCCACCTCAACCCCACCCCCCAAAAAAACCCTAAACAAACCCCAACCACCAAAACAATAAACCACCCCAAAACCAACAACACGCTCAGAGGGAAGGAATTATAAGCCTGGTTTTACAAGGTCCTTGAGGCCTCTTCATATTGGGAATAGCAGTTTATCTTGAAGACTGTCTGACCAGCCTTTCTACCTACAAATTATTGAAAACAAAGGCTAGTTGCTGACCTATGATCCCTTCAGCTGAAAAGCAGGGTGGCTTTCAGTCTTCTACCCCTCGAGAAAGTAGGGCTGAGACTAGAAAGAAAAGGCCACAGCAAAAGTTGTATGCACCAAGAACTTCACACTGTCTTCCATTGTTGCCAGTAATTTGAAATCACTAGTTTTTGTACCACTCATTGCACTTAATTTCCTGTCTGTTTTCTACAAAAACTAAATAGCCTGCTTGCTCACACCTTTGTAAAGAGTGTTTAGAGGTTTTATACAATTGCCATACTTAGGAAGTTTTATAAGGTTAAAAAAAAGCACGAGTAAGACATACAGTGGGTGAATCAAGTCCCATGCAATGACAGCATAGCTCCCAGCTTTGACTTCCACTGTGAGGTAATCCATGACACAGTCATGAAATAATCCACACAGCATCACTTGATAATGAACTTTCTAAAAAGCACAGTTACCAAATTGTTGTTGTTTTTTTTTAATTGTAACATTAAGGCACAAGTAAAAAAAAAACATATCCTGAATACATAATCCACAAATTTAAGCTACTTAATAAATAACTCATGGCGCTTTCATAAAAATCAACTATGAAAAGTTACACAAAGCTTAATGAAAACCATACATGCACTGGAATTCTACACTCGGTTTGTTGTCCAAGTAGGAAGACAAGCAGCCCTCCTTGTGCTACTATCGTTTAGTCTGTTTATAAAGTTGTGAAAGGTTCCACTCTTCATCTCCCAACCCTGCTTTATCGTGCCTTCCTATTGTCACGTGTACTGGTATGGCAGTTGTATTCAGATGTTCAGGGAAATGCTGCTCAGCAGCTCCTAGCCACTTACAACACACCCTCATCTCTCTCTCTGTTCCAGATGGATCCCCTGGTACAAGCCTGATTAGATGGTACCTTAGCAGACACTAGAAAGGAAATACTAGAGCAAGAGTGAAGTACCAAGACCACAGAAATGCCATTATTCTTCACAGTGCTGTCTATGGTAGCAAATCTTTTTCAGTGATGCTAGAATCAAATCGTTCCCCTCACCTGCCTTTATTTGTAGTGGGTAAAGTTGGCTCACAAGTAAACCTCTCCAGAGGAGAATAACAGTGTAGGTTTTTCCTACTTACAGACTGAGAAGCCTAACATTACAAGTGGGAAGAAAAGTAGGAAGTCTAGTTGTATCTGCTGTCTTAAACAACTGGAGAGCCCCTTAAAAACCTTACTGACTTTTGGGAGGCCAGTTGCAACAATAAATCTCCAGAAAAGTCACCTTGACACTACTATGTCACCCTGAACACGTGGCTTAATCATAACAGTGAGCTGCCACAGCTAGAGCATTAACTGTTCACATGGAATCTGTTCCACACCTGGAAGACAGATAACACACTGGCAAATGGAACAAAGTTATGCTCTCTGTCCTATGTCATTTGCTAATCTAATTTGCATAATTATTCCAATATCTGAATTGCTACAAGTCCTATACATCTGAAAACTATGAAACAGGACAGACTATGTTCTATACAAAACCACTTCCATCTGTATCTCCACGGAAATATTTCTTTCTTGTGTATCCAGTTGATTTTTCTGTTTCAGAAATATAAAGCACAGTTTCTGCAAGGCAGTCTAATACGCAGTCTGTTTTGGTTTTCCTGGCTTTTATAATCAATAATACAATGTGATTAGCCAAAGTTCTTGGGGGCAACTGAAACATGTGGATAATAAAAATCAGAAATGCAAACTCTGCTTAGGTTCTTCCAAAGAGCCCCTCGAACTTCTGTCCGCACAGTCCTAAATGCCTTCTTGAAAGCCAAGCCCTGCAGTGAGACTAAATGACTCAAAACAAACCCATGTCCCTAACTGTGTTGCCTGTAAAATTCTTCTTTGCACTACACAGGCTATGAAACTCCAAGGCTAGGCAGCCTTCAGACACTATTCTACTTTCACTCTCCATATATCCTCAGGTAACACTTCAGTAATCCTGATATTGAGTAGCCTTTTTTAAGGGAAGTTCTGAAAAGAAATTAAAGTGCGTATTTCCTCAAGTGTTAAAAACAAAGAGAATTTAAAATTGAAAGTAGTTTGTATGTAATGGAAGTCTTTCTGCTTACCTTGCATGACACTGGGCTGGAGATGTTAGAAATTCAAAAGAGAGATCTGGGACTTGTATAGAAAATGTCACAACCTCGAAAACAGACATGATCTTTCCCAAAAACCCATACACAATTTCTAAGGCTACAATTTTTTTTTAACTGTTACTATCAAGGGTGTGTGGCAATCATGTTCCCTGACCTTTTCCTACTCTTCTGCAGTAAGAAAAATGCCGTTGCATCTGGCATTTTATTCCTGCATTCTTTAGATTAGAACATGGGACACAGTATAAGGCGATTGCAGGTTTTCTAGTTAGGCAAAAATCAAGAACAGTGTTGTGCTTCTGTCAGCTCTGAAGGAGTTTAAATTCTACCGTGTTGTCAGTAAGGTTAACAGTGCAGCCTATGACAAAAGCTAAGGCTGTATTAGTTACTAATTCAGTACAATAAAATAAATTCAGTAGACAGTGCTGAGAATACCATGTACGCAGTTCAAGAGTTTTAGCTAAAAGTCATTTTAGTCTGGTCTCCCTCAACCAGCTCTGGCATAGTTCAAAGCTGGTGCAAGGACCAGACATTGTTTTGGAACTTTAGAAAGTGATGATTTTGGTGTTCAGTTGTAACAGACCTTCTGGTGGACTAAACCAAATCACCATGCAGTAAGTGGGCAGCCTGGAGATTCACTTCAGACCTGCAATAACGCTCCAAACCCAAATATTTATGCAGTTTAGACTGTGTAAAAGACATTTTCACACGTATCATACAAAACTGAGACATAAAACTCCAAAGCAGGATGTATCCTGCCTATCTGAGGGAAAAAAAATAACATTTGCACCATCTAAAGAATTCTGGCACAGTCTGTCACTGAGCTTGTAGCCTCTATTACATACTAACTTTCTGCTCTAATCTACGTGTAGTTGCAGAGCAGCAATGAACAGCTCACTTCATGAAATACATGAATGATGCTTGTTTTCAACACTGAACAAAGCCTGAAAACCCTTATACAGTATATTTAGCTTGTAAGTGTAAAACCATTCTGAATATTTCATAGGGAATAACACTTTCTTTGTGAGGTACCATTACTTGTGAAAGGCTGGAATGAGCAAAAGTTGCAGTAGACTTATTTAGATTTTTACTTTAGATGCACCTAAAATACAGCCATAGAGAGCAACAGAAGCAGGGCTACTCCAGAGGAGTCAGGGGCAATAACCACACAAGGAGGGACACAGACCTTACTGACCAGAGTAAAGTCCTGCAGCAGCCAAGCAGGGCAAAGCTGATAATAGCAACAGATGTTGCCACCCCCCCAAAAAAAAAGCCCCAGACAATGCAAGATAACAAGCAGAACCAGAAGGCACCTCAGGAGCAGAAAGAGACTCAACTGAACACAAACCTACCAACAGCAGAGCTCAAGCAACAGGCCAGCATCTGAGCAAACTCAAAGAGGGTCCCAGGCCAATGAGCTGGGGGAGCAGAATGAGGGGGGGGGGGGGGGCGGCAGGACGGAGGCCAGGGAGCTCAGGTGAGGCTGGGAAAGGTGATTAAGGTACACCCGGGGTCCTGGAAATAGGGACAAATCAGCCAAAACCAATTTTATTTACTGTGTAGTATATTTTACTTTAGGAGTTGTTTGAAAATACAAAATTAGAATGTATGCCATATATATATTTCCATGATGCTGGGTAAATAAAGATATGAACACATCCTGAGAAAGTACTATATCTAGGAACATCTTAGATTTTTTATGATAATACTAAATTAGTCAAAATACTAAACTGAGTCAAATAGCTAACTCTGGTGGAGAAATGATGCTGTGAGTAAATCTTATCAAGAAAATAACACAGTTGCTACATGAACTCAGGATTCTTAATTTAGTTTTTATTAAAACAAGCAAAGTAGTTTGAATTTGCTGGGATGGTATCATCCTGGTTCCATTAGATTTGGGATGGACATGTGATTTTTCAGGGCCTGAATTCCCAGAGGCAGTAACTCTTCCTGTCTCTCTCTCTTTGCACTCTCTGAGAACTTTTCCTGTGGCAGAGAAAAGCAGATTGTCTGTTTCAGTCAAATTGTTGCTGAAAGAAAGAGCACCTTGTGAGAAAAAATATCCTATTTTAAACCTAAATTTTTTTAAAAAAATCACAGATAGTATACTTGTGCTCAGGATTTATGTTCAAATTTAAAAGGGAAATGACAAAACTCCAGTCAGAGCAACCTCCAGAGCCCTTGACTGTAACCCATTACACAACAATCAATCCTAATCTAATTATACTGATTATATGAAATTGCTGGTGAGACTGAAATACGGTATTATCTCACAGAGTTGTTCTCCACTGTTTACACTGCTGTTTTACCGCAGCTATAAGCATGGAGTGATATACTACTCATAAATGTCAGAAAATCCTTTAAGACCACTAGATACCCTGCTGTGCTACAAACTTCTGCCGACTATGGTAACGTGGACCCAGAATATGCTGCTTCTGCTTGTGTAATAGCAGTGCTCAGATCAGGCCATGAGGCTTTTTCATTGACAACAGCTACAGCACTTCGTAACATCGGCCACGATGTGCTGACAGCCTTCCTGGTTACAGCAGGACAGTGAATGACACTTCCGAACTCCAGAATGGCAGGGAAACTCTTCCACGTGTAGTCCAATTAAGGGTCATGTCTTAATTTGTAATTAAGAACGAAGAGTCAGGAGGGACCATTTCCCAATTTTGCGAATGCCTGAGATCAATTACTAGCTGAACAATGAGACCAAGTGTAACCCTTGCAAGAAAGAAGTGCTTGCTTATGAGAAAAAAACACTTCAAAATGCTTAGAACTATTACAACAGCAGTCAGCTTCAACTCAATGTATTTCTGGAATTTAGATTTAGACTTGGCAATGATTACACATATTTTTAAACCTTTAGACTGGAATATGGCAATAGTATAAAGCAGTGAAAGCATTAACCTTAGAAATTTTGAAGTGTCACAATCACACGGTGAACTACTCTTTTGTTCCATTCTGTGCCTCTGGCTGTAATTTCACATGAGCCAGCTTTCACCCCTTTCTCCCTCCACTCTCCTGGCTGCCAGCATCAGTCAGAAGAGTCCTTTGACAATTCAGAGAACCGTTCCTTAATTTTCCATTGAAACAGCTAGAGGATACCAATTTGTTTAAAGCATGTCTCTTCAATATAGGTTAAACTTCAGCAAAGTTTTCTCTACTTTAGGATGGAGTTTCTTACCAGGTTCTTACCTTCTTATGGGAGATTCTATCTAAATGGGAAAAAAACTATTCCCAAGCTGCAGGAAAATGGTTTTCCTTATTTAGTCCAGTGACTTTGAACAGCCACATCCCAGATCTTTTGTGTAACTTAACTGCAAGGCTATTGACTGCATTTAGCTGGGTGTTTCCTGCTGGACCTATTTTATGTATCAGCTGAAAAGTGAGGACCGGACCCTGGTAACCTGTGCTCTAAAGATTGCTGCTTTAAAGGTCCTTCAGTTCTTCTGAAGGTGTGACATTAATAGTTTTACAATGGCAGTCTAGAACAATCTTTTTAATTGTTGTCATTCTTAAATCTTCCAGGACTGGTGCATGTCAGAAATGTGTAGGTTTATGTGTATGTCAGCTTTTGTCACTTGCACGGTTTCCCACAACAGCAGTTTGGCCATTTTGCCTTCACAATATTGTCTACAGGGGCAAAGAGGGAATGGAGAGGGGAGAGACAGCCAGAGAAACAGCTTATTTTGAGCTATCGTTCTCTGAATTGCTCTTTATTTGTATGATCTCCTTTTAAATAATTTCATGTGTTCAGATGGTAAAGACTCCAGTAACTGTAATAAGAGAATTCAGTAGTTATTTCACAGGATTTCCAATTGTCACACAGAGGAAACAACTGGGAGAATAAATAACTTGTTTATGTTCTGCAGTGGCCAATGAGTTTCAGCATTTTGCTCAGGGTTTCTAACCATCTCATACCCTTACTGATGCCATTCCACAGTTAAGTTAGGGCTTCCCATACTACCCTTCCTGATTCAGTGAAATTGTCTAATTCAAAATAAAGGTCAATAGAGGTCACAGAGCTTTTTCTTTCTTTTTTTCTTCTTAGCTCGCTCATGGCTGCAGAACTCCATGCCAGAAAAGATTTGAATAACAAAGCTCACAGGCTTCAAATCAAACCATAGAATTCACCTTGCCCTAGTTCATCTTCCCTCAATAACAATCAACAGAAACTGGACAGAAAAAGCTAAATCATTACAAGGTTTTTTAGAATTCAGGATGTGCAGACACCACAGAAACATTAATGGTAAAAGCCCTACAGCAATTACTAAAAGACTGCTGAAATACTTAGTCAATGTGTTAATGAAAATTCCTAGGGAAAGTATACATGTATATATGTGAATAAATCCTATTTTTGGTAAATGAACAAAAAAAATTGTTTTGGGAAAATATATGAAATCAAATGTATGGATAGACTTTTGGATAAATATGTGGGTAAAATATGCATGGTTTACAGTTTGTAGCAAGTATATTAATGAAAAAAAAAACCTGTAAGAGGGAAGAAGTAATTTGCACTTTTTAGTGTCTCTTATGTCTACAAATTATAAGGGAAAGCATTAGATGTTGATCACCTTAGATACTTTTAAGATTAGATAATTTAGCTAAGAAGCATTATTATCATTGTATGAAAAGCTTAAAATATGAATCATAATGGCTTTTAAAAATAAGACTTAGGAGGATTGGAGGCAGCAGGATCAGTTAGTTTCTTAGTAATAAATCGGTCTGCTCATTTTTAATAAAAAAATTAAATAGTCACTTCTGACATTTTAATTGGAGAAGTCAGTTGAAAAATATGACAGGATAAAAGAGAAGAGGGACTACGTTAAGAATATTTGTATGTTTCTATTAAATCCTTCTTTTGTACTTAAGCACAGATTTAGTAGGGAGTAAGTAAGTAAGGAGCCATGTTGCTATCTAAACCCCATGTTCATGGTGGAAAACAGTTTTGGTTCCCTCTGTGGCATCTCAGCGATGGGAAGGTGTCGATAAGCGAGCAGCAGAGGAGAACTTGTACCTTTAGCAGGGCTCTCATGTTGGCTTGCTCTGCCCTGGGGCAAAAAGGAAACAGTTTGCTGGACAGTGACATTCCTGGATCGGTTTGATACTGGCCCTGCTCTTGGAAGAGCAGAGCTAGAAATAGCATCTGACACAGGAGGAATTCCAGTGGAATGGCTGTACATTTGTACAAAATGTTCAAGTCTCAAGAGAAAAGACAAGCTTTATATAATGAAAGACAATGACCTAAATAGAAAGATCTTTAGAACTTCCTGCGGGAGTTCAATATCCTTAAGGGGAGGAAAATTAAGATCACTTGTGATTCCTTATTTGACTTTAAGCACTTCTTCAATTTGTTTGCATTCCTTAGAATGAATTTAATTTCTATTTTGACTTTGACTAAACTATACCATGTTTGACAAAACCCCCTTATCAATAGGTAATTGCAAATAACCCCAGAATTATTAGTATTTTAACTTTTGATCTTTCATGCAAATGTCACATTTAACTCTGCCTATTAGACTGAAGAATATTACTGGGGAAAAAATGGGAATGTTCATGTGCTAAATTAGATGCCAGAGACACCACACTATTATATAAACTTACTGATATTGACAAACAGCTTAATTAAATGTTTTATGTAAGGACTGCTGAATACTTTCCTAACTGCATGTTAATTGTGCACATAAACCCCCCACCGCTTGCTAGAACATGCTCAGTTTCTTCCTGGTGAAAAATACAGAAGAATAAAAACATGAACTTACATTTTTAGTGTATTTTTGCATGTGCTGTTGTGTAGGGGGAAAAGAAAGATTGGTGCAAGGAATTGCCAGGGAATATGTATGTTGACATTCATGTGAGACCTATGTATGATAAACAGGATACAGAGTTTTAGCTCTGACCATAATGTTTGCCCTGTGAATCAATATACATGTGAGAAGATAGTGTTTGGTAGATGGTTTTTTGCTGTTTTATATAAATATAGATTCTTTTGGATGAGCAGTCTTGCTTCTATGGTTTCTTTTTTCTCATTGTAAATATTTTGCAGCTGGCTAGTCAGGAAACAAATCTTGACTGAGTTCCCAGACAAAAGAATTGTGCTACTCCTTAATCATCTGGCTACTGACTTCAGGCTGCTATTCTCTGGAGGGGTCAGATACAAGATGAAGAGAAAATGCACGCACATAAGCATGTCAATCTGAGCAAGCAAACTTGTAGTTGTAAGGCTTAACCTGACAAACATAGTCCAGGGTGCCACCCTGCTGACGTGAGAAGCTCTGCCCATTTTCCCCTGACACATTCATATATATGAATAAATGTTCTGGCCTGAAATTTGCAAAACTATTTCTGTTTTGATTCTGTGGAATAAAAATAACAGCTTAAAAATTTATGAACTGCACAAATTTAGAGGCCTTAATAAGTCATACTTTGAGCTTGAAACCTATTTAAAATGTTTTAAAGTAACACAGTAGAACATCACAGTACTTTATACATTTTAAATACAGTGTATGATGTACTTTTTTTCCCGCCACATTGTTAAATATACAATTTCACTGTTTTCCCATAGCCTTTCCATTAAATTTAATAACTTTGTGGATCTAGTAGGAAAAATTGGATACAAGGAAGGGTATAGAATGTCTTTTATTAGAAGTTTTGAAGAACAAGTTAGATAAAAATATGTCAAGGACAGTCTAACTGTACTTTTGGTACACAGGAAAAGTGCTACACAGCTTCCCAGGGTTCCCTCCCACCCCACAGGCCCACAGTTTCCATGAAGAAAAAGGACTTTGCACCACCATTTTCCAGAAGATCACTTGAGATCAGGGTTCTCTTTGTCAGATTTACAAAACAAGACTGGAATTTCCTTTCGAACATATAACTATTGTCTAAAGAAATCCCCCCCAAACTAAAATTTATAAAAACAAATTGGAAAATTAGTGACTAGGGTGAAAATATGTATAGTTGTTACAGTTGTAAGACTATTTATTGGATATTACAAATTAGGTGGATGGAAGAATTAAAGCCTAAAGAAAAGAGTAATAATAAGTTTTACTAGGTATTGCACCTTTGCCAATATCCTCAAAATTGCTCAGACATCAACAAAATATCCACATTGAAAAGACTAAAAGGAAGAAATTAAAGGTGATGTAAAAACTAGGGTTTTTTTGCCAATAGCTAAAAGCTCACCTGCCTCATTTTTTGCCTTTGTATTTTTATTTTTCAAAGTAATTAGTTTTGACTATCTGCAATAAACTTAAAATTAGGTGCATGGATATACTTTATAACTTTTTCAAATACCAAAACTAGCACAGATAACACCTGGACTGGCTATCCTGTAAATATACAGAGGGCCTGAATATGCACAATAGTTAAACAAATACTGTGACACAGTGCCTAATAAAAGAGGGGAGATTGATATTTATTTTTTTTACCCGAAGACAAATAAAATAAAAAATGCATTAACAGATCAGCAATGGCAATCACCAATAACAAGTCAGATAGTCTCAAGATTTTGGCATTTCAGACTCCCTAGTTGTGCTACAGGTCTAAGTGCAGACACAGAGCCAGCATTAGACATATCAAGATCAGTCAGAGCAGTTAGCAGAACTGCTTTCCTTTTGATCTTATTTGCTTTTTTCAAGGCCATTTTTTCCAGCAGAAAATATTCACAAGTTATGCTGCTACTATAGTTTTGTATTTTGATGCTAGAGAGGAGTTAGGCCCTTAATGCAGGCTTTAGTTACATTGATGAGATGCAATCCAGTAAAATGTTCATAAATTGGCAAACTATGTTTGGATATAGAGCTGTACTTGGACTATAACTGTGCAGTATTTCTGTTCTAAAGACACACGCAAAATTAATAGTCCATAACCTTCATTTCATACTTAATTAGGATAAGAAATAACTTTTAGGAGGCATTAATAGAGTAACAAAATTATATACCAGCATATTTTCCATATACTTGTGAGAAATGAAAAAAATAATGCAGCTATTAGTTCAAGAATTATTTCATAAAAGAGAGAATGAAGATTTGTGATTTTCTGCATTATGCATATGAGTGGAACCCACCGGAGGTGAAGAGAATTAGGTATTGACATAAAGAATTCAGCAGTATGCAGAGACTGGAAAGGCTTGACGAAATTTGCTTGTTAGTATATATAAAAAGCAATGAACCAAGAGTACGTCAAAGTGTCTGATGGAGTAACTTGTACAGAGAAGACAGAAAATTAAGCAATAATTGTTCTTTTGTGAATCAGACAGGAGAGCATTTCCTGCTCTGTCATTTGTGTTATTAACAACTCCCCCTGACGCTGAAGAACAGAACAGAGTAACATTAGGCAGTTTCACATGAGGTGCTAAAATGGTTTTGATTCTAGTGGACAGAGTTCCCTCATATTTGTTACTCTAGCAATTTCTGTTGTAACTATGATGAAATAATTTAGATTTTATGCAGCAAATAAAACATGAAAAATAAGATTACCCATGCTGAAAGAACAAGCAGATTTTTCTCAGCATTAGAGCTGTGTTAGAGACATCTCAGCTGACCTCAATAGAGGAAGCATATTGCTAGCAGAAGCAAGAAAAGAGATGTTTTTGCATGTCCTATAATAAAGCTATGTGCACTGATACATAAGCGTGTGATGCAAAGAACAACATTGGTTTTGCATTATGACTTCTTTTTTACAATTAATCTCAGCATCAATAGTGATTAGAGAAATTATGTAACTCTAAGATTTCAAATTAATTCTGCTAAGTGAGGTACACATTGTGAGCTCTCTGGTATGATGTACAAAAAAGCCTGTGTCTTAAAATACATGCTACCTTTTTTTGAGAAGTCACATCTGAATGTTAGATGCTCTTGATTTCCAAGCATACATTTCTGTTATGGGTTTTTACCTGCACGATTCCTTTCTCAAGTTTTCCAGTTTCATTTCATGTTGGGCGTTTACTGCCTTTACCTTGCAAAGTTGTCATCAGTAGGGATTTGCCAGCACGGTGATGGGCTGAAGGAACCGCTGACAAGGACCACAGGGGTGTAGTGGCAGTGGGGGGATGTGGCTACACATCCTCCCACTTGCCTGACACTTTTGAAATCCGCGTGACCAGTGGGAAAGGATCCCTGAATTGTGTGCCATGCACAAGGGTCGTAATGCTTGGCAGGGATGCTAAGGGAAGAAGAGCTTACCGTGGTGCGGAGACTTAAGGTGCCAAACTACTCACAAAGCAGCTTATTTTCTGAAGTCATTAATTGTGCAGCATTACAAGAAGTGGGCTTTAGAGAAAGCAGAACATATTTTGGAAAAATAACCAAGATAGAAGCATTGGGTTTTGCCTGTGTGAGTAGAGCTCGCATAACCTGACATAACACAGAGTGACTGCTGGCAGCTCTACTGAGCAAACTTAGAATTATGTACTCCTATATGATAATTTATGGCTGATTGAGTATGCAAGAGGTGAACATACTTTACAATCATGTAAGCCTGAATTAGTAATTGAATTATGTGAACAATGAAATCTGAAGTAGCTCTTCTGTTACTTGTAGACAAGTAATACCTTCATACTACTAACAGACCACAAAACTGGCTGTAGACATGGAAGCACTGATGGTGTAAAGGTGCAAAGTGACCTGCAAAAGGAAAATTTGAAGGCTTTCCAGTGCTGTATCTTATTAAAATGATGCAGTTAAGCACAGCTGATCAGGTTTTTCTCTGCAGTGAAGACAATGTTACCTTTGAGATGAAAATAAATTGTCTCCTCCCAGCACTGAATCTTTATGCAGGCAACACCTCGTTAACAACTACAGGAGTTCTTCTTGAGCAAGAACAACAGTGCCTGATGGAACTAACTGGAACCACCACTGTACCACTTGTTCCCTGCTTGCATAAAACCCCCCTTCTAACAAGGACAGAGTTAAAAAAGGATAAATAGATCTCAGAGAGTTTTGGTTGGTTTTGTTGTTTTGGTTTGTTTTTTGTGTTTTTTTTTTTTTACTTGCCAGTTACATACACAATTGAACAGTCATACAACATTAGAAGGGAAATAAATGTGAACATTAGGAGAAACTTTTCAGTCTTTCAGCAATGTAACAGGTGAGGACAATGGCAGAAATTACATGAATTTTAGTGGAGAAAAGGAATGTGTCCACAAATGCTGGCCCCAAGAAATACCCAAACAATGAAGTTTTGATATAAACCTTCTTACATACTGCCTTGTGAAGTATTTTCTAATTCGTACACCTTAGGGTGACTACACCCTACTAAGGTGTAAGGTAAATCTACTGCAAAGTTACAGATTATGCCAATGTATCTGTGTTCCATGGAGGCCTGATGAGTGATTAACTCCAGCTATCAGCAATTAGAGCACCAGGTACAACCGCTAAGGAGGAACATAGGAGTTACTGTTTGCTATGCAATGCCACAGCACTCCATGCATGATAAAGTATCGGTTATCAAGAATTTTCTATGATGTAGATGCATCCTCCACATCTTTGTTGCTATGTAAACCAAACTTTTATTGTACCGTAAAACTGTGATTGGCAAGAATAATTGTAATAATTAGGGATCTCTGGAGGGCACAGGGACACCTTAGATGAGGTTTCTCAGGGCCTTGGCCCATCATATCCCTGTTCGCCCCAAGACAGGGAAGCCACGGCCTGGCTGGGGGACTCGTTACAGCGCTTGGTTACTCTCACTTTGAGATGGGCGAGTAAGGAGCGTTGTGAGTAGTTCTATTCCCTCATTGCTCCGCACTGTGGGAGGCGCGGCGCGGCGCGGCCGGCGGGCCAGCACCGGCCCCCGCGGCGCGGGCTTGCCCCCGCTTGCGCTCGTAAACCGGCCGGGGCCCAGCCCCCACGCCGCACCGCACGGGCTGGAGCGGGAGCTTCGGATAGGCTCGGGCGGCGTTGCTTGTTCCCGCTGTGCAGCGCCCGTAACGACGGTGCCGCCGCAGCGAGCGCTCCCGCCGCCGGGCCTACGTGAGGCGCGCGCATCCCCTCCCCGTGACGCCGGTCGCTATAGCGACGGGCGGGCGCTCCAGCCGCCGCCCCGTCCGCCGTTCCTCCCGTGGCGGCCGCGGCGATGGCGGCGGAGGAGGAGGGCGACGTGGAGTGGGTGGTGGACACCATCGCCGGGTTCCTGCAGGGGCCCGCCTGGTCCATCCCCATCCTGGAGTTCATGGAGCAGAAGTGCGAGGGTGAGCGGGGGGGGCCGGGGCGGGCCGGGCTTCCCGTGGGCGCAGCCCCTTCGCCCGCGCCGGGCCTCGGCGGGGGGCTGCGGGGCGCCGGGAGGCTGCCGGGGCGGGCCCGTACGCCAGGCCTCGCCGCGGCCCTGGCCCCCGCCTCCGGCACCGGGCCGCGGTGTCCCTGTGGGCTGAGCTCCGTGCGGGCAGCAGGCGCACCCCCGCCGGTCCGCAGCGACCCCCGGGAGGGCGCCCCGGGCTCCGCGCAGCCGGCGGCGCTTGCGGGGAGGGGGCGCCTGGCGCGGGCGCGCCGGCTCCCCTGAGGCAGGCGTTGGGCGGGATGGGGCGGGTGGCGTCCATTAGCTCGTACAGGGGATTACGGCATGAGCTTACCGCGCGGCGCCCGGGCGAGCCCGCGTCCCGCGGCACGTAATGCCCTCCCGGGGCTGGGGCGCGGCGGGAGGCCTGTAATGCTTCCCCAGGGCTAGGTGGTGTGCCCTAGGAAACTGGGCAGTGCAACCGGGATCGCCGTCTGCTCGGTGGGACGGGAGAGTACAAGGCCCAAGTTAAATTCCGGCAATTTTGCAAACGTTGGCAGTTAAGAGATGAGAAGCCGTTCATTATTATCTCAGAAAAACGATAGTCAGCACTAAAAAGGCATCGGTTCGCAGTTACGTTTTGTCGGTGGTCCTGTGCGTGAGTTTAGCTCAGAAGCAACTCTAGTTAAACTGCCTTCTCTTCCTCAAGAGGAAACTGAGGGAGTTGTGGAATAACTTGGGGAATGGCCTGAGTGAACTGGAAGCACAGGCAGTGAGGGGGGCACTGGGGTAGGCCTGGGGCTCCGTGTGAAGGTGCCTGAGGAGACCCGTATAGGGGTGTGTATGTAGTGAGGAAAGGAGGACATGGGCTTTCTGCTTCAGGAATTTGGCTACGTTAGTTCTACTACTTACAGAATGTGTTTTGTGCTGCTGGAGAATACCTGTATCCTTATGGTAGCAAAATAGTTGCAACTTCAACTTGGGCAAGTCTGAAAGCATTGCTGAAGTCCTTTAAAGAAAAAGGGGGAAAAAAAAAAAGAAAGGAAGCTTTCTTTTGTGATTTTTGCAGAAAAAGAACCATGTTTGAGTTGAGAACATGATGGCCTGTGGTCCTACCCGGCCTGCAGACGCTCACGCATGAGAAGTATTAAAGCATGTTGCCATAGACTAATTTAGGATAACTTTATATGGTTACTGTGGATAAGGTCTGTTCTTTTAGTATCATTTGACAGGATGTAGGATTAATTAATAATTTTAACTTTAAAATACTGAAGTCATGAAACAAAGGCTTCCAAACACATTTTACTTCTAGGGCCTTACTAATATCAAGCTCAAAGTGAATGGTTTTTACTATTAAAGTATTCTGCCTACTCACACTTACTCCTTCCCCTTCATCCTCCTGCGGACTCCAGAACAGCTTCTGTAATGGTTGGCCTCAGTAGGGCCTGGCCGTGTCTTTTGTTACGCAGTCATTCTTGTTAGGGTCCATTAAGAATTTTTATCTCATATTCAGTGAAGCAACACACCTCTGATTCAGATCACAGCTTCTGAACGAGTTGCTTCTTAGTTACCCTGAATCGTTTCTACCCTTCCAGGAAATGAGAACAGGAAAGCTGCTAGACCCTTTACAGCTAGGAAGCAACAGAGAAATCCAGACTAGAAGTCTTCTCTTGGAAAGTCTGCCTGAATTTGAGGTCGGTCAGCTATTTTGGTTATCATGCAAAGGGTCTAGGTTTAGGAATCGGGGGAATTGATTATCCCTCTCTGGAGCAATGATCTCTCTTTAGAAGGTTGAGAGGAATTTACTGGCAGTAAGAAGATTTATGGAACCTCTGTAAATTTCCATGTAGTGTGAGGCTGACTTATATAATGGTTGCTTCCTGCCTGTTTGTTTCTACATAAGAAATTGGAGGAACAAAGTAGAGAAATCATTTGCAGTAAATGATCTTCCAAGGTATCGCTTGTGCTACAAGAGTGCTGTGTTGGACAACTTTTGGAAACTGTTGAGAAAAAAGGCTCAAGAATTGTTACTGCAGTGCTAGGGTTGCCAAGAAACACAGTTAAATTTGAAGTTTTAGTTGCAGGTGTCTGTGCTATTTGCTTTTCCTTGCTATAAGTGTACTGTGCTGATTACATTGCTGGTTTTTTGTTTGTTTTTTTTTTTTGTACTGAGACATTTTGTCAGAACAGAATTATTTTAATTCCCAAAACATTTAGTCTTTGGGCTGAACAAGCAAATTAGCAACACTTTGATTAACTGACAGTAGCTAGTGATTCCTCAGAAATAGAATTTGAGTTTTGGTATTTGATAAGGGATTGATTTTTTTGGAACTGTAGTCACTTAGGCCAAGTCCTTGCACTTCAGTTTATAAACAGTCCTGATGGTTTTCTATCTGTTGATAGCTTGCTTTATCTCTCTCTCACTTTCTGGGTACTTGATTGATTTCTTATGGCTTGATTCCTTTTATGTGGCTGTGAAATTGAAATTAAATCTGTGAGTATGTATTTGGGGCAAGAGGTCTTCTACCTGTTCCAAGGTATTAATTGAAGCATCATTTGGACAGGGATAAGCTTGATAAGCTTCTGAGCACCAGAAGATAAAGACAAGGTACAAAAGGAATAAACGGATATTGTTGCCTGTGACTCCCTTCCCTCCCAGCACAGAGCTGCTTCACCAGTCAGTGAGGATTGGGGGAGAAAGATGAGAGTTTCCTCAGGTTTGCTTAACTGGCTCTTGTCTGTGAGGTCAGGTGAGTCAGTGGTATAGTCTAGTGGGGAGAACTCAAGTTTGAGTTAGCACTCATTCCATTTGAAGGGTCATAGCAATGATTTTCAATTTGAACAGAATGATGAGGTTGCCTCTCAGGTTATCTGGGTCTCCCAGCTTAACTTGAAACAGTGGTTCCTGTAGGACAACCAAAGACTCTGTGCAAAAACTTTAAGGACGATAATGACTACGTGATTTAGAAGCCTTGACTCAAGAAAATCCAAAATCTTGATTCAAAGTACTCCTTAATGCCATTTAACTCAGAGGGGAGATGCTAACTGCAGCTTGCTTTACTTGGCATTTCATCCCGGTTTTGTTCAGAGCTTGAGAACAGAGAGCAGTTTGTGCTGGCTTTCCACTCTGCATTCCATGTTGTCCTGCAGCTGTGGAAGGAGGAGGAGGAGGACTTGGAAGCATCCCCTTGGTAGTGTGAGGCTAGCTGTCTGCGTGGATACTGAGGAGTGCCATCCCTGTGTCACCTCCACTTTGGGTGCCCAGTGTGGGAGGAACAGTGGGAAGTAGAAGGGAACAGAGAAACTGAGACAAAGATTGGGATCTGCAAGAGCTGTAAGGGAGATCCCTCGGAGGGGAGGAGATGCAGAAGATAATAGAGGCAGTTAAGTGTCTTCACCCTCTTGGGTTTGGTAAGAAGCAGGAGCTGAACATTTTTAGAGTAAGATGTGTAGTACTTTTTCTACCATTTGAATTTATTCCTACATATTTTTAAAGCTTTTCTTTTTAAAAAGAATCCTTTCATTAAAATAATTTCCCTTGTGCAAAAATGAAACAGAAGCAAATGCTGTTTTCCAGATTATGTCATTTAAAAAGCAAGTTTCCCTTGCTTATTTAGAGGGCCTGAATTGTTTGATTAGATTTCTATCATTGCATTGCTCTAAGTTGTTAGGAAGTGGTGCAAGTACTTTGTTTTAGGAACAGACATCTTGCATCATGCTTTTATCAAGGTTCAGAGTAACATTGCCTCAGGGCTGTCACAGCTGGGAAATAATGCTTTCTAAAAGTAATTCTGAATTTGAGTGAAGGTTATACTACTTCTACGTGTGTCAGTACCATCTACCATCAGAGATGATGTGTGTCTGTATGCAATAAATCACACTCACCAATTTAAGCAGAATTCCCATTCTTCCAATGACTTCAAAGAATGCATATGGGAAGTGACTTGTCCAATATGTAGTGGCTAATCTTGACAGGGATTGAGAAAGTCTTACTTATAAGCCTCTGCTTTAATTGCTAGGTCTTCTTATATTACCTCTGTTCTTTGTTGACTTGAAAAAAAATGCAAATTAAAAACCCCCAAACCCTAGTTTCCAGTTTCTCTTATTTTCTGCTTCTTCCATCTATCCTGCAGTGTAGAGATCATTAGTTTGATATTTCCAGTCAAGAGTTCTTAATATGAACTTATATGCATATAATTAATATGGCTCTTACTATACAGATGCTTGTTTTGTCTAAATCAGGATAGATACAATTAAAAAAACTTCCCTGCAGCAGATTTCCTTTTTTGGGGTTATCTGTTTTTGTGCAGGCATGGTCTCATTTTCCTGCCTCACCTTTAATTCTCGCTAAATGAATGGCATTGTAAAAAAATTTGGTGTAAGTCATTAATACATCCTCCATGTAAATACCTGGGGGGGGGGGGGGGGGGGGGGAAGAGAATCTTCTTGCTTTATATCTGTTCACCTGCTGTCTTAGAACAGCCTTGCACCAGTTCATATGGTAGTTCTTACAGTAAATCTTACTTTTCTTATACTAAATCTGGCTTTTTAGTGTATGTGTCTGCTGAATCCTCAGCTTGCTTAGAAATCTGCTTCTGTTATTACAATAAGTTTTCCTGGTATTAATTTAATTACATTAAATTACCAAAAGTACATGCTTAGCCTGAATGTGTGGAAAAATACATTATTTTAATCAATAATGGCCAATTATTTCATGCAATTAAATATATTACCTTGTAAAGGTTAATCTTTCGCTCTAAAGCATAAGTTAATTTGTGATGTGTAAACTAACCCCAAAATGTGTGTGTGTTTTGTGTTTTTATTTTTCCCCACAGTTTTTGATGATGAAGAAGAAAGCAAGTTGTCTTACACAGAAATTTATAAGGAGTACCAAGCTCTGGTGAGCATTACTCCCTGTTTGTGATAGATTTCTAAGAAATACAATTTAAAGTGTTAAAGCAGTATTTAGATGAAATTTTAATTGTGCTATCTTTTGTTATTTAGTTTTCTAACATTGCCTGTTATAATTGTTATTTAGAAGTCCTTTGAGTCGTAGCTGTCTTACGCATTTTTATGCTTAAACACAAGATAGTAGAAAAGAAGCTTCAACAGTCATATCTCTTATGCCATGTTACTTATTTTTCATTAAGATTAATAAAATACTAAAATACTGTACTTAGAAGCTTGATAATATTCAGATTTTCTGTCAAGTTAAAATGACAAACAGCACAGTGTCTGAGAAATGTGTATAACTTCTATTTTGTTCACTGATGAGCCTGGTAAATCTTTTGAGTTAACTTTCAATTGTCAGAAAAAACTACAGGAGATGTGTGGAGCATGCTTAAAATACCTATAAACCAATGCATACTGATTTCTAAAAAAAAATTTTTTTCTAACAAGGATTAGTAATACGTGGTGTTAAAAAAGCGTCAACTTAATAAATACAGACCAACATCCATTTTTGCTGTGACCCTGGAGGGTTTCAGACACACAGACTGACAACAAGTGCTTTTACCCACAGGGCAAAAATTGATGAGGAATACTAACCAGGAGTCTGGGGAAAAGGTGGAGGAAGAGAAATTCTTGGAAATTGGAGAAGCTAAATTAAGTAGTTACCAAATTTAGCAATGAAAACAGTTCATGAAAGTAAACAAAGCCTGATGTATCAGAAAAATCAATTATATTATTGCAGTGATCTTCATTTGAGTTTAAAAAAGACAATGCCAGCAGAAAAGAATATACAGTTATAAAAAAAAATTAATATGATCCTTAGGGAAAAACCTCTTAGAAAGTAAGGCTTATACTTTTTTATAGGTTGAAAAATTATTAGAAGACTATCTTAAAGAAGTTGGAATTAATGAAGAGAAATTTCAAGAGGCTTTTTCATCTCCTCTTGCAAAGACACGCACTTCACAGGTATTTTCCTTTGTTAAGGAAGGTACAGATTCAATTTTTAGCTTTCTATTTTCACTAATACAGTAGGGTAGAGATGAAACTTGGAAAACTTTACTTGGTAAAACTGTAGTTTTCTAAAACATAATGTGTGTGTTTGTATTATGAACTTTGACCAGAAAAATGTGCATCTTGAAAATAATGACAGATACTTGTGTGGTGTCAGGCACCTTTTGAGATTAATCTTCTGTGCTTTGTGTGTTTTAAAACAAACCTCTAAGCTTAGGGTATTTCTGCCACCTTTATTTGCTTATTTGTCAGTTTTAGTCTTCAGTCTGTTTACAGCAGCAAAGATTAAAACAGTAGACATATTCCATGAAATAAAAAATGTTTTCCTCTGATTTTGTAATAAAACAGTAAAATCTGTAAGACAAACATTGGCCTTGAGGCATGTTTAGGCAGCCCTTCACCTGCCCAAAGATATCTTTCAGAGTATTTTGGTTATGTCGGGCAGAGGAGTGGGAGCTTCTGCTGCTGGTTTAAATTGGGCTTTGTTGACATATCTCCTCCTAGTTGTGTAACAAACTTCTTCAGAGTGTGCATTCCTCACTCAAGCTTATGCATTTGTTCAGGAAGTCAAATGAATTGCAGTTGTAATCTTAGACAGGGGACCCCTCCAGGTTTTGTGATAATATTGTAGACGTGTTAATCTAAAGACATAAACCATCAAATTATCTTCTTGACTATTAGCTCAACTTGTATGGCTGGAAAAAATGACAGATAGGAGTATTAAGTATAAGTATTAAAAACACGCTCCACTGAATTTAAATCTTAACCATCTCAGTCTGCTTGAAATTATATTAAGATTTCTCTAGGGGTTTTAATTTTGTGCATATCTTCCCACCCACAGGCCATTTTGCAAACAGTGTTGGCAGCAGAAGATTTTAGACTATTTAAAAAAATGATGGTACAGAAAAATATTGAAATGCAATTGCAAGCTATTAGAATCATTAAAGAAAGAAATGGTAAGGAGTGGTAAATGTGGGGTTTCACTTCATCCTTTTTAGCGTTCTTTTGATGACTGTGTAATCCATTTATAAGCAAGTATAGAGTACTGGTTCAGTTAATGAAAGTCATTCAGTTGATTTTACTGGGACTAGGATTTCATTGCTTAGTCCTTGGCTTGCGTTCTCAGTGACAGCTGTCTCTATGTTCCTTTCTAAATTAACAGATTTTCCAGTTCTGTTTGTGTAATTTTTTTCTGTGAAACTTGGCTTAGAATTAGGTTTTGTTAATGAATTTTTGTGCTAATTTTGAGTGTTAAAGCAATTATTATCAGTTCATCAACAAAGACAATACTGATAGTTAGCACAGCATCATTCCTTTGTAAGTAGCAGAGTTCAATCTGCTGTGCCTAACTTTGCAATTCACACCGTACAGTTGCATCTGAAAAATCCATATAGAAAGCAGAAGGCTTTCATTGTGCTAATACATGCACACTTTTAGAGAAGAGAAAATAATTTACATCCTGTCTGTTGGTCTGTTGATGCTTCTGAAAGAATTTTCATCTACGCACTCCTTTCTTGCATGTAAAAAAAAAAGTTTTACCATTTTGTTTTGACTTCTGCATGCATGTTTTTTTCAGGAAATAATTTTGGAACTTTAACTTTCATACAACAGATAAATTTGAAAATGGTTGTTAGCCATGGCTGAACTGCAGTCTGTAGGAAGTGCCATATAGTGGTCAGTGCAGAGTATGATTTATGCTTTACCCTTAGACGTCAAATCATTGTTCAGAAACCTTTGCCTTTTTGCTGCTAGCAGCTTGATGCCTAGGATCTAGAATCCTTTTGGAAACAGTTAAAGGAGGAAGACTTAGATGGGGGTTTTTTGTTTGTTTGTTTTTGTTTTTTCTTTGTTCTCTCGGCCTGAAGAATGATGCCAAATGGAGCACAAAGTAATTTTCTTTAGAGTAATGCATAAATTGTGCTATGGTTTTTTTTATAGGTGTGTTGCCCGACTGTTTGACAGAGGGTTCTGATGTATTCAGTGAAATTGAAGAAGAAGAAATGAAGATACTGAGGGAGGTTCTAAGGTACAAAATGAATCTGTCCTTCTTTGTATGTTACTTTAAAATAAAAAATAAAGGTATGTAGGACCTAACTCTTCTAGCCTTTTCCAGGAGGCCACCTTCATCACACAGATGATATGAATGTTCTTGTCAAAATCCTACCTAAGAGAAAATGAATGGTGCTAGACAGTGGGTGTGATCAGGAATATTGAAGACTCAGGGAGAACTGCTCTGCCACGATGAAGTGTCTTGATGATGCGTGGAATGATGTGCAACTTTGAGCCCCATTATTTCCATCCTCCCCTGAATCTCCAGGTAGAACTAAAGTTAGCCCTGGGGTCGATGTCTCTGGACATAGCTGTAATTCATTCAGGGAACACCCTAAACAATAAAGCCTTGGAAAGGCAAATTCTGGTTTTGAAGTAGGCCTTATACCTTTCTACAGCTTCCTTCTTAGTTGAGTTCAACGACTGTCGCTGTGATCTAAGATGATGTGTGAGGACTGACACAACTTCTATAGGTTCTCCTCCACTCCCAGTTCACATATATATAAGCATAATCTGAAATAATAGCAGATTAATCCATTTACATTATATTAATTTATGCTATTTTCCCTCTGTATTCTGGAAATGCTTCCCTTCCTGTCTTTAAATGAGCAGATGAAACAAGGGATAGATAAGCCCTGGAAATTCTTACACTATTATTTTTGCACAGAGAAAGGTAGACTGGGGATGGTGGCTTCTGTGTGTTTATCATAATTATTTATGGGAGTCATGGGAGTATTTTGGATACTAACAAATTTGTATTATGTTGTAATTGTTTTGATAGTCCTTAAATATTTAATCAGTGCTAGATTTACCTAAAAGTCACTAAAGAAGTTTTGAGCATTTACTTGTATTTTGTGTTACAGAAAATCTAAGGAAGAATATGAAATAGAGCAAGAAAGAAAGAGGACTGAAGAAGTGAGTATCTTACCTTTCCAGATGAGTTATATTGATGATTAAGAAATACTCTGATATTCCTGTCCTGGGTGTTGATTCTGTCACTGTAAGGCACTGTGTACCATCCTCAGCAAACAGTCTCTCAGGAAGGTCTTGCTGATGCTTCCTTTTGAAAGGTCTGTTCTGTTGTTTACTTTTTTTCTGATGGTATCGTTGACACTAGCGCTATACATGACACCGTTAACCATCGGCCATTTGGCAGAGCTCATGTGGTAAGCATATTCCCTCTTCGGTATCAAAATTCTAAAATCCTGATAACGGATGTCAACCTTTTGGATCCAGAGAACATCTGAATTACTAATATTGTCAAGATCAAAGAGACTTCAAAGTATAAGCTTCTTAGAGATTATAGCATTCATAATCCTTCAGGAATTTTAAGGATCACTTCATGGGCAGTGTAGTTACTCATTAAGTCTGCACAGTAGTGCCAGAACCTAATCACCAGGAACCAGAAATCCTCTCCAAGTTAGACCATCATTTGGTCTCCATCAGAGTAAACCATGTAACTGAATGTAAATGGGGACTGGCTAAATTGCCATTTGTTCAGCAACTGAGAAACAAATTGAAATTGAAATAAATTGCAGTGGAATCATGGCAATAAACCTCCCCTTCATTGGGAAAACATACAAAAATAGCTGGGATTGTAGGCTGTTTCAAAAGGGCGCAGAATTGTTCTTTTGTTCATTTCTGTCATTAGGGAATTGAGCTTGCTAAATTTGAAAAGAGAAAGTGCTGTTTCTTCAGCCTGAACTGACAAAGGAAACTGCCTGGAGACCAAAAGTGGCTGCTGTGGAGGCTGACACTCCCCAGTTCAAAACCCATGATAGGTGCAGATGATGGCTATGCTATTGAATGCAAGACTTGAACAGCTGGGACATTCTACCAAACTATACCTCTCTCCCAGTGTGTGATGCTGTGGAAAAGTGGTGGCAAAACTTCTTTCCGGTATTACTATGGTAGATTCCAGGAAATGAGACACCCATTCTACTGGATTTCTTGCAAAACAACCGGGAAACTCAAGCTTTGGCTCTTTTAAGAATTCCAGTTACATTAGGATGCAGGCTTATCAAAATCAGCGAAGGCAAATTCAAGCCAGCCAAGAGTATCAATATTCTTGATAGATTACAGAGGCCCCAGTCAAGTTCATCTGGATGGAGAAGGTGATACTTACCGTTCAAGAATACGTTTTTGTTAGAAAATGTTTTAATATGAAATAATATTTTCATGAATGCTGGGGTGTTCTGACATAAATTAGATGGTTGATGAACAGCATGGACACTTTCTGGGCAAATCCCAGCTGGCTTTACGATTTTGAGAGGTGGGCTACATTGTCAAGATTTCCCAGACAAGTATAGGAGTGAAACAATAGTGTCAGAGATTATCCAGACCTGTTGTTTCCATTCAGCTGATTGTTCCTCCGTTTCTGTGGTAACTTGGGTGTATGTTCCTGGTTCTCCTACTGTATTGTATTTTTCTGGTGGACAGAGGTCTGCTTGAAAGTCACAAGCAAAGTGTGGCACACACACACACACACCCCCCACGTTATCTGTTTGTAGCTGGGAAACAAGGTACTAATTTGCCTAATATGCTAAATTCTGGTGATTGATTAGGGAACAGGTTTTGAACTAAAATAAGAAATGCTGACTGACAAGCCTAAGCCAGTAAGAACCTTCCTATTAGTAAACCAAAATAAGTAGTTTGCTTTTGTTTGTTTTGACTATGTAGTGTAAACAACACAATTTTAACTGAAAGTCCTTTTGGGAGCTTTCTTGCTCCTGAGGTGTAGTGCCAGGAAAATGTAATGCTTGGTTTTGTTTGTTTTTTAATTTGAGGCACGTGGTAAACTTAAATCACCAGATGTTAGCTACGGTTCTCCAGGAGATTCAAGAGAAGCCGTAAAAGTGAAGGAGTCCATGGAGGGAGCTGATGATTCTGAAGGAACTCCAAAACTTCCATTAGGTAACTCCATGGGGAAGTGCAATGCTGAGTGTGCAATATGATACTATTTTCAAATTATTGGAGTGTTTCCTCATAGCAAGGTTTTAAGAACTTGGCTGGATGAGGCTGTGAGTAAACCGTCCTATCTTTGAAGTGAGCCCTGCTTTGAGCAGAGTATTTGTGCTGGGTGGCCTGCAGAAATGCCTTCCACCCAGAGTTGGTATATTACTCAGCGATGTTCTAAGTCGTCTCCAATTGGAGCAGAAACACAGGAGTCCAACAGCAGTTTTCTTCTTCCAGTTTACTGTGCTTATGCTGCCACGACTGTTAAGTACAATGTTTCCTGTAAGCAACTATGAATCATTTACTTAAAAAATTATGCTTTCTCTCCCTGTGTGTGGCCATTATAGATTTAATGTATAATTGTACAACACTTCTTCATAGCAAGTGAGCATTTCTGAAGGAACTAACCTTGTGCTGTCAAGCTGAATTGTCAGATCACCAAACTGAACCTTTTTTGTGTTTGGGTCAGGTTCTTGTTACCCATTTAAATCTTTTCAATTTTACCTTTTTATTTTTGAGTGGGATTGTGACACTTGCCAACTTACAGTGCCACGGAGAGCTCTTTTAAGTAGTTTTTACCCAAGTTATGTAGTGAAAATGGTCTGGATTGTTTGTAGGTAATTATTTACGGGAGAGCATGACCAAGCCAGTGCTTTTAAGGGAGGAGAATAAAAGGAATCGCTGGTTGTAATGAAGGTGCCCTTGGTATGTTTGTGTTGCAGCTAAAGCACAAGGGTGCTGACCTGTTCAGGAAAGCAGGAAGATTCTTAGGTGGCAAGAAGCATATATGTGTGTGTATACATGCACATGCACATACAGGTATGTATGTATACACACACACATATCTATGTATATGGGTATACATTGTCGATGTTCAAAACCAGGTTGCATCTCAGTGGGATCTGCTGTCTTAAGAGTTTGTGAAAAATTTGTAACGATATCCTAAGGTCGCTTAGAAGAAGACAGTTCCAACTTTGGGAAATAATAGCCTGTGCTGTCTTTTAGTTACATTTTTCCTTTCTCTCTTACTTGTCTCTGTATGCTTTCACACCGGAAGTTTTCATACCGCAGACACTTGAGCTGGATGCTTTTAGCCTTGTTAGTACCTTTGGGCCATACTTGCTCCTTGCTTTTTCGTTTGATGGCCATTAACAGATGAAGTGGTTGTAGGACCCTCTTCTTTTGAACTGAATTAGTGTCTTTCACAGTTTCACATTAGGAAACTGAAAAAAAAAATTGTCACTGACCTTTTTAAATATGATTGTTGTTCCCCCTCCCCCACCCTCCTCCCCCGTTATCCCTTCTGTCCTTTGGTTGAGGCATTTATTTGAACTCTTCTCTCCCTTCCACCCTTGGAAGTATGCAAAAGGCCTGCAGGTATACTTGCACTCTTCTCCCAGCCTGCTTTTAGTTCTCTTATTTTTCACTCAGTAGTGCCACCCCTAAACTATGTCGGTCCTGCAGTGGCTGCTTCCCTGATTCATGGGGAAGGCACATGAATCTAGCAAACACCCAGTCCTCAGATTAAGACTTAATTCTGGGCTTGAGAGACAGGAGGTCGTGATGCTCAGGAGTCAGGACTTCTCTGCACTTGAGCGCAGCACATCTGTGCTGTCCAAGTGCCTGCTCAGCTGGTGCTGAGCATTGCCGTGCTCTTTAAATGCCAAAGAAGAGACAGGTCTACAAAAAGTTCAGCTTCTTGGAAATCTTCATCCTTGCAGACCTGGCATCTTGTGGCAGCATAGCTGTCCAAAGAGGCTACTGAGAAAGTTTGCCACAGCTCATCCTCTAGTATTGTCTTCTAGAAAAGTGGTTTTGGGTAGTGGTGGCAAAAATTAAGAAGAATCTGCATGGGGAATCTTCTTCCATGCCCCTTCCTCACAAAGAACTGAGAGGACCAGCCTCCAGAGCAGCCTGTGATTGCCCGCCTCTAGAACCTGGGCTCCCAACTAAAGGTTTGTCTCGGATAATGGGATCATATCCTCGGCTTGACTGACTTCCTCTTGGTGCCAGATACAACTCTGGGAGCAGAAACAGCAAGAACCTTTCACCAAGGGTTTGTGCCCTGGTCTTCTCTCACCTGGGCTGGTCCCTGACCCTCACAGCCCACCAGATCTATGCTTGGGTCCTGGCTCTGCGTTATTACTGGCAGGGTTGCGTTACCAAGGAACAGGACAGCTCGCCTTTCTCGACCCAAGCGTGGGGGGGAATCCTGTACCCAGGGACTGTCATCTGCCTTGGCAACATGGCCCTCGCATGAACCAGCTCTCAGAAAAACACTTTTCCTTTGTTTTTTGTTCCCTCCAGTCCGCCATACATTTCTCTCCCTTCAGATATGCAGCACTTTTATTATTTTTTGCTATTTCCCCTTCACCTTGAGACCCAAGATTTCAGTTTGTGGACCCCTTAAAGTTTTCCACTGTATGATGAATTCAAATTTAATGGTATTTGCCTTAATTTTCTTAATTTCACTTTGATGAGCTCCTTACAAATGATTTACAGGTTAGAGCTTGCCAAACCATTCCTACTGTACTTTGACCACCTAACTTGTGCAGTGTGGAGAGATCAGAAGGGTGAATTTCATAGTAAAGGTCGTGCTCAACACTTTGGAGTGCAAGGGACCTTTCCAGCATTCTTGGAGAACACTTCCCGCTCTGGGTACCTGCAGGGCAGCTGCTTCAGAAGTTGCACTCGAGTTCGCGCTGAGCCACGTGTATTGTGCTATCGATAAGGAGGACACAGCGGCTGCTGGAGTGGTCCTGCGTGCTTGCATTTTGAGAAGATTCTGAAGTAATTGTCCACATGGAAAAGTGTGTTGCTTAGCCACCCACAGCGTGAATGTACATATAGACAAGTTCTCAAAGGAAAAAAAAGAGCTATGTACCAGTAACTGTAATTCTTTGAGATACGCTGTCTATTTGTAACTTCACTATACACCCTCCTCCCCCTCTCTTCTCAGTATCTTTTCAGGTTCATGGGTTAAGTGACACTGAGGGTCCTATAATCACATCCTACAGGTACTGACTGCTAAGACACAAACATCTCCAGTTTGAGTGTTTGCGGTATGGACAGCCACAGTGTACACTTACATACACACCACACATTTCAAAGAACTGCTTTCTGGTAAGTAGCGTTCCTTAATCATCATGTTGGTTATAGTGTAGGTATTTGGCATGCAGTGTGTGCTTTTGGGGTTTCTTTTCCTCTGCTTTTTTAACCAGACAGCTATAGTGTGAGGAATTTTTTCTAGCAATTTTAACTCTGACCTCTCACAGTGCCTCTAAGAACTTGTATCTGTCCCCAAAAGACATTCTTTAGAGCATCAAGACTTCCAGCAGACATAATTCAGTGAAATGCAAATTCTTCAGCCTGACCTTGGTTTTACATTTCTGTCCTGGTTTGTTTTTCTGTACTTTGAATAACATTTCCTTTGCTTTGCTTTTTTTCCTACCTTTTTGCAACTATGTATCTTGTAATTTTCTGTACTAAAGAAAGCAGCAATGTTGAAGAGCTAAATGTATATTGCTTGCTCTAACCTAAAGAAACAACTGAGTGGCGTTCACCCTGCACTAGCGCTGGTGGAGCTAGCTTTGCCGTCTGTTCCTTGGTAGAGACCAAGGAGAGTACTTGTACCTTAATCCTCATGCAAGTTCTCAGCATTACAACAAAAAATTACAGCACTGTAGAATTATAATCAGCTACATTCAGTTGTATCAACTTGGATATAATGGATGGACTCAACCTGAACACAGTAAGATTTGTATTTCACTACCTGGATTCTTGCATTTATGTGGATATTTTCAGACATAGTTTAAAACAGTCAAAAGGCTCTTAATTTTTAATAAAAATACAGTAGGAGCAGCAGCTTGCCTTACTCAGGAGTAGTAGTAGGTAGAGTCAAGCAAAGTCTTAGTAAAGTTCTGAAAACACACCCTGCTCTACAGCCTGGTGACTGGAGAGGCTTTGACTTCGACATCAATAACCTTGATGACTCCATGATCGCCAAGATGGCAAGTGGGATGCAAGGTACAACTAACCTTGGTCCCTGTGGAGGTATGAGGGGCACAGCCGGCGTCGGTACAGGGTCACTTTTCTTTTCCAGCACAGGCACTTTTGGTCTTGGACATATGCCAGGAGAACAGGATATTGTGCAGGACTGTGATCTTGCACAAGGCTTGATAGGGAGTGGAAGATACTCGCTACAAGAAAGTCGCGAGTGGCCCTGCACTACTGGAAAGACATTGAGGTGCTGGAGCGCCTGATTCTTTGCTGTGAGGCTGAAGGCTGAACCGGTAACTCGTACTTGCAGTGGGCTGAAGTGTGCCTTGCCTGCTGCCCATCAGCGCCTTGGCATGCCAGACAGAAGTGGCAAGTACAGTCTCAATGTGAACGGACTCCTGGAACACTGAGCGTGACATCATACTTCCAAGCATTTAACAACTTCTAATTCATTGCAGTAGAGGTACTTAGGATGTAAAGTGTTACCTAATTGCTTCCATTGTGCAAATACAGTATCTACGTTAGTTTGAAAGTAAGTTTTATTAATAAAAAGGGGAGGAATGTGTTGGTTTTTTGAAGTTTTCCATTTAATCAGAAGAGACATCTAGGTATTGGAAGAAACACTGATAAAATTTTCTTATGTATTTCTATTTTTTCTAATTGCTTTCTCTGTAAAAATTGCTGCATAGAGGAATCTCAGAAATATGCAAGGGAGGACTTAAAACCAGTGCGGCCATTATCAAAAGGAACAGAGAGCTTACCTCAGCCGTCTTGTACCAAAGGGAAAGACGACGTTAAGAAAAGGTCAGCTGGAAAATGTTCAGAAAATGCAGCGCAAAAGGCTGGGATGAAAGGACCTGTAAGTTTAAAACAAACAAGAAAATCGCCCAAACATAGAACTCGAAAGCAAAAAGATAGGATTACATTTAGAATATGTATGTAAGACAGTATTATATAGATATTATTTTTCTATTATTTTAATCAGGTGGTGGGTTTTGTGGTGTATTTCTTTTTTTTAAAACCAGCATGCAAATACTGTTTTATAGTATTAGTTTAATTTGCATAAAGTTCAGATTATCATTCCAGTTTTAGGCTAGAATTCAGCATTCAGCCTTTGACTGGTGATGTTTTCTTAGTAGAGTGCTCTGGCTTGAAACTTCAACTTGGATTTTTTGTTTGTTTGGTTTTTGTTAGCTAGTCATTTTGGAGGCAGATACGATGTAAATGCTTTTATCTTGCATAACATGCAGACCAAAAATTAATTTCAAAATGTATTTGAAAAAACAATTCCAGAATTTGTCAGAACTTGAAAAACAGCAGCTGAAGCAACGAGAGGACTACCTAAAGAAGAAACGAGACATGCTGATGGCTACAAAGAAAGAGTCAAGAAATAATGTACTGTTACCATCAAACTCTGAGCAGAAAGAAGAGGAATCGTCTCCTAAGGAGGTGAAGGATTCAAACATTTAAATCATCGTGACCACTTTATAGAAAAAACACAGATTATTTCAGTGACAATGTCAGTGTTGCTGCTGAGTATTGCAGCAGAATAAGAAACCCAAGTGGGGGAAGCAGAGAGGAAGCATTTCCAAGCTACTCCTTTTGCAGAAGCTTATAGGCTAGAGGTTTTAGTGATTGTTAGCATTATTTTGCTTCTGTATCACCAAATCCTCATGATTAAGTTTATGAACGGCTAAAATACTGTTTTTTTCCGAAGCTGTGACCTACTGTTTGGGCTCCCTTAAATCTCTGGGATTTTTTTTTTTTCTCAGCTGAAACAGGAGAAACGTTTTTCTTTTGCAAAGTCTTATTTTACAGAGGTAACAAATTTGCTCTGTTCTTTTGCTCTCTTTCTTGAGAGTTTTGTGCTTATTTAAAATGGAGAAATCGTTGATTTCTGTGCATCGAGCACTGGAATGGAAGCACTGTGGTGATGGTACCTTTTAGAAAAACAAGGCACTCTGAAGGGTGGATGCTGCTGTCCACCCAGTTGCCAACAGAAAAACCAGGTCCATGGGAGGGCTGGAAGCGTGGGGCAGGAGAATGCTGTGCTGCTGGAAGCAGCCCCGCTGGCAGTTTGCCCATTCTTCAAGGTTGCCTTTGTCCAAAGGCTGCTCTCTGTTCAGAGGCGTGTGTGAAGTTGCTTAGGGAGTGAACAGACATGTTCCTTGACTTGAAACAAGTGCTAAAATCACAAAAATCCTTGCGCTGTGGGGATGATAGAAAACCTAGTTTGGGGAGAAAAAGAAAAGGTAAATCCTATTGGGGAAAGAAAGTACAGCCATAAAAAATCCCCCAAATCCTATGACAGGATAAATCCCTACTGATACAGACATCTTTATCAGGAAAACCCCAACTTTTTATTGTTAATCATCGTTATGGTTACCACAAGTAGGTTTGATCTACATTTATATGAAAATAAATGCGTGAAAGCTCTCAACACAAGTAAGGAAACAAGTAGATTACATTGTTCTGTGCAGGTGTTACTGTTTTGGTTTTCTTTTTTTTTTAAAAAAAAAGTAATTACTTTTCTTTACAGAACCATGTATTTAAGACAGAGGGCCTTCTGAAAGCTCAGGTATTTTTCAGAGCGGCTGAGCATTTTATTATGCTCAGAACACTGTTGATTGGGGAACTTCAGGAACGACTGGGCAGCCCCAGGTTAAGCTGAGGTGTGGAAAAAAGGCAGATTGTGCAGAGCCAGTCAGCCACATCCTGTGATCTGCTGCTCCAGAGATGGAACAGTAATACTTTTTTTTTTTTTTTTTATATATATATATGATCCTGGTGAGTGTGAAGGACGGCTGCTGCAGCCTCAGGTTTGCAAGTGGTGTTACCAGCCCCCCCGCCGCGCTCTCACACCGGGGGAGCGGTTCACGTTAGAAGTCAGGATGTCTCCCAGGAAAGCCACGCAGTTTATCAGTGTTGTGTTTCCACTTTGTCTTTAGGAAATGTCAGAAGAGAAGCAAAGGTTACTGCAGAAGAGGAAAATGCTTGCAGAAAAACTAAAAGAAGAAGTTATTAATAAGCGGTAATTTTAAGAAGCTCATTGCAGATCTCAAGAACACAAGTATGTCTTTAGAATCAATTATATAATCAATAATTGAATGGATTGTTTTCCAATATTACTTTGTTTTATAGAACTTTCAGACAAGCAACGCAGTACTTTTATATAATAAGTATTTAAAATGTCACTGGAATACACTAAAACCAGACTTTCCAGAATGCTGGAAACTATGACTTTCCCTGGCCCCTGTTCAGCGGCCAGGCCCCTGACCATCACTGCAGCATGCAGGTTGCCTCAGTACTGACCTCAGCCACTTGATGGCAGACGGAACAAAAGCAGATACTGAGATCTGTTAAAATAATTCCTCTGTGAACAGTTCTGAGTTAAAAATTTTAACTTTTTTATTTTTCAATTAAACAACTCTGTTCCTTTTACTAGAATATTATAAAAAATTTGCTGCTTTTCAGCTGTGCAATGTAATAAAGTCTAATTCCACAAGAAGTGCAACTATGACCATCTTGTTTTTCTGAAAAATAATGCAGTTTGGGGTCAAGACATTTACAGATGAACTCTGGATTACATTGTTTTCCATACTTTTGGGGCAGTTTACTTGTCCTTAGATCCAATTTTGCTCTAAGTGCAACTTTTAAGTAAAGTAACTGCTTTATAGTGTCATGAGAAATTCAAAGTAGAAATCTTTTAAAATCTTGTTTACTGGCTTGGCTTTGATAGACTTGAAGCAGGGAGAGGCTTTTGCAGGATGTCCTTACATGGCTGACTGCACCAGTAACTCACATTAGAAGAAACAAAACAACCAGTTCAAGTTTCATGTAACTTTTTATTAAAATAGCATTTATAACTGATACATGTTGGCAGATGTTCTTTTCTTTTCCAAAAAGAGCGGTACTGGAAGGACCCCAGGCACAGGAACACGGCTGCCCCCAGGCAGCACCCACCAGGTCAGACAGGGAAACGCCATCTACGGGGTGACAGCTGGACACAAGCCAGTTAGAGAGAGTGCTGCACGTCACCTCCTACAGGGAATTTAGGTGGTTTATTTTGTTTTAAAATGAGACATCTAATGCCACTTTACACAGTCTTTTTCTAGTAGCTATAAAAATTCATGACATTCTTGTTTTTGCTGTGACCCCCCCCCCCCCCTCATGTTGGTCTGAAGGTATTTTTAAAGCTCCTGGCAGTACTTTGGGGAAGAGCTGGGGTGGTGGGGAGCAGAGCAAGGACTGACACGCTGCAGTCGGAGACCCTCAGAGAACGTGCTTTGGGTGGCTGTTACAGAGAATCAGGACAGCTCGGGTCCACAGAGCAGGTGCCACAATTTTTCAGCCTCAGGTTAGTAAAGGCACATACTGCGTAACTCTGCCGCTCGAGTAGCGTGTGCGGTGCCGGAGGAAGGTAATCATCTTTACCAGAGGAGAGAAAGGACTCGTCAGGAAGAAACCCAGGTGATGGTCAGCAGGAGAGTGAGCACACGGCAATGATGCAGCAGCCATGCTTTACCGGCAAACACTTCCCCGGAGCCTCTGCGTTTGGAGCTGACTGGGTGCTTCATCACACAGGTGAAAACTCAGGAGTCCCATTCCTGGTTGCCTGGTGCCGTGAAGGGCAATACCACTGTCCCCAGGTCCATGCACACGAACCGTCAGCCCTCGGAACACCCGTGTCCAGCTTCTGTGTCGGGAAGAGCTCACACGTTCCCTGTGGGATTTCATCTAGTGGTATAGAGTTACTTTTAGAACTGCACGGATAACTAATCTTCAAAAATACTCTAAAATGGCCACATTTAAAATTCTGAGTTAACTTACCATGTGTAACAAACCAAACAAAAGCAATAATTATGGAATTACAGGGTCACATTTTAATTCCTGAATTTTACAGTTCAGCATTAATATCACCACATGTATACAAATGGTGTAAAACAAGTACAGTGGTATTTTTAATACAAAATAAACTTCTGTTTTATGGAAAAAAACTATACTTCATATCTACACAGACAGCCCATCTTTTTCCAAACAATAGCTAAAATTAAAACTAACTACAAAAATCTCCAAAACAGAGAAACTGCTTCAGCTTAAACTATTCCAGGAGAAATGGACCCATAACACGTATGACAAGAGTGATCTATGTGGTGGATTGCAGCTGGTTTCATATTTCAGCGTTTCTGACACATCAATTGTCGCTGGGAAACTTCCTCTCATCATGATCTCAGATCACAAACGGGCAAACTAACATTAAAATATTTACAGTTCACTCGCTGCTCTTGAAAGTAAAACCTGGACTGTTTGCCTCTGTCAACTCATCTATTTTTGTCACAGTTTGCTTACCTACGTGGAATGTGCTTTTGTTTTTTAAAAAAGCAGCTTTCGGATTACACCCAGACTCGGGGTGCTGCTTGTTGATTCTGCCTCGGAGAGCGGTGTTGGGTTAGTAATCGTTCTGTCTTGGTCCAAAGTGACTTTGGTGTTAAAACGCTGCTAAATTCATTGCTATGAAAAACCTGTTAGTGTTTCGCAAAGGGGAAGCGGCTGGCTGCTCCAAGAGGCAGCTCCTTTAACACCACAGAAAGTGATTCAAATGCGGCAACTTCCGCAAGGCGAAGGCAACAGCTACGGCGTGTGCCGTGGCAGCCACCGCTTTGACACCAGCAGCTCCTGGAGATATTTTGGAAGCAATCATTCCTTGGCATAGACATTACTGGATGTCTGAGAAAAAAACCCAAGGAAAACCATCCATTTTGAATCCAGCTTCTGTCTTCTCCTCTTGAAAAATAGAAATTAAAACTCATTTTGAACTGCTTTCAACAACTCAGCATGCACTATAACTGCAGCGTCCCTCCCTCCAACCATGAGAAATGCGATTTTGTTGGTAATACATGGTCCCAAAATCTGGATTGTTCTTATGCAAACAGTTAATTTTCCCTTAAATTTTTTTTTAAAAAGAGGCATTGCTAAAAGAACACAACTGACAGCACCATTACAAAATTAAGATTACTGGGTTCAAAATTTTAGCTTGAATTATTTTTTTTCTTAGTTCTGTTAAACACTGGGGAAACCCTGCAATATTTTTTAAAAAGTGTTTACCATACCGTTCCCTCCCCCTGCCCTCCCGACACCTGAGACTTTCCTTGCTGAGAAGCCATCATCCAGGTTCTGTGAATACTAACCCACTTTTTTAATATTTTTATATTTTTTTTGACAGCCTGAATGGCAGACTCCTTAATAACTAGAAAGATATTAAGTTCCTTGGAAGCTTTGTGTTTACAGAACTAACCCTTTCTAGCTGATATACTGAGTTTCTTTTGCTACTCCTTGTATTATCTTATATACTCATGGGAGAAAGCTTTCTGAATCAGATTCTTTTTAGCTCTTAAAACAGTTGCAGCATTTGAAACCCCATAATAAAAGTTTTTATTCCAAAGTTTTGGTTTCATTTATGAACCCAGACGTGGTCTTTTCCTTGGAGATGCTTCCTCTTCTTCATCATCATCTTCATCATCAGGATAATCCACTAGGCCAACTAGACTTCCCTGCCAATTGGGAAAAAAAAAAAAAAAGGAAAAAAAAAAAAAAAAAGACATTTGCACACTGGAAAAAAATACCCAGGAAAGTGCCACGTTAGTCCATTCCTCCTCCCCAGCCAGCCTGTGCAGGACATCAAGCCTGCAGCAGCAGGTTTCTTCGCGATGCCTTTTTCATTCAAATACCCATTTGTCTTGAGACGGTTTCTGAACCTCAAGGTTAAAAAAAAACACAACACTGGAACTTCCTTGCTCTGCTGCATCTGGCCTCAGCATTATTTAAAAAAAAATATCACTTTTTAAGCGCCCCACTGGACAGCCACGCAAGCCGATGTGTACACTGCACATCCACTTTGCTGGCAAGTCTGTGGTGTGTGCAGAAACATTTCTGCCACACTTTCCTGTAGCCTCTTAGGAGTTTGCACAGGCTAGAGTAAAACAATGCACGACTGTATGACATAAAAGAGGTATCACTGTACTTCATCTCCTTAAAAATGCGTAATGGTTGTCCACCAGGGAAGGCACTAACGTAGTTCAGAAAAAACCCAAATCTTGTCTGTATATCACACACAGCAGCACCCGGGCAGTTTTAAAAGCTGAGGAGTGGGAACAGTTAAATTATGCAGAAGATGCAAGATTAAACTGTGCCCAGCAGACATACCAACAGACCCCAGTCCCACCTAATGCTTTCTTAAACCTCACCCGAAACTACTGAGGGCTTAACGAGACAGGGCCTTGGGTGAATTGATACCTAAGACCCTGCCTAGAGGCTAACGCTAACCTCACGACACCGCCCCGCTGGCCTGCGCCAGGACAGCAGCTTTTGTGCGAGTTCTCCCACCTTGGTGGCTGTCACCGTTGTGGTCAGGGTTGTGTTCTTTGAAGAGGAGCCGTTGGAGCTTGCTGGTGACGTCTGAGCTGCCATGGATTTACTGTTTGCACCGTTTGCACCATTGGCTGCGCTGGCTGAGTGGGAAAAAGTGAATTTGAATCCCCCAGCTGAAGTCCTTTTTGGAAGATTCTCTTTGTCTTCACTCTCCTTAGCTGAGGGACAAACATTTTCGTACTTAAGTATCAGCTGCACACCATGGAGTACAATCCCCATCACAGCATAATCACACAGCAAAGGTTGCCCTTTTTTTTTTAAGTTGTTTCAATCAACAGCTCATCTACTAACCTCACCCAAAGCACGCCAGCATTCGAACCAGGAACGGCACAGATGCTGCGGACGTGGGGACATTGCTCACTTGGCGCACACAAGCACAGATGAAGTTTTGCTTTTGAATGTCATTTAAACCAGAGGCATGCTTGGTGCAACTTAACTCAGTATTTTAACTCTAAACTAGCTTGCAAATACATGTTAGGAATTCATTACTTAATTCCATGGAATACCCCTACTCCTGCTTATGATACAGAGCACAAGCAACATGTTTGTTGACGTGGCATCTGCCAGGTATCTGCCATAGCGCACTTCCAGTACCAACCAGCTGAAGTTGTGTAAATACCTTTTTTAGTTTCCATAAATTTTTCATAGCTATCTGGAAAATCATCCTCCTGTTTTGACTTCTCAATTGGAGGTACAACAGCTTCACCTTCTTCCTCTTCGTCTTCATTGAACCACATTTCTTCATCCTCCTCTAAGGCTCTTGCATCTCTGCGAAATCTATTGCTACGCAATATAGATGGAACACTGTAAGAGACACATGACAAGCCATTCAAGTCTTGCCTGCTGTTTCAGACTCGGCCAGGACCGGAAACGGCTCCTGATGCTTCAGAGTGAACTCAGTGCATTTGGGAAGGCAGTCCAGCTCCATCCCCGCTTCTACCATCAGCGTAAGCGTCGCCAAAACCCCAGGTGGCAGACAGAGTCCCAACTCTGAATGACAGAAGAAGATTCTGCCCTTCGTAAGCTGAGCGTTTTCCAAATCTATCATTTAATATACTCACAAATATGAACTCCACTACAGTAGGCCCCAAGGGAAGCCAGATGGGCGTTACTCTTAACTGAAGAAGTTTTCATCGAGACTGAAAACCAACCCCAATCCCAGCCTTCAGCCGCTTCTGCCCTCTAGGAAGGAAAAAAACTGGCCAGCAGTACTACATAATGGCACTATGTCATTTACCTGTTCAGTTTCTGGTTTTGTCGGTCTTTTTCTTGCTCGTATTTTGTCTTCAGTCCCTTGAATGTCTGAACATATTCGATAGATTCAAGTGCATTATAAAAGTTTTCAACTATATGTGCAATAAGGGACTTGATATCTTCCTGCATAAGAACAAAATGGCATTTCAGTCTCAAATATTAACATGCAGAAGCCCAAAAAGCTTTAGAGTTTGCTTTTAAAAGTAACTGATTCACTGTCCCGAGTCAAAACTTTATTGTAAAGAACAAACATGAAGTAATCAGATTCTTCCTTAATAGAAAAGCTGAGGTCTAGAAACAATTATTGAATTTCCCATATAAACAGACAATATGCTCAGTACCGCCCCAATTCTGTCGGTGATAGTTTGATTAAAGCATGATGCTTGCTATCTAGAATTGAGCCTTCTTGAGAGAAACACGAGCTTAGCTGTGCCTCGCTCCCCCCAAAGCTGCACCCCTCTTTCTAGCCCCCAGTAACTACAGCCGCACATGCGGGATTAGGCACCTTTTGGTCACTCACCCTCTGACACATCCCACTGTCTCAGGCGAACCTTAACGCTCATACTGCGCCGGCAAAGGCACCCAGAGACGCAAGGCGTTCTCCTCTGGCTGGAGAAAGACACCCGCTACGATATCCCATGACTAAAAACTGCCCTTCATTTTCACAGGCCACAAATCTTCCCCGAGACTTCCATGCATCAAGGCATTCACAGCTCAAGAGGGGTTGCAAGTCCTTGTTTTCCACCCCAGCAAGACAAGCAGCCGGGTGCCCGGCCTCTCCTGTCCACGCTCACATTGTTCCCACAAAGCTACCCATTCCGAGCTGCACTGGCTAGGAAAGCACACGTGTGTAGGATCTTAACGGACAAGGATCATTCAAATTTATAGTCAAACTGGCCTCGTTTAGACCCAGTAATACCCAGCCAGGCTTATTCACATATAACATATGTCACTTAATTCCTCACTTCAAGGTTTGGCCGACGAACACCACATTCAACCACACAGCAGAACTTAACCCACAGGGTACTTCTATGCAGACTTGCACATAAATGGGGCCGACACAGACTCTGTACCGGGACAATCAAGTAAAACCAGCGTGAGGCAGCTTACTGGCTCCGTTCTATTTGGGTATTTATCTATGGGATTTCCACTTTTTGATTTTAAGTATTAATACACTACTTCAAGGGAAAGATTGGCATTTTGTATTATTTCTACCTGAGATGTTGCACACGTGTAAGAGCTGAAGAAGCTGCTTAACTTACCACTCTGATGAATTCAAACAGCTCAATCACAGCAGAGTTGAGCAGATTGTATCTAGTTCCATTATCCAACAGAGCATTTATAACTGGTTCAAACAGGTTTCCCTTGGTGATATAACGGTTATAAAATTCATCTTTTAGACCAATTATTCTCCTCATAAAGCGAAGAGCACCTGTATGAAGAAAGAAATTCAAGAATTTAATAACTACATGCCAGGGCTGCGACCTGCTTCTCTTGGAAAGAATGGAACAAACCTGATGTTACCGAGAGGAAGACACATCCCCAAACCAAGAGCATTAAAAACCACTTCCTCAAAGTTCAGAAGAAACATTTGCTGACAGGCAGCCTTTCTTCCATTCCTTGACCTTCCTGGTATTTGAATGGGATCAGGGTCCATGAATTTCTTTTTGAAATACGGCAGCAATAAACTTTAGCACACGTGAAGTTAAACTGTTAGCTCCTTCCCGTTGTTTTCTGTGTTTACCTCCCAGAATCAGCCCCAATAGATACCAAGGTTCACAAAATGTCATTCGCTCTCCACCAGGAGCACTGTATTTATGATGTAATTAAGAAATGGCAGAATTTCCATTTAAATGAGATAAGACAGCTCATATGACCCTTGCTCTCATAAAGACTTGAAAGGATCACTGCGGACTTCAAAACATACAACAATCCTCCTCCTACCATAAACTGCACTGGTCTGCATTAACAGACAGCTGCTGCCATTCTTCCAAAATTACTTAACAGCTAGTCAGTAATAAGTAGGAAATGAACATGAATTTTGGATTTAAGTATACACTTCTACTCATACACATCCCACGCAGTACCTACAAAGGGTTGAAGAAAGAAATCACAACAGCTCCATACTCACACAAGGCCAGAAATGTGTGTTTTGAATTCATCAAGACCAGTACTCTTCTTAGCAAATCTTTGTTCATAATGTAATTCTTGATGTGATACGTGTGGTGTTCCACACAAAAAGTAAGCAGCTCCAAAATTAAGGCAAGTAGTTGTGCCGTTTGATAATTATCTACAAGAAATATTAATGCCTTAAGTTATTAAGACAAAAAAAGTACTGTCATGCACCAAATCATCACCAAGCTCAGCTGCTACTGCAGTTCCTGACATGTTTTAAAGGGCACACTGGATTGCTTTAGGAAGCGGGACACTGAGTCAGAACAAACCACCACACACAAATTTGGCTTCCCCCCCCCCCCTCCCACCCAGTCACAAAAATCACCCTAAATTGGCAGTGGCACTTCTTCCAGGATCAGCAAGCTCCAGGTTACTGCAGTCCAGACTAATTAGCAACGTCTTCATAATGCTCAAAGAATAAGCCCACACAGATAAAAATCCCAACTGCAGAACTCGCCTACGTCTCTTTGCTCCATATTCTGCTAACAGTGATTTAAACTTTCAGTGGCAAGGCTGACTGGGGTGGGGGTGGGGAAAGTGAAACTCAGTACAAAAGCGGATGAAAATGTTTCTTCAGCTTCCTGTTGTCGAAAGGGAAGCAAAGCACCTACATCTCTTCCAATAAAAAGTATTTAAAAAAATAAAGAATGGACATATCTAACTTTTTTTAAAAAAATAAAACAACTATACACACCATACAAGTTTCAAAACTCAAGGTAAATCAAAACTTACCAGGACAAACTGTATTACTCTTAGTGGTCCCAACTACTGCATCTGATAAACAAAAGAAAAACAAAAATCAGAAAAAGATTTTCAAAGCACTGTAAATATTTAAAAGATGGGGATAAACAATCAATTCTGCCAGCTGTTCAAACTTTTCATCAAATCAGAAGTTTCTGTAAGCTACAGGGGAATAAACACACAGCAAAAAAGCAAGCGGAGATTTCTGTATTCAATTTACACTACAAAGTTTTAAATTCAGCTAGGTGAAAATATGTGACCTCATACTTAGGAATATTATTCCTACCTAGACGAAAGTGCCTACTCTAAATTTTTCAAATAACATTACAAAATGAGTAGTACAGATATTCTGCATGTTTGGGTTTTTTTGTATAAAATGCATAAAACATTTATTCTTCTGACTTAATATGGGAAGATGGGTAAGACAAAATAAATGTTTTCCCCAAATACATACTGGTCTGATTTAATCTCTTTGAAAGAGCACTCAGAAAAAAGTCTGACTCGAGAGACCGTGATGATGTTAGGTTTCTGTTTGTACAGTACTAGAGGCAAAAACTGCTGTTATTTGTGTGTGCCAGAGATTTCCAATTCTTTTGCTGTTACCAGGAAAAATTAAAAAGGAACAAGACAAAGGAGTTCCAAGTTGTATTTCTCTGAAGAGTTCTGTTTCAGCATTTCCGTACTACAGCCAAGTGAAAACGTCTTCAGAGTGAATCACCTGAGCACGCCGGATGCTGGACTCATGTAACCACTGATGAACATCAAAGCATTTCGGCAAACTTTTAGACTAGCATACAATTAACAACACACATCAAAGAGATACATGTTTTACAAAGCACAGCATAAAGACGTGCTACCATTCAAAGCTGCAGAAAGGGCTATCAAAACGTCTGCTCACAGAACCGCTATCACGGGAGAAACAACAGCTTTCAGCAAGCGTCTTCCCAGCTTGCAGCACAGGCTTATCACTGTTACCGGGACTGTAAGTCCCTTGAGAACTTGGGGGGAGGAACAATAATAAAAAACCCCGACCCAGCATTACCTTTTTCACATTTATCTTCCGATGTATTAGCCAGTAGTGGTGCAGTAAGGACGTGCATACAATGGTTGTAGAAGAAATTGAGAAATTCACTTTTTTCTGTTTTCTAGAACAAACACAACCTTATTAAATACAAGCATTTGTATCTAACCTTTTAAATAAAGAGCAGTAACATAAGAAGCAGCCTACAACTCTGTCGACTCCTTCAGGTCTGCCTGTATCTCTTTGGTTGGGCCTGTAACACTGTCTTCACTCAATGAAGACATGTTTCTTTATTTTGGGAAAAGACCTGCGAGGCATCAAACCAACCTAGCTAGCACCAAGAAAAATCCCTACCGCGGATGCAAATATATACTGCAAATACATCAGCGACTCAACGCGTGTCACAAAATTTGCTTAAACCCTTGTTAAACACAGTAATTTTATCCATAACAACATGCAAACCTTTCTATGCTAAAGAAAAATGACGATCTGGTCCACTACATTATATATAAAGATAGGAGTATCAACATACGAGTAAGATTACAACGTGTTTTCCTACATGGAGTATGCATTAAATTACAAATACATTGTACTTTGGTTTGGATTCAAAATGTCAGCAGCTGAAAGGAAGGAGCGATCCAAGTTTTAAAGCGAACTGCTACAAATCTCCTATTCTAACTTTGATGTCTAAACACACATGAGCAATTTGGAATTCAAAAATATAAGCACATCCTCCACTAACTATGGCACCAGCTGGATGAAGCTGCATCCTTTTTGTGCCATTGGTATTAAACCACTGATTTGGGTTCAGGCAGACGCTACTGGACTCTTCTTTCCCGATTTACCATCCAGCTCGCAGGAGCTGTGATCACAGTAGTGCTATTTCACAGAAGCATAGGACTGCTTGGTTTGATAAATACTTGCACCACGTCACATACACATATCTTTTATTATCAAAAGTTAATAGAAAATTTTAAGCTGATCAGGCCACATACAACACTCAAAAGAAAACACATCTTTAATCCTCAGACCACAATAACGGTAACAGAGAACATCAAGTTATTAATTTTGCTGAGACAGTAAAGTGTCTTTACCCCTTTGTATTTTCTTACATTAGCTGTGGCCAACATATTCTCTGGGTCTATCAGAGTACGCAAAAGGCCCATTAACTGAACGGCTCCCCCAAGTTCAGGATCAGTATCGCAGATCATCTGCTCAATGACCACATTGATGAGGAGGATATCCTGCAAAAAAAGCAACCCAAACCAACAAACCACAAAATAACTAGACACAGTTTCAATAGTGGAATGACTTCCCTAGTTTCTGTATCAAGTTTCGGTTTTGTTTTTTTTTTTCTTAAGTGAAACAGAAAAATTGTGTTGTATTTAGACACTGGCATTCTGTCAAGCACAGCCCCCCCCCCCCCCCCCCCCCCGAAGTCACTGCTAGGCCAACCTACAATCTTACTGCTGTGAACACATGGAAAACCAACTTGCTCAGACACTTCTGTATCTTACATCTACTCTTCCCTACGTTTCCAGTATCTACATTTTTCGGCACATACTGTATCCCAAATTCTGGAGAGGTTTGTTGGGCACATATTGTATCCCAAATTTGGAGTGTTTTTTTTCTTCCCCCCACCCCCCCATTTGTTTTTTTGTTTGCTCTAAAATTAGTCTATTCAGCAAATGCCCCAAACGCTTTTACTTACATCGTCACTCTGCTGGGCCTCTTGCATTACAAATTCTCGGACCATGGATGGACTAAATTCTACCAGATAAGAAAATATATCTGTAGCAGCAGATCTAACTTGCAGATCATCCATTCCCTAATTAAAAAACATAAATAAGCAATTTATTAGAATAAATCAAGTTTGGTATTTATGATCAAGTAAAGCTGCAAAGAATAGGGAGTTAAAAGTTTTGAGAACATTTTATTACAAAAGTTTATATGAAAGACACAGTAATTTAGTTACAGAACAAAAATCAATCCCCAGCAAAACCTTTTCCCCACTATTTCCCTCCTTTAGAAAGAAGGTAAGGTTTTCTGTGAATCTGCTAGCCCTCATTTAGGCAGGAAACATATTGTGCTGCTTACTAGAATATCTAAGGTGCTGATATTCTGTACCCATTACCCACAGTTTATTGATTTCGCATAAAAGGACCAACTGTACAAATCAGTTTGTACAGAAGTTTCTGTACTTACTTACAGGCAACAAGAATTAATAATTTTACTTAAGGTATGTAATTTTCTGTGGTAACCGTACAGCTTCTAAGCCTAAAATATTAATGTAACAGGAAATACTGGGACTGGTCTAGCCCTGGAAAAGAATAATGAGATTAGGGTTTATCTAATCACCGAAAAGCTGTATGACTTTTATAGGACAGTCGGTGTCCTTTGCTAAGTTCAGAGACTGTTACTCCAGAATATCAAAACCCTTGAATTTATAGTTTCTGGCTAACATCAGCACTGACATATGATTGCAAAGGTCAGGCAGCAACAGCTGCTTGAACCAAAGGAGTGAAAAAAAATATGTTTTCACATAATGATTAAGCTGATTAAGATAATCTGCTTTATACCTCTGAAAAGACAGGATTACGTGATCTTTCGGATAGGAACAAGCTAACAGTTCAAGATTATCTAAAAATACTTTTTTGGCACTGTTCCAACAACAACAGGGAAAAAAAAAAATCAAGCTGCCACAGTAAAAATTGAAGGGTACTCTTCCTCAACTACATTGTCAAAAGGACTGCATTTATCACAGGCCTCTCCCTCATGTAAAGTAAAAATAATATTAGCGATAAAGTCAGGCTACTTCCGAAAGATGTCCACAGTTTTCTGATCCTGAACGTTACAATGGATTTCAACTTCCAGCAGAACAAAGCTGTCCAATCAAACTTACACAAAGATGCTTAGCAGATCTGAAAAAAACTGGTGAAATGGCTGTGGGTTTAAAACATTTTATTAAAATCAGCATTATGTTTTCACTTACCATTACAATTTCAAGAGCTGGAAGAATTCCCAACTTTGCCAAAGTTTTGAAAAATGCATCTCTGTTTTGAGGTTGTAACGTCTGAGAAAATGCGCAGAATTCCTTGAAAAAGTTAACCTGTCATATAGGAAAAAACAACCTCAGGTGTACTGGATTCAGAAAACCCTGCAAGTAGGAAACTGTTACAACTTGTATCCATTTGTGTACTGGCTGGTATGCTCCTTCCTAGAAAGTGGTATCATTCTGGTTCTCTCTCCCCCAATCTTCAACAACAACAGAGGAAAGCAAAAGGAAGTAAAACCAACAAAAAATTGCCACCAACTTAAGGGGTGAAATTTACTTCAGAAATAAGTCGCCTTGTAGCTATTTTACCGCACCTGGCATATGAGGGATTTACACTCCCGTCCGGTGTGCCTGTTGTTTGCTAGAACGAAGATGCTTCTCTTGCTGAAAGCAACATTTTAACAAGGCATTTTAAGCTGCTACAAGGTTCAATAATGTTTGTGACATAAATATTAGGGACCGCTGGTAATCCTCACAGTCAGAGGACTTTATAATCATTCAAAAAGACCTTTTAAGTACAGTGAAAAAGGCAGTGTTCATACGACAAATGTAAGTGACGTGGTACGTTAATGAGTACTTGGGAGAAAGTATAACTTGAGGTCTCGGACGTCAGCTTAGTGCTTTCTCAACAATAAAATAATTATTTAGAACAACTAAATCAGAGCTTACCTTGCAAGAAATATCTTGCTAGTGAGTACATAAAAACTACAGTTGAAATGATTCTAGGGTTACAAAAAAATGACTGCAGAACCAGAACAGTTTTGGTATTTCTACCTAATCCAGACCTGCAGTTTAAAGCATTCAAAGAACCACCAAGACCACTGACTTACCAATTCACATCGCTTGTCATCATCTGTAGCTTCATCTGTTAATTGTGCAAAAACTTCAGACAAAAATTTCTCGTCTTCCTGTGTAACACATAAGAAGAACACAACTTAACCAATGCTTCTTAAAAGTTAAATCATAGGTCTGTACTGGGTCCCACACTGTAGGAAGTCAACTTACTTTAAGCTTAACTACAAACAAAAAATTACACATTAGTAGATTTGGTAAATAAGGGTTATTTGGTCCCGCGTCTGCGTCGCCGTGTCATCCCCGGCCCCCTTCCCCCTTTATTTTTTTTCTCCACACCTCTGTTATTTTATCACAAAAAAGGGAAATGCGAGTACGCATCCCAGAGGATCATTCCCAGGGCCCTGTTTCAGTGCTCATTCTGCGCGGTGGAAGCAGGTCCAGACCAGAACCACACGTTAAGCTGAGCACAGGTGATGGTTACTACAACTGCCTTCTGAACCACTGCTCTCTAAAGAACATGTCATCTCCTTTCCTTCTCTGCCGTGCCACCCGCTGTGGTTTTCAGCTCTGCCCTACCCCACACACTCACGGCATGATTTGCTGCACACCCCCACGCACCAACGTTACAGAAAACGACAGTCTTTGTTCCAGGCTCCCGCCCTGCGCCTTGCATGTAACCTTCCAGGACGGCAACCGATGCACTTGTACACTACAATCTACCAAGCAAAATACAATTTTTACCATGCTGTACTCCAGTTTAACACCTCCTGCGTATAGATTACCCTCTTCTGGATCTGCAGCACTGCAAACATTTCCTCAGCCCACCTATGCTAAGGTGACTAGATTTACACATCGCCAGGTCGCTGCAGCCATGTCCCCGTTAACCTTACTCTCAATAAAACAACCTCTCCCACTTGTAGAGGTTTGGATTTTCCAATCTGGGGAACTTTTGAGTATTACTTGCTTTTCTTATTCAGAACCTCTACTACCAAGACATTTATTTTTAAGTATACATAGGAAAACATTTCACTTCTTGTTAAGCATTTCCGTTAGACCACTGCCTAATACTCAAGAGGTACAAGAAAACCAGGGTGAACTCCATCACCTGTCAACTGTCTGGGCACTTTCTGCCCTCTCTGAATGCTGATTTCTCTGTGCTGCTCCATGTGGAACACAGTGTTGCCATTCTCTCAAATCAAATGTCTCTGTTACTTTTTAAATACGATATAAATCTTAAAGCAAATAGTAACATTATGTTACAGCATTACAAAACTATGCATCGCTGCACTGATTCAACTCTATAAACTTTACTTACGCATTGAATAAACATGAATGGAATAGCAGCATTCCAATAAATATATATATATATAAACATTACATTGCATAACATAGAGGGTATTTTCTGGTTTTGTGTGCTGTTACTAAAATCCGTACGCTTTATTAGACTAACATAATACAGAACTTTTACAATTACAGGAAAGCCTCACAGATTTTTTTTCCTGAGTATTTTAAGATGTGGAAAATGAAGTGCTTTACAAACAAATGATACCTGGAATCAACATCAGAGCAACAGTGCAACATACACAGACTTAGTAGTTTATTCTAAGCTTTGCTGGCTTTAACAGCTTAATTAAGCCAGTTTAAGAAAAAAAAATGACCATACCACAATTAACAACAGATAGGCTAGAAAATCTCCACTACAGAACACCTGGCAACAGAAAGATCTCTTGCTTGTATAAGGCTGCCACACAGTGCAGGCCTGACGCCCTAAAGCAAGGCTGGACCTGGGTTTGTTTTCTGTGCTCGCTCGGTTTCCCACATGCTGCCCTTCATGGACAGCAGCACCGGGACCTACAGCTTCGCAGCACGTAGCAAGGAGCTTTACTGCTGTAGCAAACACAATCTCTTACTCCTATAAACTGCATTCTCCTAGGGAGCTTTGCCAGTGTATTTAGGGTAACAAGACTCCTAACGTGTACACCAAACCCAAAGGAGCTTTAGAGTTCTTGTGCCACAACAAAAAGCCGATTTACACCAGGGGACTGTGAAAACAGTCCTGAAGCTGGGGTCTGTACCACCATGTAATTTTCCTCAAGCGTGCTATCAAAAACACCTCTTCTGTGTGTGCTTTCTTCTTAGCTTGTATTCTCAAGGCAGCTTAAACGATGCAAGTATCAACATTAAGCCACCATGCATGCCTCGATTTGTCTTTAAAACAGACAGACAAACCTACGTGCCAGATACTCTCTCTACTGTGGCAAAGACAGCAGTGAGAGAGTAGCAAAGAACCATCAGAGGACTTCAGAACTTTCTTCAGAGAGTACTAGAACCAACAGGGAATCATAGCTTTCTGTTACAGCACAATTAAATATTCAGTACGGTAAAGCCTAAATGAAAAATAACAAACTTTAAAGAGTTAAAAATCTCTTAAATGGAAAACAGGACCGTGGCCTCAGAAGATAATACGGAAATTATTTTTAGTTTTAGAAAAGTAACATATGCAAAAGAATGAAAAGGAAAATCTTTAACACAACGTCATTAATTTTACAAGTGGGATTTACTTCTGAGTTTCTTTCTGCTATTCAACCATAAAGAAGAAACCAGAAAGAAGCCTGAAAGCTTATTCATGCAATTCTCTGCAATTCTTTAGTTTTGATTTTTTCCCCCCAGTCACCTACTGCATTCTTTAGAAATATTCCTTATGGTAATGTTATTTCTCCAGTGCCCTGATCTTTCCACAATTTTAACTACCTTCCCCCTTGATACATTCTCCTATTTTACCCTATTTTACAGAGACTATCCACGCCCAAAACCGACAGGTTTATCACGTTCGATTCTACACAAATGAACCATTTTGCTAAGGATACAGATCAGAAACAGAATAAAACCACTTTGGTACCCATCAGTTTGCACAACAAAATTGAATTGAAAATACCCAAAATGCCATGAAGTTCACATGCAGCTCTTCACCAAGGCGCCATACACGGTCCAGCTTGGTTGTCACGCAACTACTTTTAAGCCTGCTTCTGGCTACAAAGTATGCAGTAATTTTTTTGATATAGCGACATATTGGTTATTTATTAATTATTACTTCTAGATGTCAGTATGAAGAAAAAAAGCCCAACAAACTACTTTATACTGCAACATAAACATTTGGAATTAGTACCATAAAGTAAGAGTAGTATAACAGGAATGGTTCTGAACATACTCTTTTGAATCAGATTCAGAATTTGTTATATGGACAGCACACATGTGCTTGAGATAGAATACAAGAAGTTGCTTGTTCCCTAAATACCTACAAAAACAGCTCAAAATGTGTATGTTACTTGTGAATAAAGGAGAAGAACCTTTAACTGTTTACAACCCATTAAAAAATATTAATATACTCACCTGAAATCTACGATTTTAAAATACAAAATAAAAGGTATCAGAAATAAGGGGAAGCATTCAAAACACTATGCAAATGAAAGCGTGTATGATTAACTTACACAATGTTAAAAAAGCTGTAATCAATTTTGTAACTACAGCTAGAGGTTTCTATACATAATCCATCTCTATACCATACTAAACCCACTTACCTGCAACATACTGACAATCTCAACTTTGTTGAAGAAAATAAAGGAAGTGAGGGTAGAAAGAAAATTCTCTTCAAAAACAGATGGTGTCGGTAAGATGATGTCCTGAATATATTGTACCCTGTAAGTCTGGTGGATTTTTTGCCTGAGTTCAGAGTCTGTTATAGGAATAACCTCCTTAAATTTTGCTGTTTTGGTCAAGAACTCCCTGTGCCGTTTTGGCTGAGCCAAAGAAGGATCATACTCAAGGCATCCAACAACATCCATAATACACTCATCGGAAAACATCACCTCAAACAGAGTTGCTTTGTTGAGGAACAAAATTCCTCTAATGATTTCATACAGATGATGTAAGCCTTCGGTGTTCTCCAGATTCTCGCAGACCTGGAAAAGCTGTAGTAGTTTTTTAATATAGCCTTCATTCTCCAAGGCCAGCGCTAGCTTTTCTCTACGGATGGGTGAGGAGAGAACAGAGGTAACTAGGTCAGCAATCTCTTCAAGTTTGTTGAGTTCACAAGTAGGAAGGTCAATCAAAGGACTAGTTTCAGGCATTTCTTCTATATGTTCCTCTTCTGACTCAATAAGGTCCTGCGTGACTTCCACTGAAGGATCTTTACCTTGAACCTAAGAAGAAAGCACACATAATTACTGTCTCATCCCAAAACATACATAAAAATAATCAAGTCAGTAACAAGAATAACAGGCACATAAGCCCTCCCATACCTTCTTCAGTTGCCTAGAAAATGTCTACCTGTGCAGAAGTGTGAGTTTGCTGCCTCTAAAATTCTACATTTAAAATTCCCTACCGTTATCCTCAATAGTACCCTAGCAATACCTGCGCAGATAAGAAATCTGAAGCACCTTGGAGACGAGCACAAAATAAGAGAAGGATGTACCAAAACCTTTTGGTGTCTCAAACAGAAGGACATGAAGCCTTAAACTCATAGGAAGAGCCCACAGCTATACCAACATTAAGTGAAACAACAAAAAGATCAAGAACAGAGGCAGGAAAAGGTCCCAAGTACTGAAATCGAACAAGAGAAGGAAGCTATTGTGTCCCACTCTGCCTTCCTTCCACCTCATCTGTCCCTTTAGCTCCTTTTCCCAGTCTTCCATATATCCTATACTTCTCATTGCCCCCACTGATCCAGAATTTGTAACCTCCTGTTGTTAACTCCTGCAAGGAGGACTGCATGTTATGCAGGAGTCTCAAAGGACAAAGCAGGAAGAGTTCTGGAGTCTGATGGCAGTGCCTAAGGTGTACATCGCCTAAGCCCAGGAAGACCTCCCCTCACACTGGCCATCAGCTCAGCCCCAATTTCAAACCAATTTTAAACCTGGACTACTTATTAGGCACATACACTTGCGGTTACTAGGATCCATTACTTTCAGAACTGGCTGAGAAGACATTATACCCCAAAACATGCTAAGATTAACAATGCATCTAAATCGCCTAGTTTTTTCAAAGGAAACTGCTAGGAAATCTGAATTCTATGCTTCTTAACAGCTTTACATTGCATCATTTCAATATCTGAGAAGGTTATGACAAATTCCAACATGAAAGCCCAGGTTTCCTCTTTTAAGTACACACAGGCACAACGCCATTGACTTCTTACTTCCAGAGTTGAAAACATAAAACCTACGCTGTTCCATAATAAAACAATGACGACTGAAATACCCGTAACACGCAGATGGCCTATAAGACTTGGGTCTTGATGAAAAAAAGTATCACTGACATTGCTGTGCTCATACAGCAATGCCACCTGTCTCTCTCACGGTGAAGTATCTAGACTCCTATGCGTTACAACACATTTTCAGTTCCACTGCACTCCAACAAGTCACCTTCCTAAGGCTGCCAGGCAGAAGAACAATGAAAATGCAGTACTCTCGATTTTCCCTTTCTAATAAAAACAACCAACCTCTAACATGCCTAGCACCTGAGTTTCACCATTACATTGATTTTTCAGAAGAGTGAAATTCAATTATGAATGCAACAACTACTCTTCTAAATAGTAGCAACTTAAGATCTTCAACAGAACAGCCACAGAAAATAATGACGAGTATGTGCTTCTCTTACAAGTAGGTTTAAAAATTACAGCCAATACATAAAGTCACAGAAGTCACAAAAACATCTGGAAGAAACAGAAAATTAAAGTTAACTGTACCTGACAGATTTTTTCCCAGATTTCATCACAGCCAGCTTTTTCTTGAAAACTCAGTGCTAAATCATAATTTTCTGCTTCTGACCAAACAATCAGGGTGTCCTGTTTAAATGAAAAACAAAAAGAAATAACTGTTTCTGAAAGAGGTCTACACTGCATATTAATCTGCATTCCACTAAATCATATGTCTACAGAAGAAATAATTTTAATTTAAAAGTTACACTTGTCAAAAAAAGAACATAAGACACTAAAATATTAAATCACCTGTTCTGCCATAAGGGACATCGCCCTTCTTTCTTTGCTATTTTATGACCACACCTCATATATTATGTATTTAAATATACCTTTTTTCATATCCAGAGCACTTATAATGGTATTTTCCTGCAACACACTTCTAAGCCAACAGCCTTGAAAAGGGAAAGCACACGTTGTAGGAGATTAAGAAAACCTGCAGTATAACAATTTAAGTCTTTTGAGATTTAATAAAGTAGAAACAAAACCCCAGTATTACAGTGTTTCCTCCTCAGAAAGGGTTTAATACAGCTTTCACAACTTGAGAAATAATGCCTAACTAATGTGAAAATACTCTTTTCTAAATTAAAAGACATACAGCCTGAGTAATATAAAAATTCTTTAAGTTCTTACTAAAGTTAAAAGCATCTTGCCAACAGGTATTTTCGTTTGAGCAAGCTTCTTTTTCTCTGTCACTACTGCCTCCATCAATTCAATTTCACTTTCACAGTATATCTGGAAGATTCAGCTAGAATTTCTGAATAGAAGATTTTTTTATGACGTATTAGGACACCTGCTGCTGTACTGTAAGGAATGTAAGCCTGTGCTTTGACATTCAAACACATAGTTCAGCATCCTACAGTAAACTCATCTTCATGTTAAAATGTTCAAACTGAATGGCTCTCTGCTAATTTTGCAGTACATGTCACAAGCTCCAACAAAACAGTTCAACGTTCTGCCAAGTTTGTTGACTTCCTGAACTGTTACCACATTTTTTTTTTTTTTTACAAAAAAAGAAAAAAAATATCCAGCAAGCCCTTGCTTAATAGTCAGTAAGGTAATTTACTTCCCACATTTACAAAGGTCAATAGTCACCACACAGCTTATCAAGGCTATGAAGTCTTTTACCTTATGCATCACTTTTACAGTAAACAAAATATTCAAAGTGGTATCTTCAAGCTTAGCAACCAAACTCAAACAAATATATGACTGGCTTAAAGATACCCAGTATACCTCAGGAAACTCCAGGGGCAATAAGCAACAGATGCAGCTGTCATTTCCCCCTCGCATCTTTACCCTCAAGATACTTCTTGGTTCCCTTTGTGCACCAAAAGACACGAAACAATGAAACTGATCAATTAAAGCGTTCACTCTGCTAAAAGGCCAACCCATGACATGGTATTGTACAACCATCCCCGTCCCTCACGTATCCACCAAAGACAGGACAAAACTACAACTAATACCCAAGTGATCACTGCTACTCATGAACCTACTGTCAGACAGCACTCTGCATATGTTTTTGATAAAAAAACAGGTTAGTTTAGGTGGTTTAAACAGATGTTTGCTAGCACAGCTACCCAGGCTTAAAGAGGGCAGGGACTGCTTGTAAGTATTTCTGCTGGCAGATGTGAGGGGACTAACATTTGGGACAGGACTGCTGACAAGCAGCTGGCACGGGACAGTAGGTAAACTCACCAGCATAGCTATCTGAAAAACACACCTCTGTCTCAATAAACAACTAACCAGCTGCTACAGTTACCACTCTGGAACATGAATGAAAATCAGCACCACTGATACGGCAGTAATTCTTCAGTTTATTTCTATGGTAATCTTAATCTCTTAATATCCATGTGTAATTGCATGTTTTGGGGGTTTTGTGCTCGCCTTTTTTTTTTTTTTCTTTCTTTTAAAGTTTACTATAACATCTTGCTCTTACAGCAACTTTGTTGACAAATGCCCACCAACTGATAAACTTCCCTCTTTCAAAACATAATCACAGGTCACACACACACCAAAACCAGCAGCACTCCCACAAACTCCTTTTTTTTTTTTTTCTTCTTTCTTGTTTCTACATAGTCCTTTAAAGTTCTGGAAAGAACTGAGCTCACTGCACTATGGTCTTAACGCTGTTCATGAGAGTTGTTTATTTATACTACTGTATCCTATATTACACTTGCACCTTTATTCCATAGTCACAAATATTAATAGGTAGTATTGCTGCTTTTGGGCTCTGATTCACGTGCGCAAATGGTACAGCTTCATATAGCTGACACGGTTTTTGCTTACAGCTGTCCACCCTCATCTCTGGCTCCTGGACAGCTGAATCTCCATGTTTACAGGGTGCCATTTCAGTGAGCAGTTAACTGGGCTTCAAGGAAAAAGCAGTAACTGTCAGCTATGGGCACTGAAAAGTCTGATCAGCTCCCTGATCTGGTTCTCTTTCAGACATTAATTAAAAAATAAGAATTCTTAAGTACAATTCTATGGCTGTTAGAGAACTCTGAAATGCTTATCATGAAACATTCTGTGGAATTACTGATGCCCTGACACTCAAAATCAATACACTTCCAGGTAAGCTGAGACTCAGAGGGAGGCCACATACATGAACAAAGAGGGGCACACACATGAAGAAGTCCTATTCGTAGCCCAAAACGATCCAAGTAAGAGAAATAGTGCAGTAACTAAAATGACTGCATACATCTATAGATACTGCACTCAAAAATTTTGTGAGAATTCTCGAATTACTGAATGGTACTCATTACAATCTGTACTGCCCACACAAGGCAGAAGTTATGTAAGTTTCTCCAAAAATATTTCTGAAAGACTGATAATTTCCTAAGAAAATATTTGTCCAATACCAGTATAAAACCTATTTGTCTGGCAAACACTTCCTGCATGACCTAGGCCGGCCCACAAAGCCCACAGACGGACACCTTCCAGGCCTAGCTGCTGCGAGAAACTACCACTCCCACCCGCTCAGATGAGCACTCGCGGTGCTGCTCCATCAATGAGCACCAGCAATGTTCCTGAATTTACTCAAACACAACATACAGACAAACAAAAGAAGAGATATTCAGAACAACAATTTAAACTAAGACTAGTGCAAACGTCTCTTCTGCGTTGGTACTGGTTTGCACAATGTCTGCATTGCCACCTCTCCTTGTTCCTGCACTAGCCCTCAACCTCACCACACCAGCACGGGTGTGCTGTACAGTGAACCAGACAGGGGAACGTGTGCTGATAAAAATTAACCCAGCAGAAGAGGTATTTCAACGGAATCAGTTTCTTCACCTAAACTGTCACGCAGTAACATGAATACTCATGCTGGCATGAAAGAGGAGTGAAGAAGCCCCCCTGGCAACTGCTCAGGCTGGTTTTAACAGCACCCCTGCAAATGTGTTAAATCCTGGCCTCAAGGAACTCCCACTTTGCCTCAAGCAAATTTTTCTGTTCTCAGGAGAGTGACGGCAACTCTGTGCAAAAGACAGTACTTGCACACGTTCTTCCTCTCAAGTCTGAAAACAGACAGCGCGGACCTAAAGGACAGTGAACATCAGAAGGCAGTGTTCGCACTAAGGATTTCTGTAGCAGTTTAAAGTCTTACAGCCGTGGAACTGAGAATTACTGCCTGCATAACTGCGCTGGAGGAACAAAGCACAGGATGGACCCATCTGATTTCTCACTGAAGACATGCTCTTCTGCAGTTTTGCCAGGGAACAGTAACCTCAAGCAGAGGGTGGAACAACAAATGGGTGTGGTAACAACTTTTTAAATTGCTCCTGCTACAGCTTCCAGAACACATCTGACCCTGCCCTTTGGCCAACACAGAGTGTCCAGTGGAGCTATGTAACTCTCAAAGCCTGTGCCCCAAAATATAGGGGGATCTAAAGCTCTCCAGGCTCTCACGTTCTTTCCATACATGTAATAGAGATTCTTCTATGTTGTATGCTGAGCTGCCCAACACCTATTGTCCAACCCGAGTCCTATTTCCCTTGAGAAAGAGGTCACGATTACAGCACACCTAACACCTTGACAGAATTGAATTCTGCACCAAAGCTAGTGACTACAAACATGATTTGAGAAGGCAGGTAACAGGCCTGCCCTGTTTACAGTTAGTTAATAGTTACAGTACTACTTAGCACAAGCAGTGTAATACTGGGAATCACAGGATGATGCACCGCAACTAAAAACCATCTGGTCTTTCTTTTTTCACAGAATGTTGTGCAAATCACAATTTAATTGAAAACTACCCTATAAACCCATTCAAATAATTTATAAGATGACAGATGCACAGGCAGGGCACGTTTCCCTTCCATCAAGCCACATCATCTTGTGGCCTTCCCCAAAACCAAGATGATCGGCACCTTAAAGAAAATCCACAACTGAACTCTGGCCAGGGGAAGACAGAGCTCTCCTCCACGCTGCCATTCACCTGCAATCATCTGCCCTGGGCAGATCAGTACAGCCTCAAGTCTTGAGGCTACCCTGTAATAGGCTTCCACATTCAAGTAGCAGGGTGCTGGGGGAATGACTGCCTCTCTTCATCTCTGGTTAACCAAGACATTCTGCCTCAATCTTACCACCATTTTTAAAAAGGATCTGTTCCCAAGACGCCCAGGTGTGAATACTACATTCTTTTAGTGATGAGACTGCAATCTCACAAACTAAGAAAAGCATGGGGATGTTACACTAAGGTCTGCTTTCTGCTACTCCACGTGGAAGCATGTAAAACTTGAGGACAAAGCTCCATCAACTAAAAGCTGTCTAATTTCACAGGTTAGATAAACCTAGAACCTGTCTCTGGAAATCATCAATTGTGATTCCTCTTCCAAAAAAAAATCCCAAACCAAACTTCTTCAAAAGAGTGAACAGTGAAGCAAACACTTTGAGCCATGAGGTCACAAAAGCATTAGGGTCAGTAATAAAAGCCAATCAAAATAAACCTCAGCCTGATTTCTTCAAAACTACAACCTATAAAGACTTCCACAAGAAAACCAGCCACAGAAGCTACTTAAGTTACTTGAAACTTTGCTACCAATTAAGTAAAGAAGGCTTTCAAATAATCAGTTGTATGAAGTTTCGAAAAACAGCCTGCAAAAGGAAGCACTTTAAAATTTTACAGCAACATAATCTGCATTCTTATTTCATTATGTATTAGTTTCCTCTGCTAAACAGGAAGGAATTCAAGGCTCTTGTCTTTGAACTCTGCAGAGCTCCATAAAGACCATCCTCCTTCCTCAGCATGGCCCGCCCCAGGAAAGCCTGTGACTGTCATCCACCTGACTAAAAGAACTAATACCTCGTAAGTGAAAAGTGGAAACCACAGGAAACAGAGCTTTCTGAAAGGCTAGGTCCAAGACTCTGACTCGCTCCTAACTTAAAATGAGCCAACCTGTGCTTGAGAGCTAACAAAACCTCTTTCCTCAAATTCTCATAACGTAACATGTCACTAAAACAAACAAAATCCTTAAAGATTTGTCTCTTCATGACTTAGGAAGAACACAGTTACTGTTTTCTAGGGCTGAAACACTTCTGGATGCCATAATAATGAAAAGTACTGAACAAAAGGAACAGAGAGTCTACTGTAGAACAAAGAAACAGACAGAAAAAAACTCCAGTAATAACCATGAGAACAATGCAGTTAGAGACACCACAAATTAATGCAAAAGGAAAAAGCAATAAAAGCAGAAGAGACTTAGCAAGCTAATTTTTTTAGTGGATTAAACAAAAACGACCTATTAACATAGCTCCCAACTGTTTTACTTCTTTGTTTTGCAGAAGGCTTACCCCTAGGAAAGGCAACCGTGCAAGTAAGTCTCACCATGGCCAGCCACTTTGCTTAGGATAGCAGAAGTTTCCAAGGCTTAAAACAAAAACTAAACAGCAACAATGAAAGAAGTCCCACAAAGACAAATTCCATCGTGTTATTTCCAGAAAAAGAACTCAAGAAGTAAATAAGCTGTAGCAGAACTGGCCAAAGTTTTGCCTTCTTAATTGGGCAATTATTTCATACTGCCTGGGATAGGAGACAAAAGTTACACGTGTATTTTTCTAACTATATTTCCTGTAATAAGTTCAACATTTATCCAAATTGCATACATTCTCTTCAAAGCCTAAAGTCCAAAAGGGGTTTTTTTGGAGGTCCATACTTTTAATTTCTAGAACATGAAGTATTACAGCACCCACACGCTTCTAAGCAAGTTTTTCACCTTTATGGAAAACACCATTGACAACTCCATGCCATGCTGTTTTCCCTTTTTTTTTTTTTTCTTTTTTCTGGAAAATGCAATTACTTTTGAGTGTAAAACAATTCTTCAGCATCAGCAATCAGAAAAAAATAAAGCTTAGCAATAATACTTGCCTGCTGTTTTTGATATGCAGTATTTGGATTTATCTTCGATTCTAACAGTAACGAACCTGGAAAAGGTATGAAGACATATTTACTGAATTTACAGAATCAACATCTCCACGCATGTTATAACCGCCCATGTGCCAGCCAACATGTGCTCAATCTAATCTGTATCTTACAGAAAATCCAGAAGAACCACCTTCTTCAAACCTAATTCCCTAAAATAAACCAGGTAAGAGAACTGAACAGAAATATCCATATTAAGATGTACTTTTCCCTTCCAATTTAGACCAAAATTCTCTGTAGCCATGTTTTTTCTCCTGAAACCTGGTGCACAACTAGCTTGTTTCAAGGCCGCTTAGCAAACCTACACACATTTGCACCAGGTAACACGCTGCCCAACATAAAAATGTTTTTGCCCATAGAAGCCACGTGGGCCATTTGCTTTTATTTCCTTCAACTGTCCTTCAGAAGTGAATCATCTAGATACTATAAACCTTTACCTTGTGTATGCAAGTAGTGTATGTATCCTGGCAACAGCTCCACAGTAATTTATACCAGTCTTAGGTGGTTTATTTAGCACATTAGCACCTGTCGGCTGACAAAGTGGCATGTACCCTCCTCCCCCCTCCAAAACAGACCCTTAAGGTGACTTTAAAGCGCAATAAAACACGCGGAACACCAGGCAACTCAAACACAATCGGTGAATTTCTAAGGGTAAAAAACCAAAAACCACCAACTTTTTACAGTAGCAAGAAGGGGAGGAAAAGAGCACTTCAAAAGCTAGCAAAATCATTCTGAAAGCGAACAAAATGTCGCCTCATGTAATAACAACTTTTAACTCCTTTCAGTCAAAAGCGACGGAGCCGTGCAGGGGATCTGGCAGCGAAAGGCTCGGGCCGCGGCCCTAAGCACCGCTGCGGCTCACCGGGGGAAGGGAACTTCGAGCGGAGCCGCAAGCTACAGGGAAGAAAGGGGGGCACAAAAATAACGATCGCTGTCCTCCGGGGCCTGCCCTGCCGACCGGGGAAGGGGAGGAAGGCGCCAGCAGCCGGGCCCGGCGGCGGCGGGTGTCAGCGCGAGCGGGCGCGGCGGGGAGGCCCGCGGGGCCGGGCAGCGAGGGGGGCAGCGAGAGGGGCAGGCCCGGGCCCGGGCGGCCTAGGCCTCCGCGCAGCCCCGGCCACGCTCTCACCGTCCGACTCGGCGCGCACCAGCAGCGACATCCCCTTCAGCCGCTCCACGTAGGTGGAGGAGACGTGCCCGGTGCCCCTGTCGTCCCATTGCCGATCTTCGTTGAGGGTGTAGACCTTCACCCGCCGACGGGTGTCCGACATGGTGCAGCCCCGGCCTCGGGCCTCCGCGCCGGCCCCGGGCGCAGGCCCGGGCCCGCTCCGCCTCCGGGGGGCGATGGAGCGAGGGCGGGGAGGGGGGGGGGGGGAGGGGGGAAGCGGGGCGGCCGGGCCGCTCAGGGGCAGCGCGGGGCCTTTAACGCGCCGCTTTTCATGGCTCCCTGAGGGCGAGAGAGCGACGCCGCGCCCCGGCTCGGGCCCTTGCTGGCGCCGCTCCGCCGCCTCAGCAGCTACCGCCGCGCCGCCGCCATCTTGTAACCCGACTCTCGCCGCCTTTCTCTTCCTCCCAGCCCGGCCACGGGCTCCCCTCGCAGGGGCTACGGAGGCCGGCAGCTGCCGCCGCGCCGCCGACGGGACGGCGGCGGGCGGGGCGGGACGGGGCGGGGCGGGCAGGGCCCGCCGCCCCTCGCTCCCCCGGCCACTCACACGGGGCTGCCAGCGCTTCCCGGCTCTGCCCAGCCGTGCCTACCGCCGCCCTGCACATTGTCGAGTAATTTCACCCGTGAAAAAAAATTAAAAAAGCTTGAAAAATATTATTTCATTGTTAGAGCCTGGGAGCTGGCAGCAGCACAGACACAGCCTCCCCCGCGGCAGGCGGGAAGGGGCCGGCGCCATGACACAGAGCGAGGGCACAGCGCGCAGCCAGGCCCGGGGAGGGGCAGCTGTAACAGCTCCGCTTGCAGCGCAGGCAGGGCGAGGGGCTGCAGGAAAATGGTGTCCTTTGCGAGCACCGAACGGCAGCAAGGTTATTCCGTAGCATCTCCCGGAGCTGCTGTGCCCCTTGGCCACCGCAGGGCCCACAGTCATGCCTGCACCGTAACGTCTGTTCTGGTGCCAGTTCCCGTGCTTGGTAGAGCTGTATGGGGGGGTTGGGGCTACAGCTGAAGCTGCCCAGTGAAGCTTCGCAATTCAAGAAACACCTTCAATTAGGTCTTACAAACACAGTACAATTTAAGGCAGACCACTTTCCAGGCACTGTGGAGCACACAAACCCTGGTTTTCCAGCCTAAAAGCCTTCCTCTGTACTAACAAAAAAAGTTATATGTTAGCATTCAGATAGGAACAGGGGAAGAGGAGACAAAAGCGGGCAAGAGGCCAAGCTGTGTGAAACAGCGGGGCCCATTGGGAGAAGGGGAAGCCTGGATGTGCCTCAGGACAAAATCCCTCTGGCTCTGAGGGGGCAGCGAGAGGGGCAGGGAAGTGCCCTCCAGGCCAGGGCATGTCTCACCCCCAGACAAGGCAAGGCCGTTCCAGCCCTTGTCTGAAGGAGTAAGCAGTCACACCAGTATAGCTCTTTCTTATGAGACTGGTGTTTCGCTGGTGTAAGTTCAATCTTGGTCTAGATGAAGGGAAAGAAAAAGTTTACCACACAATGCACCACCTTAAGTAACTATGTGCAACTTTCCCATACATTAGAAAAACATTCTCCAGGCAGATTTGGAAGTGTTACATAGATGTTAATGTTAAGCTTCAGCTCTCGCTCTGACATTCATTCTGACAGGCCTTTGTAAGACGTACTGCCATGCAGCACACCGAGGGTGACCGCCCCTGAGCATTGCTGGGTACAGTTTTCAACCAGCTGCACTGGCGTAGCTGAACTGCTGAAGTGTCTTTTACATTCCTCAAGAGGCAGGGAGCAGTCAGCCCACATCTGCAAAACAATCCACCTCTAAGAAACGTTAAGAGAAGCACCCTTAATAGGCTTCTGCAGAACTAGGGCTCAATCTCTATCAAACCCTTATTTTAATTTTTAACAGGGGCCACTGAAGACGCACAACCATGACTTTTCTTTGCAGAAGACAGCTACTCTAAGATATGCCTCTGAGAACTGTCATATACACCTGCCTTTAGCTGTATACATTACAGGAACATACTTTAAGATACGTGCATCTTATCATTACACATAAATATATCATTAACTGTACAAAAGGCCACATGATGTTAGTGGTTTCACCAACTGTGGTTTGAGTCTCACATCAAGCAGTTTACAGTTGAGTTCCACACAAGCCTTCCCTGCTACACGTTAGTGGCCTTGTCTGCATTACATGGCCTGATCCTCTCAAGGTTTTACACATAGGGCATATTTTACTAAGCTTTCACTGAGGCAGAAAAAAAAAAAATAAGAAGAAACACGAAACCAAATGGTCACAGCATATTGCTGCTTCAGGACATCTGCCATTCACAAACTTTTCTTCCCTCTGCAAGACTTCCCTGCGCACGCTCTTCAGCTCTTCAAACCAGATGCATAAAATTAAGCATGACCTCTCCTACTCAAGATTAAATGCACTACTTCTCCAAATATGCAGAACAGCAAGAAACCACAGCAGAAGACTCTGGAGTAAATTCTTATCTACCATGGTGAACAGCTACAGGAGTATAGGAGATACCCAAGCCAGAATTGCCATGAAAAACTGTTTCTTCTGCCTAAGCTATGAAATTAATCTGTGACCTCTCCAGGCATGAAATTGGTGACCTCTATGGGAAAATGCCACTTCAGAATACACACAGACTGCATTCACTCAGACAGGGGGCTCCTTTTTGCACAGAACAGCATCCAGGACTTTGCAGCCTAGGATGCTAGGAACTGCAGCATGATCTTGTCATATATACCAATTAAGAAAGCACATCAACTCGGGGGAGCTTTGCCTGAAGAATATATGCAAGACTTGCCCCAACAGCTCTTACATATCTAATTTAAAACCAGCATAAATACAAAACCAGGAAAGCAATAAATTTGAATCTCTGCATTGCAAGGTTCAGAGAAAGCACAGCAGCACTTTTTCATTGTGACTTGCACCTGCCAGTAGCTCACCTCTCCTCCCCATTATCACAAAAGTGACAAGATCTAGCTGTAAGGTAGAGTTCTGTTCTTCATCAAAACATAGAATTTTGTTAGGGTAGGCTGCAGACAGAGCAAGTCATCAGGTATCACAACTTGGAGCAGCAGGGAGTTTAATTTTTTTGTTGTTTTCAGAAGTGAGACAGACAACTCATACCTAAATCACTTAATATTTCTTGGACTGAAATTAAAAGACCATATCATTCATTCCCTCTGGCATGTAATCCCAGTAGTACAATTAGGCCAGCTCTTATGCTTTTATTATAGCACTTTTAATATTTATTGTTGGCATTTAAAGATACCCCAGTTCCTGATGCTTTGTCTCTGAAAATTTCAGCTTTGTCAAATAAATGCATTTCTAGCCCTCCTGACCTGGTGTAATGCTGCAAATGCCCAGCTTCACTTTCCAAAGCAATTCTTTTCAATGGCTGCATTTAAGATGGGTCATTACAGAAGCTAATTATCTAGGGCAGTTGAGACAAAAATCACTATTGCAAACGTGAAAAAACAGCTACTACAACAGGGCTGAGCTTGCTCTCTCAAGCACTATTAACCTAGCTGCACTCTGACACAGCTGGTATCATCTGAGAGTCAAGTACCTCCTGCCAGGGTCCAACCTGCCACTACTGTCAGCTCTCGGGTGAACTCAGGACATCTGAAGCCAGCCTGCCTTCCCCTCCAGGGATGTTCTGTGTACCACACACTTACTCAATTCTTGGCTCCCATTGAGCTGCTCTCCTCAGGTAAGAGCAGCTCGTTTGTGCTCCTCCCAGACTACTATCAAGTGTATTTTTTTTTCCCCCACCCCTTCCCACAGGGCCTAAAACTTGTTATAAGTGCAGAAAGTCAGGTTGACTATACAGGTTCTGCTACAAGAACATACAACCTTTTTCCTACTTTGTTATTTAACAGAAACCCCCCTAGCACTTTAAGAGTTGATTTATCAAGACCACCTATCACACAAAGCATTAATACTTCTGTTACTGTAAGCAAGAGAATACCTTTACAGGAAAGAATGGGATTCTTTTGGCTCCTAAATCATCAGTTTCACAGATTCTAATGCAAGCATCCTACTGGTAATGTGCTAGCAAAAAAACCCCACAAACCTCCAAAGTCAGTATTTTATATGGTATTTTGTAACTAGAGCATCTAGTCCTATTGCATCTGTTCTACTAGAAAAAGTAGCCCTACAGAAATTATTCTACAACAAAACCTTGGAAAACCACTTAGATTGGTGGTGGTGGTGGTGGTGGGGTTTGTCAGTTTCTGAGAACAGTTAGGAGAAATGGAAACATGTCAGCTTGTGTTTAGGCACTTTTCAAGTGCCTAAATAATTTGCCTAGATAATTTCATTAAGCTGTCCAGGATACGTAATGAATGACATAACAGTCAATTAAATCATAGTAAGCAAGGACATGAGAATTCTTACTAAGAAATAACAATACAGTCCTCAAAGAAGCAGAAAACATTGCTAAGGCAAACTTTTTCAATCTTACACGATGAAAGACAGACAACTAGAAAGAAGCAGGCCAGTCATTTCTTTCTTCTTTAATATTTTAACTTAGTTTAAAAAAGTAATTTTTACCATACATTCACATTTTTCTTCTCCCCAGCACTTTGTTTTTTTGCTTTCAGGAGGTTCAGAGCACACTTGCCATCACGTGGGAAGCCACTTTTCTTATTAGGTCTGCATACAAATTGGTGAACATCAGAAGGGACACCTCTTTGATTTTTAGTCTGTACCTCACAGCAGAAAAACAAGTAGTTCTCACGAGCCTCTGGGAAACGTTTTGAAGTCTAAAACAAACCAGTAAACCCACTGGTGGAACGTAAACGATAGAGGAATTCTGACAGTCCTAATGAGGCTGTCTTAGGGGGAAGATTTATCACATCAATTGTTTATGCCAAAACAATTATTTTTATCTATATATTTTAAAATTCAGTGTCCCTCTTCTGCTCAGGTATTTTAGCAAGTCTGAACCCTATGACAGTTATCAATTTATTTATCTAAAAAAAAAAGTGTTGAACGTGTAAAGGTGGTATCTCTGAAGTCTGAAATGTTGAGCAAAACATAAGATCCTGTACACTCAAAAGCCCGTAAAACTTTGGCCAAGTGTGCCACTCAAGCAAGTATACAGGATAATTCCTTCTAGGAAATAATTGTTAAATACTGGCTTCTCATCTTTACATTTTTATTTTGACATGATAGTGAGAAGAATCTTAAGCACTGAAATTAATCTGCTTTTCCGTCTATACCATTCCACTTTCTTAGATTCTCATCTCACCCTTGCTACACAAGAGCATTGGTTGTTTCTGGTTTTATTTTAAAAGTTTTTAATCAATTCAAAGACTTTCAAGTTCCACATCACCTTTAAGCATTCTAAAAATATGGTTCACTACCATCCATCTGTAGATTATTGCGAAGACATCAACAGATTCTAGCAAAGGTCACTTGTATTTTGATGAACTACCATGCTTTTTTCCTGAAAGAGATGGAGAATAGTCCATAACCAACTAGTTATCAAGGCATGACATTCAAAAACATTTCTTAAGAAACCATACATTTATTCAGTGAATTTTAATCTCTTCTAGTGTTGTGAATCATTCCTAGAAGACTGTCACAGATTGCCTTAAGTTATCATTGATGAGTTGCATTTCCATTTGCCAATTTCACTGTGTAACTGCTCTTGATTTTACTATCAGACATTCTCCTGTTCTAGTAGCTTCCCAAGGAAAAAAAAAAAAGTATACAACCATTCTGGGAAAAGATTAGGCATAAGTCTATTGACAGGCAAACACATGCTGGGAAACTAGTTCTAGGGAAGAGCTCTGGGTAATTGACTCCACTAATTGATTAAAAATTTTCAAAAAAAGCAGCTTTTTTTTTTTCTTCTCCTACCCTGCCTTTTTTTTTTTTCCCTTCCCCTTTAAAAAAAATAGCGGTACGACAGAGAAGAGGGAATGCTTATATAGATGTTGTAGATTAACAAATAAATTTGTTCTGGAGAAAGTAGACTGTCTAAGATGCTTGAAACTGTCAAGTCATTTGAACCAATTTTACAATATCAAGCTCTTTATGACCACAGCATGTGAAAGAGCACTTGCTAACTTACAACATGCTGCAACATAACTGGCAAGCACTATTTGCCCACCACCGAAGGGTAACCGTACAGTATAAAAAACGCCAACATATTGATATAATTATTTACAATAGTTGTAAAGAAAATGCAGTACTGAGTCCCCTTAAGTTGTTCCTATGGTCTTACTTGTCACTGGGATGAAGTAGATGACTGTGGAACAGTACCTCCCAGGACAACACTGTTTTTGTCAGGTAGGGTTTTAAGAACAGTTGTGGCTGGTGACTGTAGAATTTTACGTGAAAGCCTCATTCTACCATCAGTTGGATCACGTCCAAAGTATTTAACCTGTTAAGAAAACAAATCATTTTAAGACTGACCAACTTAAAGAGCTGGGAGTAGCATTTTTCGTTAATAGGTGGTGTTTTGTGGGTTTTTTGTCCTCTGTTCCCCCCCTGCCCCACTCCCCCCCAGTATGATGCTAAAAAAGCCAGAAACAATAGGCACTGTTTAGCCAATATTGGTCTGTCAAATTAATGTGGTGTGTAGACAGCAAGAGTATGACACTAAATAAATCGCATTTGAAATGATCAGACCTTTAACTAGCACAGAAAGGGAAACTGGTATGGCAGAATATTTTCTTCATAAACACAAAAAATTCACACAAATTCTAAAATATGAGCAACAGTTTGTTTGCACTTTAAGTTAAAAAAGAATAGCTACCTGAATTTCTTGTCCAACTTCTAATCCCAGGGCACTAGGATGCTTAATCTAGAACAAAGAAAAATTTTTCAGGAAAGTTTATTTCAGTGTAATTAATTTAATAAGGTTAGTTATATAATTTCCTTCCTTTAGGGATTCCTCATGCTAACTTCAGACAATCATAGTGGCTCAACACTACTGTATGAAAAACAGGTTTCTAAATGTTACATAGAAAAGGGTACTGCAGCTCTAAAGAACTTTGTGATATGCATAAAAGCATAAACAGTAGGTTTGTAGCAGGCATATAGTTAGATTGTTTGCATCTTTAAGTACAGGGCAAGCAGAGGTTAAACAGAAAGGTGCTGCTAATCCAACACAGCTTTTAACATGAAAATTGACTATAAAACAACAGTATCTGTGTTACAGTTAATGCAAACTAAGTTTATTGAGAATTGATTAAAAACAAAGTGTCTAAGTTATACCTGTTTAAGCATGTATTACCTTTCTTTGATCAAGTTGTGAATTATGAAGTAACACTGGAGTCATGTTTGAATACAATTTTACCATTACTCCAGAATCTCTGCAACAGAAAACAGCACGATTATTTCAAAATACTTTAGTAGAAATCTGTAGGTATTGTATGCTGCACATTGACCCCAAAGCAAACATTAGTAAACTTTTCATAAACAAGATTTCACTCCTCCCTTTTGGAAAAATCTTTTATCAACCATAACATGTCCACTCGTTTTTCCTTAATTGGAAGTGGATGGAAATTACTTATTTCAGGACAGTGTGTTTCAGTAATAAGCACCATGCAAAAAGTGTATGTAATTTTTGCAAGACAAATGTTGGATCAAAAAGTGAAAAGCAAATTCCTACCATGTCTCTCAGACATGAAGATTAAAAAAGACCTTAGGTTTTGTAACTTAGAGACATTACAATAACTAAACAAGCAGCAAAAATAAACAGCCTTATTTTGAAACATTAGCATCAGCATAAGTCTCACATCCTTAAAAATCAATTATTTTACATGACACTTAGTTACCAGGAATATAGCTATGTAAATAAGCTAAATTCTACTTAAACTCCAGAGCAGTTTTCATACCTTATTTCAGTTATTGTAGCTGTATAAACTGCGCCAAATTCCAAGTTAACTTCTTGCTGTAGGGGGTGGGGAAAAAAAAAACCACCAAAGTGAACAGTAAGACGTAAACTCACAAAACGAAACCGAAAAGCTAACATCAAAAGCCTGTGCTTACATCATCTTTGCAGATTTCGTGGATAAATTCTCTTGCTTCATGCATAGCACTAGGCGTGGGGGCAAACACAGAATATGTCTCTTCATCCAGCTGACTTAAAGTTACACCTTAGGAATAGAATTTGAGAGGATTTACTGCTATCGTTTCAGCAAGCAGAAAAGTTACATTCAGTAAAGACTTGCAAAGAGCAAAATTATTTTCTACAGACTCATTAAGATCTCAGTCCTAATAATTTCAGATTATCTTCATCAGATGAGGCATTGGACAGCTTTATGTGCAACTGAACAGAAACCACATTACAGGTATACTTGCCAAATACCTGGACAAACTAGTGTTCCATACAGTAACACAATATTATTATAATAATCCTTTTATGGCAGGAAAAAAAATTCTTGAAAAAATTTTGGTATTATGAAAGAATCTCAGCTTCTATGAATGAACTTCACAGATCTTTAGTAAAACTACAGCTTTCATTAATAGCTGATGGAAATTAAAGTCTTCCAGAGCCAGAACACAGTAAGATTGCATTGTAAAATTCTTTATACCTCTACATTAGTTTTCTGGCTAGACTGCATAGGCTTGCAACCAGAGGGAAGTACGATTTTTTTCCCCCATTTTCTCCATCCCAATCCCCTGAGGAGCACTAATCAAACTAACCAGGGCGTTAAGAGTTTCAAGACCAAAGCAGTTGAAGCAGAACATCTACTTAATACTCTATAGATACCAGCGTTTTTTAGTTTTTAGCTTTCTAGAAGTAAGAAACAAGTGAAAAAGATTTACTGTGTTAAGCAATAAAAGAAAAGAATTTACATTTACAAAGAAGTGTTCATAAAACAAGTCTGATGTACTTAATATCAAAGCAGAAATTCACATCTGCTACCACAGCTATCGGTTGAACATTACCTTCATCACTCTGAGACACAGTAAGGGTGGGCAATGTCTAATTTCACTGGTTTGAACAAAAGGTTTTAGTAGTGTAGTCTCTCAGAAATACTTAATACTTCACCGATTCCATTTATTCATTTCTGAGGGCAACCACAATATCAAGGTATAGGCCTAATTTGAAGCAACCTGTCAGGCTGCATTGACCTCAGCCAAAGAATCAATTGCCCTATTCACGTAATGGTGGCAACAAAGGCATTGACTTTGCATTTCATGCTATAGGCCAGGCAGGACAAACCACTGTGAAAACAAATAATTTATGCCATGAAATACAACAAGGTCAGGAAACTTTTGTCACACTACTCACTACCAGTTTAAGCCCCAGTACAGGTCACTTCTGCAACATGATAGGCAAGCTGGATGTCTAACACAAGCCAGCATGTTAATGTATACAAGCTCTTCAGGGAATCCCAGGAAAACAGTTGATGTACACTGTAGGGAAGAGCTCAATGCCCTCTCTTAACCACAACAAAAGAGGCTTTAGTTCATTGGAAGAGAAGCTGCACAGATTTGGTCTACACTTCGGCATATTCATGATTAGACTTGCTAGACCTCACATCTTTCAATCAACACTATCTGGGCCTAGATGAACCTTTAATGGCCTCTTCTGTAAGCCCTGAAAAATACCATCACATGTTCACCAAAATTGTGGTAATTCCTGCTGTAAAACAAATTGCAAGCACTTTTACAGAGAGAATCTACACAACCAAGCGTAGCTGAAGTGAGCTTCACCTAGCTCTTCTGAACACATGCATCTCCTACCAAGATACTGCAGACTCAGTTTGTACTGAGCACTGCAACTGCTAAACATGCAAGTCTGAAAACAAAGGCAAATACTGTTTTGCAGTCTGCAGCATAAAGCTCAAATTAAGAATACCCTTTTCTCTTAATAGTTCTTCCTGTCTACTTATTGGGTTGTTGCTGCTGAAGCACAAACACCAGTTTTATGGAGGTGGTCTACAGAACAATTTTGGAAGTTTTTGGCTAATTCCAGTTTTGAAAGGGCATAAAGATAGCATTAAGGTTCAACAATAGCTGTGCTAATAATACCTGTGCTACCAAAATCTACAAAAACCAGTTAAAACTCCACACTAGTAGTATTCACATAGAGAAGACAAGCTAATAACACACTAAGATAAATTATCACAGGAAGCAAGAATGTCTTACCAGTCTGTGCTTGAAGTTTTTTCAAATTATAGGCCCCAGGACCAATGAATCTTAATCTTTTTGATAATGGAACATGGATAGTTTCTGAAAGAACATTTAAAACTACTTTGAAATGCTAAATAAGATAATCTTGAAAAGGTATCACATAAAATAAGTAATTCATTTAGGTTTTAATCTTCTATAGCTACTTCATTATTTGCTGAACATTGATGTAATTACATTTAAGAATTGAAATAAATGAAAACATAGAATACAAGTACTTTGATGAGTGTAAATTACCTTAAGCCATAAAAATATTGACATCCGTATCCATTCTGATTTTGTGAGCGTCACATAACTTCAGTTTAATTCTGTTTTCTGGTTTAGAGTGAAATAGTACAGTGCTGCCCCACATGACAATAAAACCCCCCAAAATTCACCTCAAAATACCTAAAGGAAAAATAACTTCATGGGGCAGGGGCAGAAACATGAAACAAACATTCACTAAAAAAAGCTGTTTTAAGCAGCACCTTGATGTTAAAGAGGTAATTATAAAAATATATGAATTCACATCAATATACAACTAACATTACCTACAACTGGTCCACTTTCTTTTCTGTTAGGTCTGGGTTTTGCCAGCGTTTGGTTCATAATTTGTAAAATCTCCCTCTTTGCAGCTGGGGGGGGGAGGGAAGGAGGGAAAAAAAAGTTTCATATAAGATTAAAATAAATTTATGCAGTTTTAGTTATGAAATAGATGTTTTATGAACAGATATTCATAAAATCTGCCTCCTGCCTAACTTGAGAGTTTATCACAGTAACTTAATGCATGTCAGATAGCACATGGTTGTTGCAGTACAACATTCTGCTCTGTATGTATACATTTGTTTTGTATACAAAACTTGTGCTTTCAGCACATTTATTGATTTTATGCAGCCTAGAACATCACATACAGTTTCAGGGTATTTAAATAAATCAGAGTGCTGGTAAGAGCAACCAAGTGTAGCTTTGATAGTTAAGTTATGACACACTGGCCTGGAACTTTAGCTGAGCTGCTTGAAGTGATACACCACTGAATAGAACTTACTAGTTCTCGCATTTTAATAAGCGTTTTCTTACTGAAACGTTGCTATTACAAGCAAGTTGAAAATTTTCTTTTCTAACTAGTTAAATCCTTATTGAAGCTTATAGCTTCATTTTTTCATATGGCTCAAGAATATTTTAGCTGTACACATCAATACAGGTAGTAAATTTCAATAGTAAACATAGCTGAATTTATGGTAAATGAGAAATATTCTGCTGTTTTTTTATAAGATTATTCTGTTGGATTTAAAAAGTGTCACATAATAGGATGTTTTTATGCAAGTGCTAATCCACTTGGGTGTTAGGGAAACCCTTCATATGTTTCACTAACAACAGATGGCTCCTCCCTCTCCCAACTTTCACCAGTTAAAAGCAATCGAGAGTTTCAGTGCTCAAAGCTGCACTTCAGCCTTTACTACCAGTTACTCATAGGATATCAAGCTGCTAGATCTTAACCATGAACTCCCTCAGACGACACAGACTTAGAATTTAAGTTCTAAGAACTCACTGCTCAAGAGACATTTAAAAATTGGTCTGAAGTTATTTAAAGTTAGTTTGGAGCTTATTTTTAACAACCCTTTCTACTGATTTACTGCACAGCAAAGAGCATACCTTTTTTCCCCCCAACTTCCCATGTATGATTTGAATAAAATACGAAAAAAAAAATATAAACTGATGTGGCTTAATAATATTGTACTTGTTATCAGTCAAATCCAAGATAAATGTAAATATTTCATAATACATTCCTCATCCCTGATGTTGCTCTTTTGTACAAGTTCCCCCCTGCTCCACCTTTGCTATGCCACTAGTTTTATTGCAGTTTTTCAAAACAAGTTACCCATGGCGCTCAACTGGTGAACATTAGTATCAAACTTTTTATTTTGTTTTAATAAAACGTAACCTCTAGGAACAGCAGACACTTTCACTGACATTACATACAATAATATGAAATCTAAGTGTGGTGGGAAGGGCCCGGCTTTTGGGAGATTGAATGCTCTCCTCTGACACAAAAAGCTTTTTATTTTGTATGAAACTCCTATATTGATGTGAAACAGCCAACACCCAAACCAGACCAGTTTTTCAAAGGTAGCAGCTTTTTTCCACAATGAGAACAAAAAATTAGTAATATATTATTTAGTTTCATAGAACTTAGAATTTAATACAATTCATCTTTTAATATGATAAAACGGGTGCAAATACAAACACTGACCTACCTGTAGCTTGCTGAATTGCTTCCATTACAATTTTTATTGGTATTCCTGGCAGTTTTAAATCAACCTAATATGAGAAGAGTTAAGTGACATTAATACACAAGGAAAGCTTTCTCAGATACATTCTCAGAGTTTCACTTTAGGAAGATTTAGCGTTACAATACCTGCAAGGCAGTTATTCCTTTATTAGTACCCGCCATCTTAAAATCCATATCACCATAGTAATCTTCAATTCCCTACCAGCACAAACAGAAAGAAAGCAAGTTGGAGTAACTTTATCCCAGCACCAAGTCCCTATTGTACTAAAAGTACATTCTAGGTTTCAATAACCCTCAAAGTAGTTCTGCAGACTTGGATTTACTTCTGAGACTCACATGTTTTCCTTCAGCCTTATTTTGCTGTTCAGGATTAACACTGTTCCTATCTCTCTTTAGAAATTAAGAGCTTTTGTGGACTAGTTTCTGAACAACAGATCTACAGTTGATCTTGTACAATCAGTGGCTGCCACAGGAAGAAGCAGCAGCAGCGTGGTCATGTGCATCGCCACCCTCCCTGCCCACCAGGAACTTTGCCCAGTGCTTATTCTCCGTACAATATAGTGTATTTTTCAGTAAATTAAAGTATTCAAGACTTATGTCTTTTTCCCCCAAAGAGAAAAGACAAAATTCATTGGAAAGAGAGACCTTATGAGAGCTTAAAAAAAATAACTAAAAAAAAAAAAAAAGGAGAAGAAACACGATTGGACATTTCATAGAGATTTTTTGAAATAAGGGAGGAATTTGGGAGACAAAACAGAAAAGATAAAACTACTCAATATTTTCAGTAGCATACGTTCCAGAATTAACTGGGTAAAAACATTAGAAAAGAAGGCCGTAGAGAATATTTTACAGAATTAAGCAGCAACAACAATGATGCTAGAAACACTCACCAGAATGTCTGTCAGCAAACGATAGTCCTCAATATCTCCTTTTTCCAGACTGCATTTGGTAATGAGACCTATTGCTACACCTGCCACTGCACTTGATATTGGAACTCCTAATAGTGGCAAATAAAACCACATTTTTAAAAACTTTGGTCATTTTCAAATCCTGTAACACATTATCATATGTAGTTTATTCTCATAAGCGTCATATTTTGTACCTGCATCCATTAATGCCAAACTTCCACCACACGCAGAAGCCATTGAAGAGGACCCTACAGAGTTAGAATACAGGGAAAAAGAAGTATTAAACATTTGTCAAAAGTACCTGAAACAAAATTTGCAAGTGATATTCTTTAGTGACAGTCTGAAATTGAACTTGCTGCTAGCTAGAAAATACTGTGCAGCAACATAAATACTACAATAAGTAACTGCAATTAAGAAATTTTCTTTAGCAGAAGCATTTTTAACAAAAAATGGGTAATATAGTTCGAATCTTTCATAACACTGATACAAAAAAAGCTTAACAAGCATTACGTTTAATATTAGATATTCTAGACAAGAAATCTGTGGGCTTCACAGGAAGCTCACAAATAGGACTCCATCCCTTTCTCCACTAACACCTTCTCCCAGCTACCTGATCTCACTACAGTGCTAGGAAATAGGAGATGGACCTCAGGGAGCTTCTTGCCACACAGGGAAATCTGCAGAAAGGTGAAATGGATAGCTCTCTCCCAAACTGGGCAGATGGGAAAGAACAAATACAGACAGCCAGGAGAAGCTACCTCTAAGTCAGTGAGGGTACCAGCTGTGACTAAACACTGAAGAATAGGTCTTAATACATGCCGATTTATTTTCCTTACTCTGTAGCATAAAAATGCCCCCAAACACCATTTTATTAAACTCAAAATAAATTCAAAATGTTTACATCTCATACCGATTATGTATTGTTATAGAAACTGAAAGAAAGGTCCATTGTTCATGACTATTTTTAAGTACTTCAGGTAATAGAGTTATCAAGATTAAGAACGTTAAAAATGAAATCTATTACCTAAAATATCTACAACTCAAGTTTTTCAAACTCTAGCTTTTTTTAAGAACGAAATTTAGTCTCTAGCACTAGGTTCAAAATAAGAAAAATCATCATACCATTTGACTCTAAGACTTCAGATGTAACTCGTATTGTGAATGGGAAATCCTGGGGAATAACTGGTTTCAAAGCTCTTTCTGCCAGTGCACCTGTTCAAAAAAAACCAACAAGCACGACACCAAGTAATCCATAAATAAAAATAATCAGATAAAATATTAAAACTTACAGCATAGGACTTCTCTAGCCTGAACTTACCATGTCCAAGTTCTCTTCTGTTCATACCAGTAACTTTGCCAATCTCATTAGTTGCATAAGGTGGAAACTATGAAGTAAAAAAAAAAGCGTACACAGAAAATTCACTAGTGTATGGGGTTCTTTCCATTTGAAAACATACACTTAGGAAGAAAAACGTGAAGCTTTGGTGCATGTCAAGGTAAAACCCAAATAATAATAAAATAAGCAAATAAATAAATAAAAATCAAACCACCACATGACTAGCATCAGTTAGTTTGCAAACCAGGACCAGTTTAGGTAGTGTTTATTTCTACTTCCACAGAACAAAAGAGAATAAAGCAGCTGCAAGGTAGCTGAGAAACAATGAACAAGCTTACTCCAATTAAACTTGTCAAACAATGTATCAGAAATCTTGTTTCCGTCATATAGATAATGGAACAAGATATGCCTGTTGCCAGTATATGAAATACTGCGGGCAAGTTTCAAAGGCTGAGAGAGGCCCAAGATGTAAAAGCACTTATTTACTACTGGTGTATTGTGTCAGTTAAACATATTAATAGAGTTTAGTAAACATAATAGAGCAGGTTAATGCTGCTTTCAGTAATTACCCATTCTTAAGGGGCTAACCTAATGTTAAGATATTAAAAAGGCTGTAGAAAATGGCAATTTACAAATTGTCTTGTACTTTCTTAAGAAAACAGCACTGTTGTTGATAAACTGCAGTATAAATTCACATACGAATTATACAATTACGAATTATCTGTGTATTAGCTAAAATGTTTTATCCTGGGAAGGGATCAATTTCACCTTTAAAAGCAAAACATTAAGTCCTTCTGTGAAGGATGCAGAAAACTGTGACACAGCAAAACTCACCTCATAATGCAGCATGAAGTTTTTATCTTTTATTCCACTATTAATTAAAAACAAGGCCATATCACAAAAGAGCAACCAAACAAGTCTTACATACAGTAGGTAATACATAAGATTATATTCAGTTATGCTTACAAATATACCCAGCCAAAACAACAAACCAATAGATTTACTCATCACCCACATTCTTCCTAAGGTTTTTCTACATAGTAAACAAATAGAAAGCATAGTCTACAAAGAAAAAACCTCATGTGTTAATCATCAAACATTAAACTTGTGATAAATAGATTAAATGAGCAGAATAATTATCAAGTTCCAAGTATGCTGATAAATACATGGAACAGAGAGAGCCAGCTTTCATCAATTGTTTTATTTAAAGAGACTTAACGGTTTTACAGATACAAGAGTAATTCGCTATTTTTTTTTCCTCTCAAAACCAAACTGGACATTACTTGTAATACTCTCCAAATTCAAATGTATGTCTATGGAATTAACGTCACATTAACAAAAAAACAATTGCCAAGATCTCTTGAAAACAGACCACTTCAAAGTCTAACTTTACACGTTTTTCCTGTCCTAATGAATGTCAAAGTTCAAGGAACTTTTATCAGATGTGCCCAAGTGCTCTCATCCTCTTTTATTACTACTGAGAAAACACCAAAAAAGATATACATACCTCACTGCTGTTGAGATAAGATCTGATTTTACGCTTGATTCTATAGAGTCAAACGTAACTGTACAGAGAACCTAAAATAGAGGGTAAATAAACTGCTGTTAAACACTTCCACCTTTCACAATTTACTGCTTATGAAGAATCTAAAAGAACAACTTCAGCAACAAATATTATGCCATCACCTATCACTCCTGCAAACTCTCTTTTTTTCCCCTTCATTGCACAAACTTATTCATATCTGTAAAGATTATATGGTCTTACAAGTGATCACATTCTAAAATACTAATCTAATGCTTCTTAACCTGTTAGAAGCATAGAACAGCGTGTTCATTAAGAAACCAAACTGCTTCATTTAAGAGCCAGGGCTAGATGCAGCCACAATGTTGTGCAAAAGAGCAAGCCTGTTTATCACATGAACCTGCAGCTTGTATTATTTTCAGTGGTTAAGAGGGAACAACACTGAGGAGTAAATCACTCTTTGCAACAACCCATGTACCCTGTAATAAGTCAGATCAATAGCTGGCAGTCTTCTAGGAAAATCAGCTGTGAAAATACAAAAGACCAAATCTTGCATAAAGTCTTAATTCAATCCACCCAACACACCTGACACTTCTAGCAAAGAAGAGAAAAAATTCTCATTAATGTGATTTTTTGGGCGTACGATTTCCCTATTTATTCCAGGTTACATATGAAGTTTCTTTCAAAAAGACTTCTCAAGACACGCATAATTTAGTATTGCTCTACATACCCATTAAATGAGTCACCCATTCTAAAAATGAAGAGGACTGTATTTTACATGAAATACTTTTCTTTCAACACGTATCTTTAACATAAAAGTCTACATAGAAGGATGACAGAGAGATGAATTTGGACCTACTTTATTAACAAGCAATTTTACTTTAAGCCATACTGAATTGTAAAGCTTTCTTCTCAAACAACCTGCCCCCACGATAAAACCCAACCAACCAAAAATGCCCCAAATGTGCCAACCTGAACTCAACAAGGGGAAGCCTTACGGCTTCTAGCTTTGGTTACTAGACATTCTTCAGAAGGTCTGATGATGCAGTAACATTTACTAGACTCTTTCTGGGCACATACACTTAGAATTTTATCCTAATATCTGTGCTGTTAACATAGCAAGGAGCCAAGCTTTATCAATTGTCTTAACAGACTTTGATGTATTTAGATTAAATCTAAGCTGGCTGTTTTCTAGTTATTACTATTTGAATGTGAAGAAAAATGAAACTATACATTTAAATGAAATATACAAAACTTCCAGCTTTTAATAAATTAATTTATGATTTCTAATGCTTAAAGACACTACCTGTGTTTGACCTCTCTGAAATAAGGCTGATCCATGAAGCATTTTAAACATGTTCACTTCACATTTAATATCTCTGAGCGAAGTCAAATCTCTCCCATCACACCTAAAGTTACAAGCAGAAATTATGAGATCAATGGAACTACAGTGTTGGATTAAAAGTTGACAGAAATATTATTCAGTAGGAGTTTGATATATTTACCTTCTATATTCATTCAGAGCAAGATTTCTAAAAATATCCTTTGAAACCACATTGAAAGATTCCATGATTTCAAAAGGCTCAGCCTCTGGAAATTTTTCTGGGTATAAAAAATTAAAATAATAATGCATCTGAAGTTGGAAAATTGATTTCGTAGAACTTTTACTAAAATAGCTTGACCAACAAAGAGCACACGAAGTAGTGCTGCTCCATTCAAGCATTCTCTACGTATTAAGAAAACAGAAATACCTTTCAACTGTTCTTCTGTTTCAAGCCGTATTTTGTTAATTGCTTCATCTCTAGAAATCTAGAACACAGGATTTGCAACTAGTTAACTCTCCAGGGCAGAGTAACAAAAGAGGTTTGGATTGTCAGGTTTCTCTTTGTTTTAAAATTCTGTAAAACTCAAGCAATAAGCAACAGGATTGTCACACAAATTCAAAGATCCATTATCATAGAATACCAGAGTGGAAGGGACCTCGAGGGTTATCTAGTCAAAACCCTTCTGACAAAAGCACTGTCTAAAAATGGCCCAGCATCCTGTCCAGCTGAATCTTAAAGATGCCCAATGCTGGGGAATTCACTGCTTCCCTGGGGAGACGATTCCAATGGCTGATTGTCTCATTGTGAAGAATTTTCCTCTTGTGTCCAAACGGAATCTCCCCAGGAGTAATTAGTGGCTGTTTCCCCTCATTCTTTTCCATGTGACTCCTTGGAAGAGGAGTCTCCATCTCAATGTACTGCAAACAAATATTCTGGTAGGTAAGAATTTACAGAGTAATTTATTATTACTATTGCAAATATATGCAGAGAAGGAGAAGAGTTTTCATTAACAATAGGAGAAAGAACTAAATCTTACTACAGTTTCATGATTATATTAATTAAAAAATAATTATATCATGTTTGAAGTGATTACTTACTTTATCATGGCTAGAATCTGTGAACACCGCATAGATCTTGTTAGAAGCAAGTCTTTTGGAAGAAAAGAAAGCATTTTTTAAAACAGAGCTTAAAACCTGCTTGTTTATTTTGAGGACTAAATGTTTGTTTTCATCAGCAGTATGAAAGCATGAGACTGACATTTTATAAACATTACTAGCTCCAGCTGTCTGTCCTGCCTGCCTGTTCTCCTGCCACCTCTCTGAAACGAGTTATCACTTCCACAGCAAGGCTCATACACGCTAACATCCTGACTCCTCTTGTCACCACGCCACGAGAATGGCATATTAAATTACACTATCTTCACTGGGTTTTTCACAGTATTTGTTTTGCCCTGTTTTTCTTACCAAGTATAAAACAGGAGAGTTGAAGGCCATATTCCTAAGTTTCTACGGAAAATGCACCAACCAATGCATTTTGAATCTGACCATTCAAAACATGCTCTTTTGTTAAACAAAACCCCCAAACTATCTGCCTAGAGCTCATCAAATTAAATAATTGTTAAATAAGCATTGAGTCATTTAACAGAATTTAGATCAACATTATTTGATCTGAACTTACTTATTTGCACATTCCACAATCTCTTCAGGAGCAACAAATAACTTCTGAACAGTTCTCTTGACAACACCCCGTTCTTTCACTAGTTGTTGAATTCCCTGGATTATTTGCTGGGTATGCTTCACCCCTACTTTGATGGCATGACAGAAGTCTTGTTGCAATATATTCTCGGCAGTTGCTTCCAACATAACTATCAAAGAAAAGTTAAAAATTAAGTAAATTACTATTTTATTGTTCATTAGCAATCTAATTCAGCTGAGGAAATACAGAATAATATTAAACTGCATAAATATAACTAAATTTACCTAACAAAAGTTACCTAACGCATTGTTGTTTATTCCTGTGTGAAAATACAAGTTTCAAAATTAGGGAAATATCTGCAGAGGCACCTAGTTGATTTTCAAACACTCAACAGATACTATTAACCTACTTACCAACTTGATTTTGCTGAGCTCCAGCAACAACTAAATTTAAAGTACTAGAAGACATCTGTTTTCGAGTTGGATTGATGACAGTTTCTCCATCAACCAGTCCTACCCTTACTGCACCTACAAAGAAACTCCAGAGAATTATTATAATAAGGAAGTTCTTTAAAGTATCATTTTACTTTGAAAATTATACATGTAAAACCAATAATTAAAGCTATGGATTTTTAAAAATATTAGCACATTAGCTATATATTAAGAAAAAATCTGTAATGCAAAATTAGCTCTTCTTGAACTTCTTTTGGGTAGTGTTACAGGGCAGGGTATATAAAGCTATGTAGCATTATACACAAGGCTGTAAGTCTACTGGTTGGGGTTTTTTTAGTCATTTAAGCACATATTTTCTAGAAAAAAAGGCAGGTGAAAGGAAAAATACAGCTGAGTATTTGTTCTGGGCTAGATCTTGGCTTCTCTTTCCCCAAAATAGTCACAATGGAATAAAGCTCTTCCTGAGTTCCTGGAGAAAAAGTATTCTTATGTGCCTATTTTCTGAACAATTGGGCTTTTCAAGACCCAAGTTTCTCTAAAGAAAAAATTAAGTTACTGTTCTCTACACCATACTACTTCTGGATTATAAATCCTTCCAAAGTATATTTAGTCCAGGAAAAAATAATGCTTTGAAGTGCAACAATCCTATCCATTGTAAAATTCCATTCAATACTTGAAATAAAAGACAGCGGATTTTAGATTCAGGCTCTTGATAAAAAAGCATGAACTGTGGTCTAAGTCTTCTATTACTCAAATCATCCGTCACTTGAAAATATTTACTTACCAATAGGACCATTCCATGGGATATCAGATAATGCAAGTGCTGCAGAAGCTAGAATGAGGAGATAAAAATCTGTGTTAGAAAAAAAATGGATCGCATTAAATCACACATAAGCAGTAGTTTTTATCAGTCATCTTACCTCCATTAATTGCCAGAACATCAGGGTCATTGACACCATCTACTGCTAAAAGATTACAAAGGATCTGGCATAAGATAAAAGACAATGAATAATTTTGATGTATACATTTTTATTAGCTGTCACTACAAACGTAAGGACAATATAACAAAACATTCTATGTATTTGTACATGTCTATACTGCAAATGAAAATTTGTTCAGGTATTTAAACTAGAAAGCTCACAGAGTGTAGAGTATCATATCATATATAACATATACTATCAGCCTTTCTTTCCTCTATTGTACAGAGGATATTTGAATTTTGTTCCTGTACCTCTACAATAGAATTTGGAAACTAGCACGGAAGAAAAGTAATTTAAGGCAAGGAGATGACAAACTAAAAAGCAGCATTAGAATATTAGACTGTTTTTCAGAGTTTAAACCCCTCCTGGAAGATAATGAAAATTTTTTATCTTAAAACAGTGCCTACATCACATGAAATTTTCCATTGATATACCCAAGTTTTCCATTCTGAAGGTAGCTATAGTTAGGGACAGCAAGCATGACCTACCTGTGTATCGTAAAAGTAGCCCACTGGGAAGAGAGGTCTGATTGACCGATCTGGAAAAAAAATATTCAAAGTCTAAGAAGTATTCAGCTTCCAGTAGTTAGCATTCAGTTTGTCTTGTGTAATAACCCCACAAAAACCATAAAATGGTTTACATGGAAGACCCAAACAAACAAAAAAGGCAGAGAACTCAGAAGTAAATTTAGCATGACAATCAATTCTAAAATGTCAATAGCACTCAGAGTGAAGTAAGAGTTATTTGAGTGAGCATACCCACTGTCAGGTAACACAAGGTAAAAACACTGAAGAAGTTTTCTGTGCTTTAGGATACAAATAATCTATTAAATAGTATTTGACCAGAAATATCTTCAATGAAAAGACACAGTCCTCCAAAAAATTAAAGCAACAAAAGCATACATGTTCTCAATATTGCATTATATCCACAATGCAGATTTCCTACTTATTTCAGTCCAAAGTGCACAGGACTGCGTAACAGCCTAGGCCTTATAGGCTATTCCCTCTCCTAATTCTTTTCATCACTGTCTTCAGATGCTGATGTATCTGACATCAGTTTTGTATAAATGTTGACTTTCAAGGTATTATCTTATTCATAAATGGAGATCACTTTTCAAGCAGGACCAAGAGGGAGAGAGTGAGTATCAATCAGTAAGTCTGCCTCTGTATTTCAGTTTAGTTTGGTTGTCTCCTCCACTTGTTCAGAGAAATGTCCAACTGCAGAGGTAACATCTCTGCAGTTAGCACGAGAGCTTGATATGAACAGAGGTGACAAGATTTATTGGAATCCAGGCTTATATATAAAGGAATAGGCACACAGCCCCAGTTGATGTATCATTTTAAAAATCAGTACCAATAAGCAAGAAACTACAAGTCTGTTTCTGCAGTAATGTCAAAACAATAAACTCTGCAAACCGCAGTTATAAATTACCATATTTTCAAACATTCATGAGGATATTACAACATATTTAAAAGACATTGTAAATAGAATATTTCAGTCTACCTATTACTCTGCTTGTAAGAATTTCTTTATCAGTGGAACCAAGTTCTCTTCTTAAATAGTTTGTAGGAATTCTTCCTGCTGCAGCAGCTTTCTGACGGTAGTCAACCTTTTAAAAACAAAACAGTGATTCCTTAACACAACAGTTTACTTAGAGCCACAGAATCATTCAGGGTAGAAGGGACACCTCCAAAGTCTATAATCCAATCCCCTGCTCAGAGCAGGGTCAAGTCTGAATTCAGATGACATTATTCAAGGCTGTCTTGATGCCCAAATGGCCCCTCCGTTCTGTGGCATATATGGACTGCCCCATCAGTCAGCCCCAGCCTGAACTATTGCAGGGCACTAATGCACCCCAAGTTCAGGGCTTTGTTCGGCCTTACAGAATTTCATAACATTCCCGTCAGCCCATTCCTCCTGCCCCTGGTCCCTCCAGACAGCAGCCCTGCTTCTGAGTAGGCCATCTGCACCCCTGCAGTGTGGTGTCATCTGCAAACTGGATGAGCAGGAATTCCAGATCACTGCTACAAGTATGAAACAGGCTGTGTTCCAGGATAGACCCCTGAAGAGCTCACTGAAGAGCTTGAAGTTAAAGCTTAATAATCACAGCCTTTTGAGACTCATAACCCAACCAGTTTTCCCCACATCTAAAATACACTGCCTGAATGTGGATGCTGTGGTGGACAATGTTCACACGGCTTTTGTGGAAAGCCTTGCTGAAGTCAAGGTAGATAACATCCAGTGCTCATGCCTCATCCACAGGTCTCGTCATCTTATCATATACTGCCGTTCTGAAGTTCGGGGTCTGTGGTCTGCTATATCCGCCCAGCATCTTGAACTCTACCATTTAACGATTACTACATATAAGGCTACCCCTGATTATGACAAAACTAATTCTGTCATTAGCACTTACCACTAATGGCATAAACTGAGATGCAGAAGGCTTAGTTTTACTGACTGCTGTGACCATTACTGCTGTGTCACCTAGCTGGATTAAGACAAAAAAAATAAAAAATTGAAGTTACCTGCAAACAAAATATTGTCTGAAGTCTTAAACTTATTCAGAAACTAGAACTCTGGAATATTCTTTGACGGAAACCACCACATAAATCTATGCTTCACACCATTACATTTTTTCTTTTAAATAAAACTTTTTTTCCTAAAAAACACAGCTATACATTCATTAGGGATTAAATTGCCACCTGAGGCTCTATATTTTTTTAATAGGCTCTGATGTCGCAACAATGAGTGCAGATACAGAAATTTTCAAGTTGTGCAAATAATTTTTTTTCACCTGAACAACCGCAGATCCGTCAGCAAACCTCGCAAGCTTTCCAGAAGACATTTCCATCTTTCTATCAGAAAGAAATAATCTATTACTCATGCTGAAGTCAAGTAAATTTTCCAGTAACGTCTGCATTCATCGACAGCATCAACTGTACAGAATGTAAACTACACCTCATATTAGACAAAAAACCCCTCGTGGCATATGGGAATTGAAAGGCTTTGACCAAAAGCCACCAAATACCCTTAACTTTAATGTGCTTTTGCCTCAAATGTCCTGCCTTTTCCACCTTGAATGAAGACAGCCACACTGGATGTCACCTGAAGTAACACAGAAACAAAACACTCCGCGCACACTGGAAAATGAATCCGCCACTTGTTCAAGCTGGGTTTTAGTCTTGCCAACAGAAAAAGCAAGCGCACACCTGCTGTGCCCTCACAAAACCGGGGAGCCGCTTGTACGCCCGCAAAACACCTTTTCCCACCACAGCTGCAGCACATTCTCCCTCACAGACACCTGCTGTTCACCCGCTGCGAAAGAGGGACAGCACGCAGCGACGCCAGCGGCAATTTCTCCTCACGTTTGTTGCCCCGTGCGCCCCGGACAGCTCTCTTCACCGAGTCCCCCGGGCCGACAGCCGCTCCGCAGCCCCGGTACAAGGCGCAGCCTAACGCCACCCCGCCGCTCCTCAGAGCGCGGGGTGCCCCTCACCTGTCCCCCACATCCACCGTCACGGTGCGGCAGGGCCCGGGCCCCGGCAGCCGCCGCACGCAGCCGTCCGGCACCAGTAGCCGCCGCCATCGCGCCGCGGCCCCGCCGCCAACAGCCAAACCGCCGAGGGCGACGCGGCGACAGCTCGTGGTGGCAGCCATGGCGCCAGTGGGGAGGAAGGGGCAACCCCTAAGGCATGCTGCCCCCCGATTGGCTCTGGGAAGCGGCGGGGGGGCGGGCTTCCGCTCAGTAAGCTCGAAGCGGATTGGTTTTCTTACCGGTGGTTTCGTTTCGATTCCTCGGCGCGAGCGCGTCGCTGCGCCCTCTGGCGGAGTCCCGCCGGCTTACGGCGGCTGAGGAGGGTCAGGCGGGGCAGAGCGCGCGAAGGCGGTGTCTCCGCGGTGTTCAGCGGGGCCCTGCTGAGAAATCTGAGGTAAAAAGTGGCAGAAAAAGCTCCGTGGCGGCCCCTGGCTATGGAACGGCTTTAGAGCCAGCTCCGACTACAATCTGGGGGGACACCCCCCGACTACTGTCTGGGGGCCCAGGCTGAGGGAGGGGGCACCTGCAGCAGGGCTGCCGCCTCGTTCCCGCCATTGGCGCCTCAGGAGACACCGCGGCTTTGGCGCCCGTGAGGCCCTGTCCGGCGGCCCTAGGCCCAGCAGCCGGAGCGTGCGCCGCCGCCAGGCCTGGTGCGGGAAAGGTGTCCAGGTAAATATTCGGGGCCCTTCCTTTAGGAGCCTGGCTGAATGCTCAGTGCCAGCTTAAACTCACGTGAGAGGAAAAATACGTGTATTTGGAATTCATTCCCCCAAAACACCTCGTTCTGTGCTTTTTGTTTTCAAAACTATAACACATCCACCACCCCACCCCCCATTTCAAAACAAAGAATTGTAATTAACCCCCTGAATCTTTTTAGTAATTAACCTTAAAGTTGTATTAACCGTAGATCCCATAGTAGGGTCTGGCAGCTGGAGCATGGCAACGGAGTCAAGAAATTAGCACCAAACTTCAAGGTCATGCTCATCTCAAGTCACTGAAGGGGCTGTTCCGTCATGCCATTCCTCGCATTTCTCCTCAATAAGGCAAGAATAGTGATCCTTAGCACTCCTTTAAGCCAGGAATGTCAAAATAGTTTTCAAAGTAAGAGGAGGCTTACAACAGTTGTTACTGCTTATCACAAAGGCTTGCCAGTTAAAATATTTGTTGTGCTTTAACATGCTTAGAGTGCAACAGAATGTTACACTTATGGGACAGTGTTTATCTTCTCACGTTAATTATTCCTCAGATTATTACTCAGTTACATAATGCAAAAGAATGAGTAATTACTTCATTATTATTTATGTCTGTGAGCGTGAATGGACAGTAATGTGATCATGGAGACCTGATCACCCCAACAGTGAGATTCTTGCAGGATTCAGTTAATAGAAACAGTCAAACTTCATCTCAAACTGATCTGTCATCTGGAGTTAACAATTTAAATTTGGGAGATATAATAAAAAAAATAATGCCATTTACTACTAGTTTGTTTCTAATGCTATTTTGATATTGCTTGTTCACTAATCAAAAATTTTCTGTTTAGTTAACTGGATTTTTCTGTTAGAGCATTTATAGAAAACAGATTCATTGGCTGGGAGAACAGTCCAAGTAATAATTTTCCTTCTGTGCCAACACATTTCTTATCTTTTTGGCAAGACACAGAAGAAAGAAATAAGATGAGTGATCCAGAAACTTAGGATTTGGCCTGGGCAAAAGTACAGTTAACTTTATCCAGATTCAGAATTCATTGGTGCAGTTTTATTTGGTACAAAAATATATTAGGTGGCAAATCAAAAATGTTCACCATGTTTGCCTGAATTCCCATTTGCTTTGCAGCAAACAAACAGATGATTGTTCGGAAAGTTTTTTTATGTCATTATTACTCATTAAAATTGCTATTCTCTAGCTTATGGCAAATAACCATTCAGAGCTCTATACTGTTATAACAATTATTTGATTTTGTAAGAGTGATAAAGAAGTGGTTAGAAGCATTCATATCATGCAAAAGACATGAGCAACACAAATCGTAACCACTTTCTGTGCTTAACAGAAGACACTTAGGGCTTTTTAAAGTGTAAATTCAATTGGTAAAGCCAACATACTTAAGCCAGAGAATTACGTACAAGTGACAAGCAGAGAGGAAACAGCAGGAGGAGAGAATTCATGGAGAATGAAAAAAGTGATATATGTATGTTAAGGCTGAACAGACTGATGCTGCTGATTTTAGAAAGAAGCATAACAAAGGTGCAGAGGAACATGTAAGGATGACCTAGAAGTGATCTAGAAGCAAAGGTCTTTCTAACAGACACTGTCCATTCACCATAAAGGACAAAACCACACAGAATTTGTGTGAAAAGCGTTTTTGTTGAACACTTTTCCTGTCAACAGTAACCAGCAGACAACAAACACTTCTGCATCAGTTCCAAATGTCTCAATACTTTCTCTGTAAAGGAAACCATGACGTTCTGTCCTGCTGACTTCTGTCATCAGCAGTATTACACAGTCATAACTTGTATTCTGTCATTGTTCTGAAATCTCAGAGAAATGCCATAACTTTTAAGCTCTTGAAAAGCAGCCATGCAAAATATATGCTTCAGCTTTTAAAAAGACATTCATCCACATTACTTATATCAAAGAATGTATTCTGTAGCTGAGATTACATATGGTTGTAAAAAAAGAACTCCAGGACAAACAGAAAAAAATTTTTTTTCAGATGATGTGTTTAAAAATAATGATTAACTTTGTTATTTTTTTCCATTTGAACATACATTAGAAGATTTAAAACAGTTCACAAACAGCATTAAGCATTGAAAATAGATCTTTTGAGTGAAACCAAAATTATTAGATAGCTTTTTTCCCCCTCACCAAAATGAGAGGCCTTAAGTATATGCGCTTTACAACTGTCATGGGCTAATGTGTTACTACCATACCACTGTAACAGAAAAAGGATACAAGAACTCAGATATAGTTCAAGATACTAGGCAGCAAAGAAAATTAATGTTTAACCTAATGAAAAAGCAAAAATACTATTTATTTATTAAGCAATATTTGCACCTTATCACTCTCCATCAATTTTTTTCTCTGATATTTTTTTCCACCCAGATCCATATTCAGTTTAATGATATATAATAAACACCACCCAAGAACACACATCACTAATTTCCCCATTCACATTTCCCCCATCTAGTTTGGAATAAGAGACATGTTTGTCTTCCTAACTTCTGCTTATGGACAGCAGATGCCAGTAAACTGGGAATAAACCTGTTTTGCACTGGAACTTCAAAACTTTGGCTCTTGAACCACCCATCAACATTTCAGTAGGCAAATGACTACTGAAAAGGTGTTTTTACAGTGCCCTTTAACAGATATGCTTGATCTTTTCATGCTATTCAACACTGCACTCTGCATATAGGACACCATGCTCATGAGATCGCTTTCTACAAGTAATCTCCACAAACAGTCTTACTCAGGCCTCACCAGGGGACATCATGCTTTACTGACTATATTTCCCCTTATTGCCTTCCTAAAACAACACTGAATGTAGCAGATAGATGGTCCATGCACCATGCCCTGAAGACCAGCACATTTGGACTCCTCATCAAGAGAAATAACAAGCTCCAGAGCCCAGGGACCTCTGCTGTGAACGCCCTACCCACAGATGTTCAGCAATCATAAATAACGCCTAATCTCAGCTCTGGTGACAGCACGCGTGGAGATAGATTTCTCTTTGCTATTTTATTGAAAATTTATCCATCCAAAGTCCTAAGGGCACGCTGAAAAATGCTAATTAAGATTAGTATACATATTCCTTGGAACAACGTCTAGGACTAAAATCCCTCCCGAAATCTTTCTCCACCCAGAAATCAGAGATCACCCAGGCAGGCTGTTCTCTCCTAGTAGTCTTGAGGTTAGGCTAGCCAGGCTGCCCTCATAGCAAACCCCACAGAGAGGGAGCCTGGAGGTCAAAATCTCTTTCTGTGGGGGAGGTTGTTCCCATTATGCTGCAATGAGGCATGCTCTCCCAGAACAGCTCCCCCAACTGCCACCAGACCTTTTTCTTATGCTGCAGTCTTAGTAGCTGCAACTGTCACTATTTACCCTTTTTCTTGCCCCATTCAGAAGGGCACCCACAGTATGTGTTCTGTTTCCACTGACTGTGGCTTTATGCTTAGCTGCCAAAATTATTGCATTTGAAAGCAAGAGGAATCAGTTGGAAATTAAAAAAAGCAAAACAAAACAACAACAACAAAACCCAAAACAGTCACCACTACTGTCAAGACCAGTGTATATACCTGCGGCTATTTACCATAAAAAAGCTTGAACCCACCAAGAATTTTTAGTGTCCATCCTTAGTACCTCCTTTTTGTAAAATGGGATTTCAGAGTAGAGATTTATTTGTTGTATTTGAAAATTTAACCTCCATAATAGCATACAAATGCAAATTTCTCAAAAAATATTATATGGCTTCTTGAGAAAGCTCTGCAGTAACCATTTCAGTCTGCCAAGTCATACAAAGTCTGTGAGTTTCTCCTGGAGACATTTGCTCAGAGGAGCAGTGTTAAGAACATCAAATTCACCAGGTGCCTTCTACTCTTTGAAACACTCGTACAGCTTGGATGCATATTTGTAAGTGTCTGTGGAAAGCACTGAGTAAATAGTTTTAATATGATTTAGATCATTAGTCAGGAGACCGGCAGTAGTTTTTGAGCTTTTTCTAGCAGCCTCTGTCACATAAAAATGAAGATGTTTAATATCTATAATGATGTTATTCTATCTACTTATGCTGTGTGAGTCTCACTGATATTTATCCCGTGGTAGTTATTAAAAGTAGGCATTTCTTTAAGCAGCTCCCTTTCAGCCTGTATGTCTAGGCCCCATCCTCTCCAGCTCACTGGGTATGCTGGACAACTTGTGGGACAGCAAGAGAAAACTCACCTATATTAAAGTTACCCCAAGCTGTTTGGGGGAATTACTTATAGTCCACTTAGTTTTAAGCCACTTACTTATTTTGGCTAGGATATATCTGTAGTTGATCACCCGATGCTATCCATAGCGCACTCCTCATCCTGCAGCTGAATAAGTATCTCATTTAAAGTGCTGCCTCCCTGTTAGAGACAAAAGTGCTGGACAAAAAAAGAAGAAAAAAAAGGAAGGGGGAAGAAGGAGAAAAAAAAAAAAGTACAGACACTTGTAAAAGAGTGATGTGTTCATATTTTAAGCAAACAGTACGCATGCAACAGACTTCTGTAGCAAGAGGCAGCTACCATTTGGAATACACTTATCTGCCAGATGGTTATCTTATGGCTCTTCTTTCTTCTGGGCTTAAGTTTATAGGCTACTTTACACTATAAGATTAGGTTGAGCTCCTTAAATAGTTTTGAAGTTATATACACTCATTTTATTTGTTCTAATTTTGTTTTTTTTTTAAAGTTGAACCCGTTGCACAAACCTGGCTATATGAAAAGAACACATGGAGAATTAACAAAGATGGCACTTACCTTAAAATAAAACCCCCTATCTCAACAATGATTTATTTCCCCCTTTTTTGCCATCATTGCAGATAAAGGCAATGCTGGTAAGAACTCATGCCTGTTACTGTTCCCGTAAAGTTTCCCAGTAGTGCTCCAGCCATACCACCATGGTCAAGTAGGACACCTCAATCTGCTGAATTCATTACAAGCTGTGAAAAACAATTATGGAACGTGACTGGGAGCAGCATTAAACAGCTCTAGGAGCCTATTCATATGCCACACCTGAGCAAATAACATTTTTTGAACTGGTAAATTTGTTTTAGCAGGATACATATCTTTTATCCTAACATTCTAATGAAGCCTTAAGGTTATACATTGAAATAGTGTAATTTTAAAACAACTTCTTTTCTCTTTTACTTGGCCTTCTCTCCCTATTCTCATCGCGTTTAGCTCTACTTTAATTCCCTACCACATCCTTGTGATAGCTTTCAGATGCTGCCAGATTTCCTTAGCTTAAGTAAACTCAAGTAAGTATTAGCCATAATGCTTACATGAGTAACTTACTGTTTTCTTCAGAAAAATCATTTGGATGAACTTAGTAACCAAACATTCTGTGGCAGGTGGATGTAAACTTTTACTTGAATGAGGGATTTCAGAGCAAAAGTAAAAAGGTGGGCTGATTACATCAAACTACCCAACTATACTCATCTGACTCTCGGTTTGCATTATCTTGGAGGGGCACCTGTGTCTCATTTTATTTTAGGGTAGTACAAGTCCTGCTTCCCTCTTCTCTTAGGTATCTGTGAGTTGCATGTTGCTCTGCTGTCTGAGCAGGAAGCAGGTAAGGCACAACGCTGTGTGCTTTGCTTATGGGAATGGAGGAGAGATTCAAGCAGAGGATGTAGATAACTAAATTTAAGCTTGTTACTATTGCAAGTATTGCTGGCCTGCTAAGCAAGTTGGACATACTGCAACTAAGTATTTCTCTGAAGTGAGTGCTTGAACCCATATGAAATAGTTCCAGATGTAAATACCCTTTTTCAAAATCAGTGCTGTGATTTCTGAAGTGAGTTGTGTATTCTTTTTTTTCCCCACCCTATAAAGTGCAACTAAGGCAAAGGATTGAACAACTACAGATGAATTATTTTTTTCTTTTTTTTTCTCTATGAAAGCTATTCCGGTGTGGTAGTAATCAAACTCTCTGTGTGTATATATATGTATATATTGCTTATGTGTTATATGTACAGTCTATCATACATTTTAAGTAATAAGCTTCTAAGACAGTTGAGTTATGATTGTTATTGCTGTGAAATCTAAAATTAGTGAAAGACTTCAGGAAAACAGTTGCTTGCCCTGCCCCCCCCCCCCCCCCCCCCCAGCTCCCAGTTGCAGAAAACAACACAGACAAACCAACAAAGACAGGCCCCTCACTTGTTCAGCTGGAGTCAACTCCTTCATACTTGCTTGTATTAAGTTGAGAATAAAACAGTCTTCTGTTCAGCAAATGGTATTAACCAAACTCTCCTCCTGGTGTATGGGATGTAATGTGTCTCCAACAAGTCAACTTTAAGATATGCTCTATGTGGAAAAAAAACCAACCTTGGGCAACTAGGTCTTTTGTAGTCTTCTGGTGGGTTAAAAATGGGCTCAGCAGATGCATAGGGTGGAAGCAGCCTTTCAGACTGAGGCTCTCTAGTAAAAGCTTGTGTATTCAGGTGCAGGGACTTTGTAGCTGGGCACAGGTTTTGGCTAGAACATGTTAATGTGAGCTTGCAAGAAAAGTTCTGTGGGATGATGTGGGGTGCCTGTCTGCTGCTAAAAGAAATTGTTGTAGATGCTGATAACCCCCCCTCTATACTACTTGGAAGTAAAGACATGGTTTGTAATTCTTCCTTTCAGAAACTTTAATGTCCTTGTCCAGGTACTGAAGTAGAGTTGTGATGGTTTCTGGGAGCTGTGGGTACCTTGGCAGTTGAAACTACCTCAATTCATCTAATCTGATGCCTTATGTCCAAGTTCTTCTGAAATCTTTATTTACATATGCTGCAAGATTGTATTAATATGTATCTCCATCCCCTGCTTAAAGGAAAATTATTCTTTGTAACAAAGTGTGTTCTCTCAAAAGTTATGTTCATATTTTATGCTGTTTCTTATTGAGATGCTTTCTCTTTCACTAACTCTCCTGGAAACAAATGTTTCAGGTCAGTGTTTGGGACAGGTGGTGATACCATATGGGTATCCTGTTTGTATACCTGTGTATTTACTTACTAAATACACAGACCTGTTTGTAGCATTTGAGGTTCTGCAAATATTTTTAAAGTATTGTATAGTGTCTTTGAAGTAAACGCTTTCTTTGAAGTAGTAAATATGGTTTGGTGGTGGGCATTGAGCCAGGGCTGAGGCTTGTGCTGGGTATCTGGAGGATACTCATATGGTTGGACAGAGGCAAGGAAAGAGTAGATTAACTCCGAACACTTGCTCCTCATTTGTTGTGTTGTCATAAATGAGGGCATTTGGACTGGAAAAGGGAGGTATGTCATGAAGTGGGGGGATATTATAACTCTAGTAATTTGTAAAAGCCAGATGAGCACCTCTAAGTGTAAACTACTGTAGGAGAGTTGTCCCCTTCAGCTGAGGCAGCAGCTCGTGAGGTTGGAGAAATAATATTGAAGGAAGGAGTCTTATTAAACAAAAGCCTGCAAACAGGAATAGAGAGCATATACCAAAGCAGTGTGGCCATGGCCCTGCAGGCCTCAGGCAGTGCAGCTGTTCATGTTCAGAAGTCCCCTTCTCTTGTAATCCTGAATTCTGGCTGAGAGAATGCCCTGCAGAGCTCAATAAAAGGCCTTAAAAGTTACATCTTCTGACAACGAAGTTTCTCTTTCCTAAAGGTGTGTCACTTAGTAATGCTTGGCTTCACTCAGAGGGATGAGCAACTGCTGTGAGAGTTACTATTTTTAAACATTTCCCTGGATAACAATGTGTTTCCTCCAGAGCAATATGAAACATCACACTTTCATCTCAGAGACTATCCCTTGTCCTACATGTCTTTGCTGGAGTCTTTTTGGAAAAACCTTGGGGGGGCTCCAATCATGCCTAGGCCTTTCCAGAGTGAAGAAACTGAGAATAGCCTGGCCACATTTGCAGCAAGCTCCCCGGACAGAGGAAGACCCTAGAATGTCATTTCGTGCATCTTTCTCTATTTAATCTTCTGCCACACGATGGCACTGGTTAGCTGACAAAGGGATACGCTTGTCCTGTTGCAGCCCAAACTGGGTTCCAGCTATTTTATGGTGATGCCCGCAGAGCGCAGCTTCTGCCCACAACTCCTCCACAGCTTGCTTGGAAACTTCAGAAGATTGACGGAATGTTTGTGGAATAATAGAAAACAACAGTTTGTTTTTCATCACACATTAATTTGTAACACTTCAATCCTTGAGACTTATCCCCACCTTGGGTCTTCGGTGTGATCAAATGAAATATGGGTGATATTTAAAATGAATGATTTTTTTTTTTTTTGAAGTCAAGGGGAAAATCTACACAAATGGTAAGTTTTACAAAATTTACAAGAGATAGTGCCTCTCCCCTTTGTGTGTGTAATAGGAGTGAAAAGTGGCTGAAGAACTAAGTCCATGGTTTGAAAGGAGAACCTAGAGGTGTGACTTTAAGCCTTTTCAGGCCTCTGAACATTTGATGCTGAATTCTTAATGAAACAGCCAGAATTTAACAGAAACAAATGCAAAAGCATTCTGCCTGTATGGGATAATTTTTAGATACCCATTTTCAAAACAGTTAGCATCACTTCTAACACTACTAAATGACTTTTGTGACCTATATGTTCAGTTAGTTTAAAAATAAATGTGAACATCAGGTGTAATGCACAAAGCTTCCAGATGTGTGTGCTCGTTTACTGTCAATTCAGTTTCTGGGTGCCCAAGTTAAAATGATTTGTACTCTGGCAACCTCTCCCCAGAAATGTAATCTGAGGGCTGAGCACTGCTTGGGGCTCCTCTCCATACCAACCTATGAGGCCGCGGAGACCTTTGTTGACTGTGAAGAGCCAAAGGTCTAATTATAAATGATTATGATAAATATCAACAAATACAAATAAGCCTGAAATGACCTGAGGCCATGAATTACTTGCCCACGAAAACTGAGCAAATGGCAGACTGAGGGTGGGCATCCTTTTAGGAGGGAGGTTTCTAAAACAAAGACAAGACCCTTGTTTGGTGGGCAAGTCTGATCCAGCATGTAATGCAAAGATAATGCATGTAAAAAATGTAGTTTTTGTAATGCTTTTTAAAAAACCAAAACCAGTTATTGCCTGGAATTTTCCTGTGTGGTAACCCATAAACTAGTGGGACTGCACTCACTATTTCCTTAAATCTTTGGCAAATGTTAAAGGAGTTATAATTTTAAGGCCTAATGTATTTCCTTTATTGCTTTCCTGTTTTTGTTAGGGAGAAACGTGATCTGTCTCTCTTGCTGTCATGTGAGGATGCATTTGCCTAATTAAAATCCCTTTGGCCACTGCTCTGCTTGGGAGTGTGGCTGTGGGTTCAGGTCTGCCCCTATCCTGCAGCACCTTATTCCCTCTTTTAGTGAAAAGCTTTGTGTTGGGGGTTAGCGCACCTAATGGGTGAGTAAAAGAGGTGGTGATTAAACAAGATGATGATGAGATGAGGAAGACAGCAATAAGGATTGATGATGTGGCTCAAGCTGGCAACGGAGCATGGGGTAAAGCGTGATTTGAAGGTGAAGTATGATTGATCTGTGTTGTGTCAAGTGATGGCACATACCAGTCAAAAAGGTAAATTAGGAACTCTTAAAATTCTTTGTTGAAAAATTAGTCATGATTATTTAGCTGTGGATGTGACATTTTGAAGTAGATATTTAATGATTACTTAGGCTTTTGTGTTGGGCATGTTTTCTTTTAACTTAGTTTTTTAATTTTTAAAAAGCATTTTCAAGTAAGAGAATAAAAAGACAAGGCAGTGATTAATAGGGCCTTTCTAACAGAAAGCAAAGCTTTGGAAGCCTCAAAGTTGTTGTTGGTACTATACGGAAAGTGCCTGATAGTCTCAGAGAAAGGCAGGAGAATGCAATGTAAAAATTGGAAAAAGACAGGAGATGATTACTTGCCTAAAACTTGTTGATAATTAAAACATCTTAGCCATTGAATCCTTTTAATTTTGGTTCTCTATGAAACTCAAGGAAAAACTTTGTCAGAAGTTGGACGTTGACAAAGTCTGAACTTGCAGCAGTGCTGTGTTATGTATGGCACACTTGAAATAAAGCAGCAGCCTTACAACTTGGAGTCTTATGGATTGTATCTGTTCCCTTTCTTTCCCCTTTGGCATGATGGTTTGCATTTTTCTCCTTAATTTCGAAGAAAAACTATAAATAGGAGTTGGGAACTGTGTGGATGTGGTGATTGATATGGATTTTGTTTGCTGTTCTTGCCATCTTGCCTCATAAAGGAGGTCTAAGCTTAAATTAAGATCTAATGATCGAGCAGTTTGTCAACCCATGCCATGCCCTTGATCTGTTTCCAGTGTGTTGGCTCCATCCTCTTGCTGTGACAATGCAATTGATTTCAGCAGGGCTGGGTCAAGCCCTTTGTAGAGAGCTTTCAAATTTTACCATGAACACAAATATGATAGGCTCAAAATAAACTTCTTCAAAATGGCTCCTTGGAATCCCTAAATGTTTACATTAATTTCTGGTTTTTTGCTTAGGAGAGAAAAAAAATAAATTAAAAACACTGTGTTATCTTTTGGGGCATGTAATAAAAGCTACACCTTGATTTAGGTTCTTCTGATCAGAGGAGATAGCACATAGTCTATGAAATGAAGGATGAAAAAAGCAATAAAAAGTTTCTAAGGCTGATAAAAATATGATTTATAGTTAGGACTCAGTTATAAATCCCATCAACACTTACTATAGTTATACTTGTACCTTGCTGCATTGTTGAAAGAAAGGTTAGTAAAGGAATTATGTGGCGTTTAATTCATACAGTTACTTACACAAGTTGCAACTAGCTTGATAAATGCCAGCATTGTTAGTGAAATTAGTAAGAGAATAGTGATATATGTTAATAGTCTTAAGAGTATCTGCCATTTAAAACTAAGTATAGTCAACTGTTTTGGGACCTGAAATGTGTAGAACATATAAAATTTTTAGTAGGGCAATAGCAGCTGCAGAAGTCAAAGTAGTAGAGGAAGGGGGAATACTTGAGCTCATGGTAGCAGGTATTTATTTGCTCCACAGCTGATGATAACTCAGTGATTCAGCTTCAATCTTTGATTTATCTCATTATGCTTCATACCGCATGCTTGGCCTTGACCTTTTTTTTCAGGCATTGCTTTGTCTTGAGATCATCTCGACCCTCCAAATTTAACCTCTATAAATTATTTGTGACTCTTTGTGTAGTGGGTATAAAGAGCATCTAATGGAAAACTAGGAGTTTCTCTGTGGTACCCTGATTTTTTTTGTTTGTTTTTGTTTTGTTTTAACTCTGGGTCACTGGACTGATCTTTATCAACAACTTGGCATATTATTCCCAGAATGGGTGATACTCTATCCCTGTGTCTTTGGGCTCAGAGGTTACACCCCAGTTCTGAAAAAACCAATTCTGATAAAATTATTTCTAATTATTACTGCTGTTTTCAAAGTATTAAGATAATTGTGGGTGTAAAGGCAAGTACAAACACACAAATTCAGGACTGTAATACCCAGTGTATCATGTTAAGTATGTACTCTTGTTTACTTAATCTTCTCTCAGTGATTTTTTTCCCTTTTTTTTTTCTTTTTTCCTTTAGGATTATGCCTATTTTTCCAATTCTAAGCAGTTGTTGGGTAGTTTCTACTTGCAAAATCCTCAAAGAAATATAAATCTGCCCCTGCCGCAACTGGCAAACAAGCTGTCATCTGGAAATCTCTAATTTTCTTCCTGAACATGCTTTGATCTGATATTTTTACTTTTGAGAGGAGTAGTTGTAAAAGTATGCTAATAAAAACTTGATCCTGCTTTATCAAAAGCTCATGCCGTGTAGACCCATCACTTGGTTGTGTAGTTTATAGCCTGGCTGTTACTGTAATCCACTTGCATCGCCTATGCACACATGTGAGCTTCCCTGCAGGTGTGACACTGATAGCTTCAGGTTTTGTGGCCATGTGTGCAAAAGGAAATGTAAAACAAATCCAGGTTACCTCTGTAATCTTGCCTTTGTATGTGTGGTGTTATAGACTTTAATTGCATGGCTGCAAAATGTTTCTCAAATGCACTATAATCAGCATTTTCTAAAATGTTGCATGAGTTTAATCTCTCTTTTTTTTTTTTTTTAATTTTTTATTTTTGAGCTGTTTTACTTTCCGCAGACTGTGCTGCGGCTATGACGCCTGCCTGGCAGTAGCACATAGCTGGCTGTACTTGCACAGCAATTTCTACATATAACGGTGGTACAGTGCAAGATGCTCATGAGCACCAGCAAACACAGCCTCTAAGGAGGCTGTGCAGAAAAAGCAATGCAAAAAAAAATAATCTTCTCTTGCCTCTGCTTTGTCTCTGAAAGGGAGTTTGACTTGCCATGCCACAAAATTTTGAGACTAGGACTGACTTTTTTGGACCCTGGGAAGGATTTAAAGCCTCTACGAGGTTGCGAGCCTCTCACCCTGAGCGACTGAGCTGGAATAAAACTGAATTTTTTGGCCGACTCTGCAAGGCTTGGGGATTGTTGGCTTCTGCGGTGGGATCCCTGGCCAGGGTTGGCCCTGAACACCAGTGGCTCCTGTGCCTTGCTAACATGCAGGAAGGAATATGCTTTTGAGGATTGCAGTAAAATACTGCTAATGGTGAATTTGTGACAATTTGGGGTCTCTGTTCAGCACCTGCCTTTTACTGGGTGGGTGTTAGTTAATGCTTCCTGGAGGGGGTTTCTCTTCTGTGACCCTGCAGCTAGTGACAGCACCTCCTAGCCTGACTCTTGTAGCTTGGCAGGACATGTGCTGTGGTCCCAAAATGCCTGAGGGGAGCCGGGAGCTGGTGTGAACCCACCCATGTCCCCCGCCACTTGTGTTGCTGATGGCAGAAGAATGGGATGGGGCACTCTGTGTGCCTGGTTGTGCTGGTTGTGGGTGGAATCAAGTTTGGTCCCAGTGCTGAGTAAATGTCAGAGCAAAGGCTTGCACAGATTCTTGTTCAGGGGAACATCCAAATCTTGGTTACAAAATTCGGAGCACAAATGTTTGTGAGTGAAGGAAAATGACATATTAGTGCACACACTTGCACCATAACTGTGCCTCCAAATTGAGTTAATTATGGATGTTTCTTCAGCCATCCTGTTACCCATACATTTTCCTGTACTAAATGGAAATGTACATCTCTTTCCTATTGTCTGGGTTATGTGGAGTGAAACCTGCCCTGAGTAATGCCGTGGAGGAAAGTTTCAGTTGTGATGAGCTTTGCCATATAACATCATTAACCTTAGTTATCACAATTAAGTTTGCACTTTCACTGGTTAGTTTATTCGGTTGATTTACTTAAGTGGAGTTTTAATGTTCTGGTTTTCACCAGCCTTCTAATAAAACCTTCAACAGGTGCCTTGAATTGAGAGCTTCACAAATGTAAGGAACAGCATTTTTTTATTTCATGGTAAAGACACTGGAGATGTAGTGAGTAAACAAATGATCTGTATAACTATAGTACAGGTTGACATGCAAATATTTTGTGAACTATTCCTCACCACTTGCTACGAAGCCAGTGCTTTCTGCATTGCTGGTCCAGAGACCTGAGTATATAGACTCTTTTCAAGAAGGAATTGATTACATTTGCAAAATTTTCTTGTAATTTTTTTCCTTTTAACTATATTCTTTCCACCAATTCAGTGCTGATTGTTATAAACGTTTTTGCATTTAGAAGAAACTTTTTCCATGTTATGGGTAGACAATAGACTCTCTTGTGGATCTCAGACCTGCTCTGATACAAACTGATTGCATAGGCAAAATCTGTCTATAAAGTTGCGATCTTCGTGATTTCTGGTCTCCAATCATTGTTGTCTCTGGATCGTGGCAAACAGATGGTGTTCAAGTTTTATTTGAATATCTGACTGCATTGGAAATGAAGCAAAATGAATTCAGCCATCACTAATAATAATAATGCCAAACCCTTAGGAAGTTTCTTTCCTTCCCTGCTTTTCCATAGTCTTGTTTATAACTTACTTTGTTACACAATTGTGTTTAATCTGAACAGTTTAATGAATGGCTTTGGAGATGAACCTACAAAATGCTTTGGTATTTTGTGAGCTGAATCACAATGATTATAGTTACCGTACATATAAATGTCCCTTTAGACTTTAGATCTGCCCGTCTTGGTGCATACAAAAATGTACAGAAACTGGACTTGATGCAGAAGAACATGTCTCCACAAAATAGTTACTGTTCTGGCTAGGTAAATGCAGCATTTTAATTGTATTTATAATTTTTGCTCAACCTGTTGTGTATTAGTAACTTTTCCTCACAGCAGTAACCAGCAATAACCACAGGCACTGAGCTTTATATTTAATCTAATTTTTGGAAAAATTGTTTAGCAATTAACGCTAATAGCTGGCTGATACTTGCATAGCATCCAAATTCAACTATACATTTGCTATTCACAGAGCAGACTTGCAAACAAGATCTGGCACCCAAACAGGCCTGTGCTAGACTGAAATTATTCATGTGCAGTTGGATAAGTAAACAAATAAGGAATTTGGAGACTTTTTAGATTATTCAATTTTTCTTTTTCGTTTGCTATCTGCCTTTTTAACTTGGAGCCTCCTGGGATGGTCTTGAAACTAAGCTTTTAGGCTTAAAAGGTCATTTATTTGTTTCTAGGATATGTTATTGGTACTCATAATAAACTAATGAGATTTAATAAACTCAGAAGGATCTCAAAAGGGGGAAACTATTCTTCAGTATGGTGGGTACATCTAAGCAAACAGGTCCTATACACTGCTGTCAGGCTGATGCCCCTGCAGAGTTGCGCTATATGGCGCTGATGGCTTGGTTCTGCTCTTTAGTGAAATATTATTTCCTTGAATTATCCCTTTGATATTTTAAAGTCCCAGAGAAGGTGTGTGTGAGCGCTTAAATGGGAATGAACACCTTTACAAGGGTGACATGAGGTGAAAAGGGGAAGAAGTACACAGGCTGTGCCGGCTCCTGAGCTGCAGAGCGTAGAAAATGCTCAAAATATCAGATGTGTAAGTTGAAATTGCCTCAAGGCAGCTTAATCTTATACGGGAGGAATTGGCATAGTGCATAAACCAAGCAGAAATGGGCCTTGGCAGCAGTGGAGGAGCAGCAGAGTCTCTGGGACAAGTTGTTCTGAAGAGTTTATCGCCCGTGTGAGCTCACGCTTGCTGCGTTGCTGACCTAGGGAATGCATCTCCTGATTTGATCTCAGCCTGATATTGTCCTCGGCAGAGCAATCCTGTGCTCTACTCAAAACTGAACTGGCCTTTCAGGGAAATCCTCGACGGCTGCTCCCTGCCTGGGCTTTGTGGTGGTAGAAAGGGCTGTGGCATCACCCCTGCTATGGTGGAGGCAGGCAGCAGGAGCAGGCCTAGGGCTGGAAGGGGGAAGAAAACAGTTTAATGAAAATACTGCTTTCTCAAATACAGGTCATTCTCTGCTTTTTGTCTCCCTTTCTGTTCCATCCTGTGTCCCCTGCCCCCCTTCAGGATGGGGCAGACAGGTTTTGCAGTGGTCTGAGCCTTGGACGGTTTGGTGCCTCAGGATTTATTTCTGCTTTGTGATCACTTCATGCTGGGACGTTGTGGTGGGGTTATTTGGGGGAGAATTAAAAGCTATTTTGTTGTTCTTCTGGATGGTTTTTGGCGCTGAGAAAACCTGTAGCTCTTGCAAAACGTTCAGCATCCTTGAACTTAATCACTATCGTAACATCAGACCTCACTGGATTTTGGCTTGAGGCTTGCATCCGGAAGTATTAAAATGCTTGTGTTAGACAGGAATGTTACCCTAGATATAAATTTCCATATAAAAACCTCTACTTGTCGTTTCTCCGTATATTCCTCCTGTTTGTCTCACCCTTATTTTTTTTATTGCTGTTTCTGCTTGGCAAATACTGCCACGGTCCTAGCTGAGTGTCAGTCTTTGAGGGAGCTTCTGCAGGGCAGTGAGGTATTAAAAATTAATAATAAAAATAATAAAAAAATTAACCGTCCTGTGGGCTCTCTAGGGCTTTTTGTCTCCCTTGTCTGTGCCTGGTGGAGGAAATGTGTGAGCAGTGGGACAGAGGTTTGGGTTGGGGGTGATGTGGGGAGAATCCCACAGACTTCTCCCTGTGACTGGGTGGCCACAGCTGCAGCTTTTCCTCTGCAATAGGGCACCCTGTGCCTGCCTGGTCTTCCCCTGTACTCTCCCAGTCCCACTGTGGCGGGCAGGATGGCATTTACACCTTTAAAACCTCCACAGCTTTGTATTGGCTAAGGGCTGTGTGGTTGTTGGCTCCAGCCTCGGAGCTTCAGGGCATGATTTCAGCCATGTCCATGGAGACCAATTTTCAACATCAAAACAAACCAGCGTAAGTGGAATTTATATTACCTTTTAAAAACGCAAGTCAACAGAGCTGAGGACTCTGCTTCGAGGAAGCCTCTTGGGTTTGTTCAGGGAATTACTACAAATATTTTACATCCTTTTTGAGACTCTAGGCAACCTTGGGAAGTGTCTGCAGAGGACAGCTGCTGAAACACCTCGGGTTGCATAGCTGATCAGGGGAATTTTGGGCCTGTGGTGTGAGAAAGCACCCCCCCAGTCACCAAATATTTCACACTGCTTGAAAGCACTGTCTAATTTTCAGAGCCAGGCTGATATTTTAAACATCTAGGTAGTGTTTTCCCCTCTCTGAAGCACAGTGTTTTCAGCTTTGGTGGTGGTGATGAAGAGCAATCAGAGCAAAAGCCTGGTCCTCTAGTGTGTGCTAATTTGGGTAAGCCCAAAGATGACGAAATATCCTACTGTCCAGAGATGGAAGACATCCCAGCAGCAATGTCACAACAGTGGAAGGGTTGAATTCAGGTAAGAAAAGGCTGCAGTGGAGGATGTGTTGGGATATGCTGCCCAAAGCCCGTAGAAGAAGCAAGCTAAAGATGGGTGAGAGTGGACTGTCGGTGCTCCACCCCCTCCAAAATGTGCCTTGAGCACTTGGTGCTGATTATCCTTGAAACTCAGTAACAGATGCCTCAAGCCAGAATCTGGAAATTTTAAGAATGTGTTTTGGGTTTTTTTCCCAGGCTGGTTAGAGCTTATATCATCACACAGTATGGGGAAGAGAAAGACATACCAAGCTACTGGGCTTAGCACTTGACAGTGGCCTGGTTTAGGGATTTTGGCCTAGGTACAAGCATCAGATTATGTCAAGATGAATAGTGACTGAAGTGCTGACGTTATGATAGGAAAAGGCTATGCCAACAAGCTGCCAGCTTAGAGGTGACTTTTAATTATCTTGGTACCTTGCAGGCAGGAGGATTTGAGTGGGAAGTTGGTACTGGCTGGATCCTAGTTTCTTTAAATATCAGTACTGCATGTATGTATCATACATCTGTAACATGTATGTGTACATAAGCTTTCTGGAGAGCTTTATTTTTATCTTTGATATTGGTGTGATGTGAATGTGGTGCCTCTTTAGCTTTTCTTTGTGCTTGTATGCAAGCAGCCTTTGTGCAAAGTGCAAGCTGAAGTTTCACAGGAATGTCACCATGGCCTCTTAATTTCTGCCATCTCCAGAAACAGGGGAAAAAAATTCTTAAACTAAGCAAGGAAACATATTCCTGAAAGATATTTATTTGTTATGGAACTGGGCAGCTTTCAGTCTGGTGTGATGGAAACTGTAACAGCCAGCAATGTCTCTACTGTATAGTGGGAGGTGGGGGGGAGAGGGAGGATTTTCTGGAGAGGCGGAAGCTTCCCAATAAAAGTGGGAAGCTGATCTATAGCCAGTTTGCCTAGAGACAGTGGGCTCTCAAAATGGTGATGCTCCTGCAAAGGTTTCACTGCAGTTTCAGGCTGTTTGGGAAAATGATGCACAGCTCTGCCTTGCAGTAAGACATAAGTGTATGTCAGCTTGATCTGCTCTGTTTGCAGAAAACAGAAGAAACTGTGGCCTTTTGTGATATATTAGAAGAAACTACTGCTTGATCATGAAATTTTAGTGCTTTGAGATGTTCACTGTATAATTTAGGTCTTCCCTCTTCAGCATACCAGAGCAAAGGCAGAAATCTTCCGACCCTATTAAAGTTTCATGTTACTATTTTTTAGAACAAAATCACTGGCCTCACAGTGAGCACGCAGCATGTTGTTTCATGTTTTCTGTTGCCTACCTACCTTTGCCAGTTTTTAAAGCTCTCATGAAACAAAATAGCCCTACTAAATATTGGGGGGTAGTCTTTATACTGACCCTGGGTTGCAAAATTATGTGGAACCTGGTTCATTATAGGAAGAGAAAGCAGCAAATACAAACTTCAGCCTCAGGCTTTAAATCACTTCAGGGGTCAATTCACATCTAATAAGTGTCCACAGATGTGTGTTCCTAGAAACACCATTACTTGCAAAGATCTGATTCCTTCCACCTTCCCCCAGGCAGTGCCTTTAAACTGGGCAGAAGTTAATTTTTTTCCTCTTCAAGCTGATTTTTGTTTCTGCAAGCGTTTGCTGCTCATGGAGTTTGCTTCAATGCTTTTGCGGCCACTGCTGAGCTGGGTGCAATGGTTGGTCACCAAACCTAGTGATGGCAGTTCACCATGGACTGACTGCAGAGGTCACACAAAATATCTTAGTAGTGCAAATGATGGATGTAGCATCAAAATGCTTTGCGGAGGCTATCTCCCTCTCTTTTGGGTGTGATTTTTGAGTTTTTTACAATTTGGTGTCATAACAGACTGTGCTGATGGTAGAGTTTCTGACAAAGGTGTGTAACAACTTTGGAGCTGATAATAGCAAACCGCAAATACTTCCCTTGTGCCTGCAGGTGCCAGGGGAAGAGCTCCTGTCCAACACATCCATATATTTAATGGGTCTTGGGAGGCTTTTCTGTAAGCTTGTACAGTTATTTTTCAGACTGATCTCAGCTTTAACATTCTCAGCATCCTGCCATAAGAAGAGGCTGGGAGGGGATAGGACCAAAACTGCATGCTGTGTTCAAGATGTAGTGGATTTACACAGCCATGTAAATGTTCTGCTTCTTTCCCTGCTCCATCCCCAATGGTTTCTGATGCTGGATTAGCTTTCTGGAGCTGTGGTTTCCTTTGAATGGTCTGTCATAACCTTGACAATAACCTCCTGAGAGGTAGTGGTCGGTTCAGAGGCCTTTGCTGTTCAGATAAAGCTGGGATAACTTTACCATTGTGTGTGTCACTTTGTTTATCTCCTTTAGATTTATTTGGCATTTTTTGCTTAATATTCAGAACACTGTAAAGACCCTATTTTCCAGAGGATGCTGATCTCTACCTGAACAACTGGATATTGTTTAGCAAAATTTGCTGTTCCCCCTCTTCTATCCACTCTTAATTCGAGGCAGGTCCTTTCATACGCTGCCTGGAAGAGAAGCTCTGGCACAGTGATATTGCCAAATTCTTCCTCCAGGAAGATAATAGAAAGTTTCACTTCAATTTTCTGCTGTGGCATTATCTTTTTTGCTCCTTCCTTTAAAGTGTGGGTCATTCCTTGGCCCCATCAGCCTCCTGGGAGATTGCTTCTGCTGTGATTGGAAGAGGCTTGATTTGCTAGTCCAGGCATTTGCAAGTTGCTCTTTTGGCCTGCCTTGTTTATTTTTACGTGTGACCTTCCAGATCTCAGGAACATTTATATTTTACTCGTTCTCATACAACCTCAGCTTCTCAGAGGATGACTTATTGATTTTAATAATGCCTTTTACCCTGCTGTTTTGGTATGCTGGCTTTCCCTCTGCAGCCCTTGCTCTGAGCTTCCAAAATCTGTTTGTTTTCCTAGTTTCCATGCCGCCTGCAAGAATTTCACTCTTTTGACTTCCCACTTGGGTGTTTGTTGTATATATTCTGTATAGGAAACATTCCTATATATTGCACATAGATACTTCAGAAACACTCAAAGTGCAAGAAGAAAATGTGACCCTCAAGAGGAGGTGGTCATAGATTCAGATGTTTCTAGAGTGGCATTGGCAGGATTTAGACCTTGAGGTGTTTGTGTAAACTTTCACGATTGTGGTTTCAGAGTTTAACAGCATAAATATGTTACTTTTGTCAACCCAGCTGGCAGGCTGCTAAATTTGAAAGCCTTTCTTGTGTGCTTGTTCGGGTGTATGGGTGGGAATGGTGCATGCCTTTACACAGGGAGTTCTTGTAAAGCAGAACTGCAGAGGCTTTAGGGGGTATCTTTGGGGAGGGAGGAGGGGAAAAAAAAATGTTTCATTAAAGTTATGCAGTGAAGTGCACCAGAGTGTGTTTCCAGGGCAGGAGCTGCTGAAGTGCTTAGCTGAGAGCTGTACGTTTTGATTTGAAAGGTCTGATCAGAAGCATGTTAGCAGTGATGTTTCCCCTGTTTGAATATATATGTACTGTGTGGTTATGCAGAAATTACAATAATATTATATTAAAATTAAAAGATACTTCTTATCCAGACATATTTCTGGGAGGGAGCAGAGATGCAGAGTGCTGATGTCCCTTCTGGGACTGTTGGGATTCTGGATCAGAAAGTGAAATGGTTTCTCTCTTAAGTGAGAGCAGAAACAGTGTGTGACTGTGTTGACTAACAAAACCTGGAGCTCACCGAAGTCTGGTGTTCTGATCTGCAGGAAGCATTGCTGTGTGTCTTGGCCATGCAGCCCCTAATCCAGTATCAAGGTGTCTTCTGAGATACCAGAGAATAAATCAGGGGAAGGATTTAATACTGCTTTGTCATATTGTTGCTACACTATGTTTGCAGCTTTTTCGGCTGAGAGAATATACACAATAAATGGGAAGCTTTAAAAAGAGTTAACTCTGAGATCACTTAAGAAATTTACTTGTTCAATGTACATAATATATATCAATATACAATTGGACGGGTTTTTTCCCATGCAAAAATGATAAAAGCTGTTGTACTGTCCTTCAAATTTGCTTTGGCAACTATAAGCCAATTCCATTTTATTAAACAGCTCTCTTTCCTCCTAATATATACAGAAATGTTTGCAGTATAAACATCTTAACTAGACATCTGCTTTTCCCCAGATATAAAACACAGTTAACTTTTTGCCCTGTTTCTGTTCACTGGGGCTGATAACTTTTTCTGCTGGCCAGATGAAATAAAATTGGTTTTTGTACCAGATGCAGCACAGTTCAGTTTTGCATTACGCAGGTGTTCCCCCAGCTGGGAAGTGTGGAATTGTGCCATTTTGCTGAGATGATGGTGAGGTTTAGAAATGTGAGGGCGTTAAAAATAATTCTCTGTGTTAACAGTGGGCTTTGTCCCTGGTGGGCTCCATATGCTGAACAGCTGACTGGGGCAGCAGCTGTTCTATATTTTAATAGGAGAGTTATAAAGTTAGAAACATGGATGATCATTCAAAACATAAGCAACTCTTTGCAGTCATGGAAACTGGATTCAACAATAAACTTGCATTTGTGAACCTTCCAAACAAAATAATCCCACTGCACTGTGTTCAGGTGGTCTTGGGGAAGTGAATGAACTTGCATTTCTATTTCCTTAAGTTCTGTTTACTCAAAGTCCTATTTTTTTTTTACTTTTTTCTCCCTGTTTTCTATTTCTGAGAAGATATTAAACTTTGCATGTGATCCTGATTTTAGATTATTCTCCAGCAGTGACAGGGATTTATATGTGAATCTTTCCTGGAGTGCGTTATTGATAATGGTTGTGCCGGTAGAATATAGCAAAGGCTGAGCAAACACTTTGCGCTCATATAATTTCTTGGGATTTCAGTGTCCTTTTTAACCCAAGAAGCTGTTCAAACTCTTGTTGTGTGTTTGCTGCAGCTCAGTCTCCTTTACAAGGAACACATGAAGTTATGCTTTTTTGGAGAATCGGATGAACCTGTGGGTTTTCCTGCTAACAACACAGAGGTTTTCTGGCACAGTGCAGTGTACAAAAGCTCTCCTTGTTTGGGCTCTGAACTATCTTCTCATTTTGATTATGGGCTTCTTTCAGACACTCACTCCATCACGTACCGCACCCCTATCCAAAACAATACCAACCACCCCCTTCCAATTTTTGCACAGCCCTGCTGTAGTCCCTGGATTGCTCTGCTTGCCTGCTTGTGTTTTGTTTTGGAGGGGCTGCTGTTATTTCAGCTCCTTGCTTCCATAAAAGTGCTGTGATTAATGTCATGCACTGGAGAGTGGTGCCCACACCCAGCGACTACATGTAGGTCTCAACCAACACATAGCAATACAATGGCAAGCGGCTCCTGAGCCCTGTGATAACCTCTGATGTGGCTAGCTTGGGCCATAAATGCTCTTATACAGCCCTGAACACTGCAAACAGATGGGGAGCAGGATGGTTGACAGGACAGTTTGGGGGGGTGGGGGGAAGGGTTAAGCACAATCTATGAGAACAATGAGAATATGGAGTAATGAGTGGGCTCAGTATGGATTGGGCATGTGCATAAGCTCCAACTCTCTCTGCTGTTTGTGCCATTTCATAAGTACATAAATGTTGTGGTTTATAGATATATAAAAAAATAATTTTGGGTCATTGTCAGATAAGCAGAGATTTAAAAGCGCTGGTGATAAAACTGGCAGAGAATGAACATAGAGTAATTCCTCAGGGCAGAATCTAGCAGCTTGGGGATGTCAGGGATGATTTGTGGCTGCTTAATTCACTACAGGGACCAGCCTGGTGCCCTGAAAGTTCCAGGATTGAAGGAGGTAAAGCTACTTCAGCCTCCTCTGGGCACCTACCAAGAGAAAACTGCCCATCTTAAACCTAGAAACAACAACAAAATTGATTGTTTCTTGGAATGGGCAATGCTGAATTACACAATTTGGCAAGTTAAAAGTCAGTGTAAAAGAACAGTGTTAACGCTGAGGGCAGAGAGGGGGATGCTTGAGGGCCAGGGCAGCTTGTTTGTGAGGACAGACTATGTAGAGAGAAAATGTTAGTTGACAAACTGAGTATGGAAATGAACATGTGCTGTTTGCCACAAGAATTGTGAGGAGGAGGGGGAGGTGGTCAGAGGCGTTTTGCTCAGTACATGTGTGGGCTGAGGAGCTGCCTTTCAAACCAAGTGGATTTGTAGTAATGATGAATGGGGAGGAATCCCTTTGGGGAGAGGAAGGAGCTTCCTACAAGCCAAACTGATACAAAGAGTTTTCACCATAGAATACACCAATTAAATCCCTCTACGAAGCAGATGGGGTTGTATTGGTGAGCTGCTCTCTACAGAGAGGGATGAAGGCTACCTGGGGTCTCACCCCACAGCTCTGGGGCCTCAGGCAAAGAAAATGCAACGCAGCGCCAGTACTATTTTCTGGTCTATGCTACAACCATGTGCTTTGACCCTTTTGGCAGATGAAGTATTTGTTTAAAGCCACAAATGACTGCCTGAAGGAATGATCATTGGATAATAGGGTCTTGCTCTGCAATTTGTCTGAGTGTGGGGGATGTGTCACCCTAAACCAGAGCAGTTGTGGCCTGTTCTAAGTTTTATATTCTGGAGTGAGTTTTTGCTTTCTTGCTGTGCAGGACTTCTGGATGCCAAGTCCTCCAGCAATGCTTATTGCCTCTTTGGGCACATCCTCTGAAAGCAATCACTGAGGGTGACTGTAAATACGAATCAGTGGGTCTGCATCACAAGAGGGTTTTTTTGTGTAATCTATGCACTATTCACAAATATGCAAATATTTTCTACAGAAAATGAATTTTAAGTAGAAAAGAGGCTCCTTCCTGTAAACGAGCAACTAACTAGCATTATATGTATGTTGGTTTTTCTTATTTTAATGACAGTAAACCTGCAACTCAGTAGCTAGTATGTTTGTCCCTCTACAAAGGAATTGTAGTTTTAGTCTTCCATGAACTAATACCGTATGGACAGATATCTGGTTCATTCTGACTGCAGAACTTGACGGGGCTTTGCTGACTCCCACAGTAGCTGACAATTCAGCCCTCTAATGCGGCCTCACTAATAAACTACCTTAAAAAAGACTAAATACAATATGGTAAGTGATCTTTATTAAAAAATTTGTACATCAAAAGATTAACTACTATGTTTTAATCAAGAAAGATTTTACATATTACAAAAGATGTTATTAGTTCTTGAATTAGAAATAAATTTTATGAACACTGTACATGATAAATCTGAGTTGTAAGAGCAGGAATAGGACCGAGTGCCTGAAAATGATATAACTTAATAAGCAAATGCACTCAATTATTAGTATACAACATAATATTTCTGGAAAAATAGCATGTTAACTTCTGTCTGAAAATGCTGTATTCCTTTAACCAGTAACTACCAACAGTGCTCTGTCTGGAAACGCTGTATCCCTCTAACCAGTAACTACCAACAGTGTTTTCAGGAGAAAGCATGGACACATGTGCCCTGCGTGCTGATTTTCCATTTGGAGTTTCTTTCCCTGTCGGAGAAATTTTCTTCCTATGGTCTATTTTTCTTGGAGAGAGCAGAATGTTATTCTGTGGTATGGTTAACGCAATCTGCATATAAAAACCCAATGCAAAACGTTTATTACAATGTAACTTTGCCTCCAACCCAGATTACAAAAACCAACTGTGATAGCACATAAATGTCTACAGAAATAGATTTTTATTGACCATTATCTTTTGTTACAAAATAGTTAAAAAGAAATATATTTTAGCTTATCAGATAACCATTACTTTGTGTATCACTCGTACTACATATTTTTTTTTCTTTTTGAGATTGTCAGTGTAGCTGCATTAACATTTGAAATAAAAAGAACACCTCATAATTGAATGACCTTATTTGGCTAGGAAGGATGTGTGAAGTTTTACAGGATAGTATGAACGTACAGTTTTCACACAAAAGTGTAGTATGTATCTAGTCCAAGAAAGGTAATAAAAAAGATTTAAATCTTTATACAGAAAGTGACAATGCCCATGTTATACTATGGAACACATCTACTAATTTTGAATTACAGGTGTAATGTGTGGATTAAAGATATCAACTTACTAAACAAATCTTAAAAAAAAAAAGAGCAGAATCTATAAATAAAATAGTAAGTGCTTTCTTTAAGATAATATTCTTTGGCTGCTTTAAGTGCCAGTGAAGGGTTATTGAAAACCACTAAAATGCATAAGGTCCCACTATTATTGTTAATCTTAACACCGAGCTTGTACGATAATTCAAACTGTTGACTGTTAGCATCTCCAGGTCCACAATGTGTTCTCTTGGTCCTGATAGTGATTTCACCAGTACAAGCATTGCACTTACGGCGCTTGTTTGCTGGAAGAACAACAGGAAAAAAAAAGTTTAATTCTGTCAAATCTAAAACGATTTCCTAGTTCCTAGCATGAAGAGAGTGCCTGTGTCTTACTACACAGTAAAAATGCTCTGTCTCAGCACAGAGATATATAATGCAAGTATTCTTTTAACATTTTTAAATGGCCATGACTAATCTCACACCTGGCTTTGCTGCAGGGAACACTTTACCTGACTAGGGCTCAGAGGAATAAACTGCACGGCAAAATCTGTTTCTGGTTATGCTGCCTCTTCTAAAGGACATGAAAAGTGGTAATCTATCCCAGGATGGTCTTTGTTTTTATCCCCATCTATCAGCTTTTAAAATATATGGAGAATAAGTAAAACAAGAGAGATCTAATATCTTTAACAGTGATGTAGCTTGTTCAGTGGAGGGAAACTCTATCTCATGGTTTGTAGTCCAGAGGAAGTCGTGCTCCCCTTATAAACACTGGGAATTTTTGCAACTGGTGTGCCTATTGCCATCCCCATCTTGTACTGCTCTGAAGCTCTTTTCTCAGTCTGGGATCATGCTGCTGGGGAACATTGACAGGCCTTGTCTGTGGCATGCTGCTAGTCCATTAAACAGTTTTGTAATTTACTGATGATAATAAAAGGGTAAACTCCATCTCTCCCTTTACCTACTACAAATATTTTCTCACCATGTCAAATAAGGGCATACAGATGAATCCAATCCATCTGCTGTATCTGAAACTCAGCTCAGAGTTTTACTAAAACAATGGGAATAACTTTAAGTAAGCCTTTGTTTACCACAGTCCCTTAGCAGGAATAAACACACGCTTCCTTATTTAAGGCTTGCGATTTCTTGTTGGGTGGCAACAGAAGATTGGAATTGTTAGTCTAAAGAAAGCCAGTCTGAAGGAAGGCTAGGTTGGGGTTTAACCCAAACTAGAGCTGGAGTGATCTTTTTTTTTTAAGCAAATAACTGCTTGTATTTTTGGGGTAGGTATGGGGTTTTGATCTGTATTAAATCCAGAGAAAAGCTCTGGATTATAAATTATACCAGAACAAGTGAGATACACAGATGAGTAGTTCCTTGTTCCCATCTTGGGGAAATGTGATTTACATAGGCAATGCCGTATCTTGGTACACTTTGTGGATGTACTATCAAAACTTCTGAATGTTCAGATTTCAAGAAAAATAAACAAAAGTGAAATCCTTCCAATTAATGTAGTTCTGATTGAAGCTTTTTGTGCTGATTGTTTTACTGAGTGCCAAGCCACATATGAAGCAAACAGGATTTCCCAGGAATTTGTAAATATTACAAGTGTCCAAGAAAATCAGATTTCTTCCAAAAAAATCTTAAAAAGCAGATGTTACAGACACTTTCACTCATGTGTATCTACTTGAATGCGTTATACCAACAGGAAATACTGCTATTGTAAGTAATTTAAACTTTTGTGGTTTTCTGGATTAGTTGCAGCAACATGGGGAAACAGAGGTTTAAGTATGTCTCAACACAAAACCTTTGTAAGTTGGCCTGAACTTAGCACTCTAGAAATCAGTGCCCCATCTCAAGCTACTATTGATTTCTTTACTTTTTTATAAAAATGAGAAATGTGATTAAAGTAATTGTAAAACTTTCTTTTAATCCTCCCCTAAATACAGGTATGTGGTGTGTTAGTACAGAGTGAA